>NC_091130.1:142345451-142690451 GCF_040183065.1 Periplaneta americana | reverse complement strand
TTTGGGGTTAGCCTACTGTAAAACAGTTGTGTTTGTCAAACATCCTACAACAATAGAAGAATTAAAGAATTACATTCCAGAAACAGTACATTTAATTTCAGAAGATATGCTTAAAAAAGTTTTCGATAATATGCACAAAAGAACTGAAGCCCGTATAGAAATGAACGGCCATCATTTTCAACAATTTGTTTAAATATCCAGACTTTGATTATTTTTCAATTTAGCTTAATTCTCCATATTGTATGCTAATGTGCTGTAGACCGTATATTATACACTGCATAATGAATTCGTCCACCTGGATATTTCAGTTACTGAGTAGAAACACTTATTGTTACTACAGTACTGTATTTTGAGTAAATAAAAACCTAACGAAAATTATCAAACTGAAAATCGTAATAGTTCCTAGTTTACGTAAATGGATGCACTATTTTTCTTCCCTACTATATCTAGTAAAGTGATTTGTTTGTTTTTACGCTAGTATCATCAAACATGGAAGGGGTAACATTAGTGTTTACGGTTCTCAACCGTTAATCCAAAGGTATAGCCAAGTTAATAAATTAAGAAATGTTAGTAAAAACAAAATGATGATCCTATATAAACTGTTTACCGGTAATTAGTTACAAAGTTTTCACGATTACATATGACAAATTTTATTAATGAAAAAAATATACTGATGGGCCATGGGCATTATTTGTAGTTTTTTTTTTAAATGGTCCTACAGGATTCCCAAGATTTGGCTCCTACTATTATTCCAATTACTTTTTTTTGTGCTAGGAATATTCTGTTACTATCTGTAGAATTTCCCCAGAATATTATCCCAAAACTCATTACCGAGTGGAAGTATATGCAAAATATATTGTTTTTAAAGTATTGATATTTCGACGGAACAGGTCATAAGGGTAACAACTCAAACTGCAAACGTTTTGAGCTAACTGCATTTTAAAGTTTCATGTTGCTGTGAAAAATACTAGAATAACTGAAATTACTCCAAGGTCTGTTAATGATGTTTCTTATATACTTTAAGTTCCAATCAGAATGATGTTAATTGGAGTCCACATCTGTGGAGTAACGGTCAGCGCGTCTGGCCGCGAAACCAGGTGGCCCGGGTTCGAATCCCGGTCGGGACAGGTTACCTGGTTGAGGTTTTTCCGGGGTTTTCCCTCAACCCAATACAAGCAAATGCTGGGTAACTTTCGGTGCTGGACCCCGGACTCATTTCACCGGCGTTATCACCTTCATTTCATCCAGACACTAAATAACCTAGATGTTGATACAGCGTCGTAAAATAACCCAATAAAATAAAAATGTTAATTGGATTATTCACTGCAATGAAACTTTAAAATACAGTTATATCTCAAAACTGTGCATTTCGAACTGGTCCGTTGACAATCTCTTGCACAGATATAATAGCAAAACATGCTGAATTTAGTTTGGGGGTAATTTCTTTAATTTGATTTGTATAGTGTGAGGGTGCGGCATTTTGTGAGAGGATACTACAAAGACTCTACTTCTTCTGTAGACTTATATACAGCATCTCGCAACATGTGATTTCTCCCCATGTTCCGCAGGATCCCACAGACTGCGAACCCTCGGGAGGTAGGCTACGTGTATATTTATCTTGCGGTTTCGTCGCTTCAGTCTAATCTTGGGTTCCTTCTTGAAATCTTTACTTGCATTTTTCACAAGCTGTCACGACCGTCCTGTTCACATACATATCACGTTCACTTGGACCTTCAATCACTCCCCACCACTGCAGGATAGAGACAGAGTATGCACTGTAGGTATACTAGGACTGAGTCGGACATAGCAATGGACAGAACGGTCATTTGTCTGTTAGAATCTGAAGTTAAGTGATTATTTTTACCAAGGAACCTCGGATACAGTGGCAGGTGCCATAACCACTAAACCACCGAGAAAGACGTATTTTCTATCCTTGGCATTTCATTCAGCCCATCCCTTAACTTGAACAGCAGAGCGGCGTATGAAGATGTAAATCCGTCACTGACCACGGATTAATTGAATGGCTGCCTAGAATAACGTTGTAAGTCAGTTTTTAGTTTGTCAGAAAATTAAAAATATGTTTATTCCATACTAACATTGTTAAATATTACAAAATATGGCAGTGTGAGGTCTGCATTAATACTTCAGTAAGTATTCACACCATTTATACATATATATATATATATATATATATATATATTCAATTCAATTTATTTGGCCATTAGACATACAGTTTTAGTCTTCGTCAGAATACGTTGAAAAAAAAAACATATAAATACATTAAAAAAACACCAACAAAGAAACCATAAAATTTAAGTAATACAATGAAAACATGAAATAATTTGAAACTTTTAAATTGAAGAAAACTAACTACATTGCAATTGCAGTTGGTTTAATGTCACCTTTCTTCGAAGTATATTCTCTTCATCTTCCAAATAACACAACTTTTTGAACATTTACAGTAGAAAAACGTATGTCATTCCAGAAGAACAACGTTGTAAAGCAAAGAAACTTAAATACTGTCCATATTTCCTGGTAGATTCTTTATGGTTGTTACATTTTAGTACATTAAATAATAATAATAAATAATAATAATAATAATAATAATAATAATAATAATAATAGACAAATTTATATCACAAGAACTTGAAACAAATTAAACAACATAGATCAAATTATGTTTAGGCATACAATATCAATATGACACAGACAAGAATCTTCTTTTTTTTTTCTTTATTCTGTTATTAGGCTATGGTAAAATTCAGAGTAACCATGACCTCATTACCTTTAACTATTCTCCTTTAGCACTCTATACGCTACATTGACTTACAACATTATTCTACTCACCGGCTCAGGTCGTTTCGCAGTTAGTTTAATGTCACCTTTCTTCGAAGTATATTCTTTCCCCTGATCCTTTAGTGTTTTACGTACATTGTCCTTCCATTGCATGATAATAATCTTACGTTTTCTCTTTCTATTTACGTTTTTTTTACAAGACCATTTGACAGGCTACAAGTATGAATTGCCATTTTATTTGCGTTACAACGTTATTCAGCTCAGCAACACAATCAAAATACTACAGCTCTCGAAGTAGTGTGAATATCAGCAAGACGATGGCAGCACATGATGCAAGATGTGCGATACAACATTTTTCAGCCGAAAACTCAGTTTGGCCAAAAACGGACTTACAACGTTATTCTAGGCAGCCATTCAATTATCATTATTTCTATTGAAAGTCTGTTTTTTGCACGATCGTGTTTTTTGTTGTATTTACAGCTATTACTGTTAGGCCTTGAAAATTAGAATTCCCACACAGAAACTTGTTGCTAGGGAAACCATTCTTCATAACATAAAACTATACTGAAGTAGATCCATTACAGTGCACTTATTGTTGCTTAGTTACCATTACAGTGCAGTTTTGCGAAGGCTTTGGAATAATATTGCTTCAAATTTTCAATGCAAAGTGTGTTGTATTTGCAATTTTAAAAATATGGTTGTGCAAAAAATGTTCTACAGTACACAATTGTGAAGTGCACTACAAAATCTGGGAAATTGGAAAATTCACTCTGCTCGTTTTACAAACTTTTCCACGATTTTGTAAAAAGCAGTTCCTAACCTTATAGCATAATATACTATTTCCTGCAAGCGAAAATGAAGATCATACATTTCAGGAGGAATTTCTCGAACTGCTGAAACAACGAGATTTAACGTGATTCATTGAGGTAGGTAAATAACTAAGATTAATAAGGAATTTGCTGATTAGCTTTTATCCCACTCCTCCGCGCCTCTACCCCCCTCGTGTGTCACAGTTATGTTGTACCTGTATTGGTTATGTAACGTGGCGCATACGAGATTTTAAGGAGAAACTATTTGGATGTAGAATCTAGGAATTTGCTCAGGAATTGAGACCAATAAATTCTTAGATAAACCGATGTATTAAATACAGGGTCAGGCAGATGAACGGAGTCGGTTATTGACTTATTTATTTTATATTATTATTTTTTCAAAATGACAGGCTATGTGAGATCGATCATAAAGTACATAATCTGCATTTATTTCTTGAAAAGCAAGTCCTTTAAATAACTACAAATGAGATGGAAATTTGTTTCATCCACAAATTGTCAAAGTCTTAAAGTACACTCACAGCCACCGGCGTCGCTCAGGCGTTTGCCTGCTGATCCGGAGTTGCGCTCGGGCGTGGGTTCGATTCCTGCTTGGGCTCATTATCTAGTTGGCTTTTTTTTTTCGAGGTCTTCCTCAACAGTGAGGCGAATGTAAATCTTTTCCTTTGCCCAACTCCGCAGGAAGAAGTCACATGGTGTGAGATCGGGACTCCATGCTGGCCACTCATGCGGACCATGACGTCCTGGAAAATGTTGATCAAGCCAGGCACGGACGTAGAGTCCAAAATGAAGGGGACACCATCTTGCATGGAAATGAGTTCATTGATGTTATCCCACAGTGGAGGCAATAGGCCAAACTTCATTTTTCAGCATGGTTAGGTACCGTTCTGCATTCATGATGTTTCGAAGAATGAAGAGACCTACAACCTGGTTGAATGTTATGCCCACACACTGTAACATTAGGACGGCTTTGCGACTTCTCAGTCGTGGTCCCCGGATCCTCTGGTACCCAGTAGTGACAATTGTAAACTCTTCCACATAAAAAACGGCTTCGTCGCTCCAAATGTTGTTGGTGAACAACTGGGGCCAGTCTTCGTACCAACTAACCATGATCTCATCATACTCCATCCGATGGTCGCAATCTTCCGACGATAGGACTTGACAGTAATGCGGCTTCCACTGGCGAAAATTTAATTCGTTCTTCAAAACATTTCGGATTGTGGAGCGGGTAAGACCACTGTCACGAGCGGCTTGTCGTGTTGACTTTTGCGGGCTTCTGGTGAACATATCCCTCACCATTTGCACTGTTTGACCACATTTAATTATATGGAGTGGTACCTTAGAACGTGAAGGTTTTAGCATAGAACGGGTTCGTCGGTATAGCCATAGGGAGCATTTTGTAATTATTTTGAAATTTATTTTTTCTCTATTACAATATATAAAAGTCAGTGATACAGCTTGAAGGGCTCTCCAATAGGAAATGTAACCATATTATGAAACTATTTGTATGTATGTATGTATGTATGTATGTATGTATGTATGTATGCATGTGTGTATTTACACTGCAAATGGGCAAGCACCCGGTGGCAGTGGTATACACAATATAAACAATACACAATAAAATGATAAACAACACACAATAAAATTATACAATACACAGTACAATTATACAGTACACAATACAATTATATACACAATATAATAAGAATACACAATACAACCTATGTATAGGCCCTACATAAGTTTCAATAGTCTTTCACAAAGTAGGAGGTTCAAATATATTTTCGAAAATAAAAGTAAAAGAGGTAGATTTTCTTAATTTTTCACCATTATTTCCCCTTAAAGAATGCAGAAATTACTCAGCTTTTATGGAAAGAGAGGAGCATTTCAATGGAAATTATTTTGTGGAATGTGATTGTGAGGAAATTTAAAGCAGCTTCCTCACAAGCACTTTGAATAATACTGAACTCACAATGAGAGCAGTGTTGCCAACACATAAATTGTATCCCCGTCAGTATAACACCTGGAAATCCGTCAGAATCCGTCAAAATTAAAAAAAAAACACACTGTGTATATATATATATATGGCGATATATATATATATATATATATATATATATATATATATATATATATATATATATATATATATATGGCGGCCGGGTAGCTCAGTTGGTAGAGCAGCTGGCTACGGGGTTCGATCCCAGGTGGTGACAGGATTTTCTCTCGTTGCCAAACTTTCAGAACGGCCCCGAGGTTCACTCAGCCTTGTATAAAATTGAGTACCGGGTCTTTCCCGGGGGTAAAAGGCGGTCAGAGCGTGGTGCCGACCACACCACCTCATTCTAGTGCTGAGGTCATGGAAAGCATGGGGCTCTACCTCCATGCCCCCCAAGTGCCTTCATGGCATGTTACGGGGATACCTTTACCTATATATATATATATATATATATATATATATATATATATATATATACGAAGCAAATTTTAACACAACTTACTTACCAATCCTGATTAAAATAATAATTCGTCAACATCTAACTTGATTACGAGGAAATCTGAAAGAAGAGATTCTTAAACATAGTACGGAACAGACAGGGCTGTTCAAATAAAAAGTAAAATCTCACAAAAATTAAACAATTAAAAATGACAAAAGACGATGTAAATCGTAATTTCCTCCTGAAAATCCGTCACCCGTCAAAGCCATTTTTTTCCCGTCCACTACGTTGAAATTCCGTCACTGGATGAGAGTTTGAGACCGAACATGCGCACCTTTGCTACCAGGTCGTCATCCAAGTCACTAGATAAGATTGTGTAACCGCTACATATTCCACTCATGTAATACTACTGCAGTTCGTTATGGATGTGATTGATTACATGAATGAAGCACGCACGGTTACGTAAACACGCCGGTCTTCGTAATATTCCTCTAATCATTTTATGTGACGTATATTGACTTTGGGAGCGGGTGCAAACGACTCTTATCAAAGTGTGCCTACAACTGCTGTAAGATCACGTATTTTGTGCGAGATCGTGCGTATTTGCTTGGTTTCCGCACAAAACCAATCCGCGGGAAGTCTAAAATTCCACATTCAGTATTCCCAACCTAACACACATAACAATTTCCCTCTTCTTACCGCTTAAATTACATATTGATTTTACTGCTTTAGGCTTTTAACATATTATTTTTAGAGACGTTCAATATAGTAATAATTATAAATTGGAAACTTATCACTGCAATTTCACCTAAATTGCACTGTTAATTATTGTTTTTAAGTATTTGCAAAAATTAAGTAAACTCTACAACTCCACTAAAGTTACTGCATTCGTGATGCAAGTAAGATTAAGGAAGCCGTGAAAAAATCAACAAGATTCCAGATGCCGATGTTATTACTGCAATATGTTATATAAATAATATTGTTAAAATATTAAAATGAAAAATAAATCATTACATAACCTTACCGTTTGCTTTAAGTTCCCATTTATAGACTGGGGGAAAAAAAAAGACAGACGTATATCACGGCCTGCTGGAGTATAGTAAACACAGAAAATATTTTAAAGCAACAATGTTGAAGATAGATATTTTTGTTTTGCTAATTTGCCGTCATTGAACAGAAACCAAGATGGAGATTTCATTGCAACTAATTAGAAATTCCTCTTTCAGGTATGTAATAAACGATCTTCGCACAAAATAATGTACGATACACGAGTGGTATGTTTTTTTTTCAATTCTCGGAAATTAAAAAAGCTCAACTACGTTTCGCTTTTTCAATCTTTTCCTCGAACATGTAAACTTCAACATACCGCTCTTGTAACGCATATTACTATCGTGTCGCGAATGATAAGAGGGTGCAAGATACAGGGTGGAAAACCCTACAGATTTTCAGAGCGAATAGTTTATGTTGTATGTAACAAAAAAGTGTAAAATGTTATTAGTAGAAAGTCTATAGTTTTCTCAGAAATAAAAAAGTTTTCTTTTTCCCCCAAATGTTTAACATCCTCTTACTCGATAAGTACGCCTACTACGAGTAGGAACGTGATTTTTGTCTACATTAATAGAAAGTCTAATAAAGAATCATTTATTTCTATGGCGTATTTCAATAGCGTGGACGGTTGTCGTGTAAATTTAATTTAAAAACCTCTAATTTAAAGTCGCTGAACGATGCTATGAGCTTGCAACAATGTAGTCAGAAAGGAAGATGGAAGGTAGTTCACTAAGGCAGACAGATCTGAGTTCGTTGACCTCTTACATCTGTATTACGAGAAGAAAGATGCGGCGATGTTGCCGGACTGCTGAAATTTCCAACTTAATTTTCTAATTAACCGTGCAATTAATCATAAAACTAATATAGGTTTTCTATTCATTTAAGTGTACCCTGTCGCCCGTTTCAGTTTGCAGGATTATTTCACTTCAGTTCTGTATTTCTACTATTTTTTTTTACCACGGCAGCTTTCATCAACAGTAATCTCACTAGAGGTTTTGATTTATCGAGAGAAAATCAAAACTCAAGTGGGATATAATTGACTATTACACGATTAGATGAAAGTTTATAAAGATTAGAAGAAATAAAGTACTCTAATACAATAAAATATTGATTGACTTACTGAAATTCTATTTCACTAATGTTGGCTTCACCAAAACGTTTGAACGGAGCCGACATTTTCAGTTGACTGTCTGTGCGGTAAACAAATGACGATCGGAAAGCATGTTTTATAGTACCGTAAAGAATTTGCAGTTTGAAATGTTGACAAACAGAGAAATAAATGGTAGGGAGGTGATAAAAACAGAAGGAAGTATATAAAGATTAGAACATATAAAGGACTCTAATACAATAAAATAGATATTAATTGACTTACTAAAATTCTATTTCACTGATGTTACCTTCACAAAAATGTTTGTCACCATAACATATATATTCTGTAGGACCAAAAATTAATCTTTACGTACGTAGATTCTTCGCCCAACAGTGCTTATTACTGTGGAATCCCGGCCACCAAGTCACTCAATTGAGTGCGCTCCTTGCATAATGGCAGTTGACTTAATATATGTCAACATATATGTCGAACTTGGAGTCAGGCCACAAAGGGAAAAACACTAGAGGAGAGGGATTCGATACGGTGCTGTGGATTGAACTTCGGCGTAGCTCAGTGGTTAGAGCACTTGGTACGTAGAATCAAGGACCCGGGCTCGATCCCTGGCGCCGGAGCGAATTTTTCTCCTCTAATACTCATTGCCCCCTCCTCGTCCCTAGGCCAGCTTTCTCCGTGCGTCGCCAGCCGGCGTTCGGTGAATGCTATGGAATGATGACAGAATGGAGAAATGTTGACGGAATTATGTATATGCCTAATAAGGGAAAACCCCGGAGAACCCAGAAAAACCTCAACTGCGACCTTGTCCGCCAGAAGTCTCACTACGGATTTTTCAATGAAAAATTCCAGGCCTGGTAGGACTGGAACCCGGGCCGCCAGCGTGACAACCTGATGCATTTATAAATACCTGAACGATTCTCCAAAAAATAGTGTACGACACACATGTTAAAAATAATTTTATTTTGTTTGCAGGCTTGCTGCACTCGACTTGTGTCCTAGTTTCGCAAATATCCATACTCACAAAAATAAAATACCACTTTTAACACTTGTATCCTAAATAATTCATTCACAAAATTCACAAAATGTGACCCCTGGAGAATATAATATGCATTTGAAAGTAAGTTATATGATTTATTAATTTATTAACAGATATACTGAGGAAAGGGAAGCCTTTGCATTCAATCCGTTAACCAAGAGCTGTTCTCCAGAACTGGATTGGTTTCCCTTTCTTTGTCCTCCCTGGCGATAGAGCCGATAATATGTAGTCCAGAAATATTAGGTGTCTCTACGTTATGGCACTGTGCAAATGCCGAAGAACCTCACGCCACACCAAATACAGCCTTCTAGACTTCCGGGCCATCCGATGAGTTGCAATTTCTAATGGAATCCGGAGAGTTACTACCGTACTCAGATTAAGTCGTTGGAACACGCCCTGAGCCAAATCGATCCAATCCACCACCTCGCAGTCCACGTCCTTCAGATCCCCTCAATTTTGTATTCCAATTTCCGTTTCGCCCTTGCCAAGAAATGTTTCCTTCAGGTTGCAATAGGAATAGTAAAATAGTAGCGTTAGCGTCAGTCGTAATGATGTGAATAGTAATATTTTTTTTCTGATGGTAGTTGTAGTAGGCAGTGAATGTAGCAGTGATAGAACTAACATGAAGTTTGTAGTAGTTATATGTATGTACGTATGTATGTATGTATGTATGTATGTATGTATGTATGTATGTATGTATGTATTCACACTGCAAATGGGTAAATACCCGGTAGCAGTGGTAACTTATTACACTCAATAAAGACAATAATAAACACAATAAATTAATAATAATAATAATAATAATAACAATAACAATAACAAGGAGCATCCTAAATTAAATGAAGCACGATCACTTAAAATAACATTTAAAGTAAATCTAATTTGTATCTTAACCCTAAGTTCAAACTAAAACCCACGAGTACGATATGTTCATACATGCACTACACTCATTTCGCTGTCAACTCACTCACTGCTGCATTGAAACTACGACATATTTCACTGATACTATCCTGACTTCACTAACACTTCAAAAACTTTTCACTGTTCAAATACTTTTCACTACCACTCTAAACTATAAAACTTCACTGACACAAACACACTTTACTTACACAACACACTTCACACTTCACTGACAAAACACACTTCACACTTCACTGACACAACACACTTCTTCACTGATATAATATTTTAAATAACAAAACATCAATTATACCCTTTAAATAGTGTGTATAATATACTACCGTCTATTAGTTTTTAAATATATTTTTGGTTATTGATAAAGCCTTTAGTAAGTCTGCAGGTAAAGCATTCCAGTCCCTGGTAGTACGATTGAGAAAAGAAAATTTTCCAGTGTCCGTTCTCTGTCCCTCGGTTTATATGAGTGGTCGTTCCTTGAAGAGTTGTATTGACAATCGTAATAGTAATGCAGTAGTACTGACAGCAATGATCGTAATGATTTGAGAAATAGCAACGATGATAGTAGTGGTCGTGGAAGTGGTGAATGGTGGCGGCGGTTGTAATGATGACGATGATGATGATAATAATAATAATAATAATAATAATAATAATAATAATAATAATAATGACTTATGTATTTATTAATTGAAATATGTGCTACAACAGCAAACGCTCTGATTACAGAAGCTACATGTATAGTAGGCTATGTTATACAGAAAATAAAATTACAAATTAAGATAGAAAAAATAAAAGGAGAGGAAAGAAATGGGAGAAGGGGAGACAGATAGAAGAGAGAAGGACTACTGCTACTGTAATACTCGTAACCCTAATCACATATATAAAAGATTGGCTATCTCCATGTTAAAAAAGGTACATGTAGACGAGAACAACCACCATGATCGCCACTGTCGATTGGTAACGACCGCTAGATGGAAGTACAATTGCTCCATGCAATTCAGATGAGAGTTATAACGTGAGTCCTCTTGCAGTAACGAGATGGCAGCATAGTGAAATTGATTAAAGTTGTTGCCTTCAAAGCCCACAAGGCTGATCAATCTGGTTATATGTGACGTAGGCTCGTATATATAATGTATATGATATTCGTAAGTCACTTTGTGAGCTAAGCGACGCTTATTCCGTCGGATCCCGGTCAATCAGTCAGTCACTCATAACGAGTGCACCTCCGCACATATGTGGATATTGTCCTACGTTTATAAACATCTATGACGTAGTGCAGAGGGCAGGCCACTAGAGGGAACCCAAGAGGTGGAACTTAAATTGAGACGATTCGATCCGGCACCGGGATGTGAATCCGGCGTGGCTTAGTGGATAAAGCATTGGCATGTAGAGCTGAAAACCCGGGTTCAAATCCCGGTGCCGGAGAGAATTTTTCTCCGTTCCATTACTCTTTCATCGTACGATGATGCAGAATATCTGCATGGAAACATCATATGTACTTCGGTACATTAAAATATACAGGGACATCATTTTATTTTTACTAACATTTTTAATATTAACCTGTCTATACCTTTAGAGAACCGGAAACACCGCTTGCTCCCCCTTCCAAGACTGGAGTTCGATGATAATGGTGCAAAACACAAATCACTCTACTAGGTATAGGATGGAAGAAAAGTAGTTCATCCATTTACGTAAACTAGGAAATATCGCGATTTTGAGTTTGATAATTTTCATTATGTTTTTCTTTAATCAAAGTACAGTACTGTATTAAGAATAAGAGTTTTTACTCACGAAGTGAGTTATCCATGCGAACGTATTCATTATGCAGTGTATATTATACTGTCTACAGAACATTAGCGTACAATATAGAGAAAGAAGTTAAATTGAAAAATAATCATAATATGAATATTTAAACACAATTTTGAAAATGGTGGCCGTTCATTTCGATACAGGCTTCAGTTCTTTTGTGCATATTATCGCACTATAGACTATTGCATCTAATTCCAATTGCCAGTTTCGTCCTTCGTACTAGTAACTCATGTTGAAATAATTCTGTACCTACTTTACGTACTGTAAATTCAATCTTCACTTCTGCCCGACCCGAAAGTATAAAATTACTCAGACATGCTATCTACTGTCCGTCCAAGTGGTTATGCCGCAGGATTGTAGAAAGGGAGGAAATCACGTGACAGTTAATTACTTAACGAGGCCCTTTTATTTAAGTTAAATTAAACAGCTGTATAATATTACGTAAACTTCCAATTCCTAACAGAAATTAATGTTTTCAGAAAAGAGCTAAGACAGCCCAGCTATTACAGAGGGGCGAGCAGAAGCAGGTGGGGGAAATCGGGATGCGACGTAGGCAAACGGACAGTACCTGTGCGAAAATATGATTCAATATTGAAAGCTCTTTCGTCACTGGAAAACGCGAACATATTTCTGGAACGTACTATACTCAGTAACTCAGTACTGCTTACTATCTGCGGTCTTGGTTCTGTGTGGAGTTGGAACTTCCTTAGTAGAAGGGGTGGGAGTGAAGTACATTCAAAAACTCAGGTACAATAAAAATTGAAGTAAAAATAAAATGATGTCCCTGTATATATAACCAATTTAGTCCTAATCTGCTTATGTTATTTTCTAATTCTTTTATCCAGTTAGACTTAGTTTTCGTCTTTCCTAGAGATCTTAAACATCTTTTCATGATATCATTTTCTTTTCTCTCTACAATTTAACCCAAACATTTAATTTTCCTAACTAATAATGTTCCCCTACTACTCTTCATTCCAATTTCCAATCTGGCTGCTATATTTGAGGCATTCCATGGGATCCAGACTGGAGAATAATATTAAAATGGATTTGAGAGAGGTGGGATATAATCTTGTTCAGGATAGGGAACGATGGTGGACTTATGTGAGGGCGGCAATGAACCTCTGGGTTTTCTAAAAGAAGCTGTTTGTAAGTAATTAAGTGAGAATCGTTACCCATACGTGTTAACAATTTTTACAGACACGCTGTATAGTTACACACGCTACCACTGGCATCCACGGCGTAGGAATTTCATTAATTGATCAATAAATTAATACTCGTCTATAAAATAATACCTCTGAAGGCACAGACATGCAATGTTAAGTCATGAGAAAGCAGTGTAGCTAGTGGAATTTACCTTGAGGGAATGGAAACTACTGTATGACAGAGCAAGATCAGGTAGGACGACAGTAACTTGTGGATCTCGCACACGAGGTGATGAAGCCATCATGAGAGCCTCGTTAACAGCTCTGAGATAAATAAAGTAATGACACAACAAGCGGAAGAGAGTTACACCACTTTAGGTTTATAGTTCGTCCATTTCACTGGGCGAGTGACCCATATAACTACACGCATTATCGTGCGGATGGATACAAGGACATGAAAGGAGTTACAGTTCATGGTTGCTTTAATTTTATTGCTTGGTATCACATAGTTGCCAGAATGATACTGAAAACAGTGCCCTCCTAGGACTCTCCCCTTCCGATATAGACATAAACAAAGCCTGTGAAAATACATATGTAGACCTCGGGTTGAAAGGAAGTTAATGTCTTCTTTTTTTTCTCGTTCATCTCTCAACCCTTCTCAGTTGCATTCGAACTGTAAATATTCTGTATGACTGAACATTCAACAAGCTTCAAATATGTAGTCTATATTCAGATAGACTAGGGTTCCTCTTTTCCCTCAAAAATGATTTGAGTGATGCCCTATTCATTGCAGGCAATTACTTAACTTCCAAGGAAATTTAAATAGGTGGGCCACGTGACGAAAGTTCCACCAGAAAGGAAAATTAGGAAACTTGCAGAAAAAACTGCGGGGAACAAAAACCAAGTCCACTGTTCTGGAGTAAAGGCTCATTCACAATGAAAATTAAACATAACGTAAGCGTTAACTTAAGAATGTAAACGTTACGGTAAAATCAAGAAGTCATACCATCATTATTCACGATGGGAACATAAACATAACAGCAAACATACTTGGTAACCATGGAAACATAACAACGACGCCATTTCCTCATATTCTGTCGTATACTTCAGCGCTCCACAATTGTGTTCTGTTTACAAATCACGTAAGCATAAGCATGGGAGTTTGGAGTTTGCAAACTTTCATGTTAACGTCTTACGGTAATGTATATGTCATTGCTTATGTGAATCATTGTAAATGATCCCATTTGGTAGCCTGGGCGCAAACTTGTGTTTATGTTATGGTTATGTTTAATTTTCATTGTAAATGGGCCTTAACGGTTAGCATGTCTGACTATGAAACAAGCGGGCCCGGGTTCAAATCCTGGTTAGGAGAAGTTACCTGGTTGAGGTTTTTTCAGGGGTTTTCCCTCAACCCACTAAGAGCACATGCTGGGTAACTTTTGGCGATGTACCCTTGACTCATAATCACCTTCGTTTCATTTAGACACTAGGTAACCATCGCAGTTGATAAAGCTTCGCAAAATCAATAAAAGAAAACAAAATACACCGGAAAGTCCGCGTATGAAATATAGGCTATAACAATAACAGCAGACAATTGGCATAATAAATTGATTTGGAAAATGTTATTCGGATAATCTGGCACAATATTGTCGAGTCACTTCGTACGTAGAACCAAGGACCTAGGCCGGCGTGGCTCAGTCGGTTAAGGCGCTTGTCTGCCGGTCTGAAGTTTCGCTCGGGCGCGGGTTCGATCCCCGCTTGGGCTGATTACCTGGTTGGGTTTTTTCCGAGGTTTTCCCCAACCGTACGATGAATGCCAGGTAATCTATGGCGAATCCTCGGCCTCATCTCGCCATCACCAATCTCATCGACGCTAAATGACCTCGTAGTTGATACAGCGTCGTTAAATAACTAACTAAAAAAAACCAAGTACCCGGGTTCGATCTCCGGCGCCGGAGCGAATATTTCTCCTCTGATATCATTGTTACTATAACAGATATATTCTGTGGGACCAAAAATTAATCTTTCCTTAGACAATATTGTTTGTCCTTCAGTAAGAAGCATTGACGGCTTGTAAAACTAATAAAAAATGCTTAAGACATCTTACGACTACACGCGTCAATCACCTTTGTGAGCAGTACAATACAGGTCATTCCCATTGTATGATATATAATTGTTATGGTTGCATTTTTCTTACGTATGAAGCTAGACAATAGAACTTCAATACATTTTTTGTACCCCAGCATTATAAACAGCCTTCATCGTTAGTGAAAATCGTGCATAATATGCCGCATTATTCTATCAGTGCCGTAAATATTACCATGGCAACTAAAATGACGTGACTTCTGTTATGACGGCATAACATCTGCCATCGTGGCTAACGAGAAAGACTACGGCGCGACGTCATATTCTTAGTCATAACATGGCCAACATTGCATTGAACAAATTTGTGTATAAATGCACGTTTAACATGAGTTTAATATAGTATAGTATTTTTTTTTAGAACATGAATTTATACTATGAAACGATTTTCCGTACTATTTAACTTATCACTGCTGTCATTGCAAACCTCTTTCTTCATAGACCATGATATCAAACTTCCATCATTACAAATATGTTATGTCTTTATTAATTGTTTCATAACGCTGTAGTGGAAAAAAATTTCGTATGAAACACTTCATAGGTTATGTCGTCAAAAATAGGAAATTCGCTTTCATCATTTCCTAAACACTGACACATTCAATGAAGTATAACATTGTAAACTATAGTCCCGTCGCTCTAATTTCCGGCAGCCAATCGCGTTGCAGGTCGACTACATTTAAACGTGTGCGTCTTGTGATTCGCTGAGGAAGACGTTATTCATTTCTTAAGGCTCGATAAATACTTAATATAATCGCCCGCCATATTGGCTCTTTCGTTGGCGTTCGCAGAAAGCACACGAAGACGTTATTTGCCTCACAATTATTTCCTGAATTACAGTGCGTTTGATTTATTATCATAGGAGCTACATGATAATGTTTAACGATGTGGCAAATAGATTCCTCGTATGGTAGCTCGGCAACGAAAGAACAAAAGTTGTTTTATTTTGTAGATTTTTACTTCCACAAATTATGCTGGTTGTTTTGAATTTCTGAATAATAAGAATTTCGCATCACTTGACAGTTTGACCAGCGAATAGGGATTATAAAGAATGGACACTTCGCGTCGGTACCTTTGATGTAGCCGGACTAATTTCAATGACCTTCAAGCCAGCTAAAGCGTGAGATTCTGCTTTCTCCCTAGAGTTGGCGCTGACATCACACTAGCTAGCAGTCGACACAACACAAATATAACACATAATTAATACTTCTAGGTACATTATGTACTCAAATAAAATAAATTGGATCCATAAAATAATAAATCCGTCAGTAACTATAATGTCTAGACTCTTAGAGTTCCTTCATAATGAGAGTTGAGACGTTGAGTCCAACAACAATTAAAATACGTAATGATTTGATAGCACTGAAAATGGAAAAACGAAACTCTTATGAGAAGTAAAACCATATACCTATATTATATTATATTATATTATATTATATTATATTATATTATATTATATTATATTATATTATATTATATTATATACAAATATTAAACGAATTTGATACATAATTTTATAATGTATTACAGTAGTGGAGACTGTTGTACCTTTAAACACTTTTCACATTATATTTTTTTTTTTTAATTTTGTAAAATGAAATTTTTAAATGAAGAAATACTTAAAATAATTATTGAAGATTCCTTTACAACTTTCTGTATGTATTTTCCTGTTTTACAGATCTATTAAGGGTGGGAAAAAATAAAATGTAGGAATATGTAATGTGTTCAAAGGTACAACAGGTTCATGTACCTTGGAACATACCCTCTTGTAAGTTGGAACACGTGGAATATAGGTGAGAATATTGCTGTAAAAACTGACAATCATATTTAAAATGTATTTGCAATCATAGACCAGAGCAGACCTTTCTGATGACATTTTATTTCCTGAAGGAGAAATAACTGCTTGAATACCTTTCTTCAAGGCATCCGGATCAATTGGGGGACCTCTTAACTCCAGACTTACTTCGTGACATGATCTTGAAATAAAAGAAAAACAGAAACCATGTTCCATGGTACAAGATGTTTTGCGTTCAAAGGTACAAGAGGGTGCGCGTTTAAATAAACATGGCTCCCAAAACTAGAGATTCGAATAAATCATGAAAATTAAAATATGCTATTACTCACCAGATGATACGGAACACACTGTACTTGATAGACAGTAATAAATACAATCTGCTTTTGTGTTAGAAAACATATATCAATGAACGAAATGTTTACTTTTGGTACTAAAGAAATTGTTTCGTTCACAGAACTCACACTTTGCAATAAATCAAACTGAAACTATGACCAGAGCTACTTAGCAGCTTTCTCTACAATCTACTTCAATTTGAGTCCTCTAGGTAGTAACAAAAAATAAAAAACAAAAAATGTTCAAAGGTACACTATGCTAAAGGTACAACAGTCTCCCCTATATTATTTTATATTATAATTTATTATATCTGAAATATAAAAAATTATTATTACAACTAGTTTGTCACTGAGAATAAGGAAAAGCTGTTAACTTGAATTTATTTGAAGCAAAGCGTTACTGGACTATGCAATAAGGTAGGCGATGTTTGGATCCTGTGTCTCAACTCTATACTCAATTTTCTCTTAGCGTATGCTCGATTACACTAACCTCTAGCGCTTGAAAGTGGAACTAAACGCCGGCGCACAGAGAAACAAAACACAGGAAAATTCGCTCAGTGTCCATTCTTTATAATCCCTATTCGCTGGTTTGACTGGCAGAGCTGTATTACGTGGCTGGGATTGTGTCTACGCCGACCGACGCGACGCAGGCATGCCTCTTGCATGGCGTTACCCGCTAAAGTGTGATGCTCATGGCTGTTGAGTTAATGAGGCAAACCCAGCACTATGCGAGACTGGATAATCGGCGATTGCTTATTAAAGTTGGATCCCTAAGGGCAAATTTCTTGCAGAAATGATTCTGTGCTGAGGGTCATAGTGCATTACCTCCTCGGTTCAACGCTAGGCTTTACATTTTCTTTGTGAAATAAGGCCTGCATACTACTGCACAGATTTAACTCGTATTGAATAATTATATCATTAACTAGCCTATTATTATGTGAATAACAGCATTTTAACTTATTATAGCTGTCGGCCTGCTCATTTCCAAGTTACTATTTTTTAACAGTACAAATTTTAAAAATTATGAAACTTGGTATGAGTCTACTGGGTTATCATCCGTAAGGGGCTGCAGTCCTTTTAGAAATATTTTAGAAAATTCATTCATATCATCCAGAGCAGTGGAGTACGCAGAATTTTGTAAAGGAGGGCCATTATATGAAAATGTTTACAATAATTTATATCACCAGTATTTTAAATTTTGTATATATTATTTTTTATTATGATTATTATTATTATTATTATTATTATTATGTTACTGTGTATTTATTAATAAATATAAATGACACTCGGGAGGAAATTAAACTCAGAATAAATATGGGAAATGCGTGTTATTATTCGGTTGAGAAGCTTTTGTCATCCAGTCTGCTGTCGAAAAATCTGAAAGTTAGAATTTATAAAACAGTTATATTACCGGTTGTTCTTCATGGTTGTGAAACTTGGACTCTCACTTTGAGAGAGGAACATAGGTTAAGGGTGTATGAGAATAAGGTGCTTAGGAAAATATTTGGGGCTAAGAGGGATGAAGTTACAGGAGAATGGAGAAAGTTACACAACGCAGAACTGCACGCATTGTATTCTTCACCTGACATAATTAGGAACATTAAATCCAGACGTTTGAGATGGGCAGGGCATGTAGCACGTATGGGCGAATCCAGAAATGCATATAGAGTGTTAGTTGGGAGACCGGAGGGAATAAGATCTTTGGAGAGGCCGAGACGTAGATGGAAAATATTTGGGGCTAAGAGGGATGAAGTTACAGGAGAATGGAGAAAGTTACACAACACATAACTGCACGCATTGTATTCTTAACCTGACATAATTAGGAACATTAAATCCAGACGTTTGAGATGGGCAGGGCATGTAGCACGTATGGGCGAATCCAGAAATGCATATAGAGTGTTAGTTGGGAGACCGGAGGGAATAAGATCTTTGGAGAGGCCGAGACGTAGATGGGAGCATAATATTAAAATGGATTTGAGGGAGGTGGGATATGATGGTAGAGACTGAATTAATCTTGCACAAGACAGGGACCGATGCCGGGATTATGTGAGGGCGGCAATGAACCTGCGGGTTTCTTAAAAGCCATTTCTAAGTAAGAAAGTATTTTTTAATATTACACAATGTTCTAATAGAATATAGTCATGAATATCCTTATAAAATATTTGAAACATAATTTTTCCACAGACATCCTATTTTTTAACAAATTTTAACTTCTGTTTAATTATGTATAGCCCCTAATAAAAAATGCTTGTCATTATTACACGTACACAATAATTATATTACATTATATTATTATATTTTGTTATATTATATTATGTTATATTATGTTATATTATATTATATTATATTATATTATATTATATTATATTATATTATATTATATTATATTATATTATATTGTATTATATTGTATTATATTATATTATATTATATATAAACTTCTGTTTAATTTTGTATAATAAAAATGCTTGTGTCATTATTAAACTTACACAACAATTATATATAATTATATAAAATATTATTGTGTACATGTAATAATGACAAGCATTTTTTATTATACACAATTTAACAGAAGTTAAAATTAGTTTAAAAAATAGGATGCCTGTGAAAAAATTACGTTAAATATAACCAACCATCTGAAGTGAATGAAGGTAAAAAAGGTAAAAGGTAAAGGTATCCCCATAACATGCCATGAAGGCACTTGGGGGGCATGGAGGTAGAGCCCCATGCTTTCCATGACCTCGGCACTAGAATGAGGTGGTGTGGTCGGCACCACGCTCTGACCGCCTTTTACCCCCGGGAAAGACCCGGTACTCAATTTTATAGGAGGCTGAGTGAACCTCGGGGCCGTTCTGAAAGTTTGGCAACGAGAAAAAATCCTGTCACCAAGAAAATCTACGAGCTCACAATTCAGTATCTATCAGCGAAATACAACATTGAAAAAAACACAGTACCGGTCTCTTCTTCGGAGCGAGAGGCACCATTCCGAAAACCTTTGTAAAATGGAGGGAAAAATACAAGCTGAAGAGAGATTTTCAAAATGCCATCGTCACCACCATAATAAAATTTTCTGTAGGGATATTTCGCCAACATCTTTATGGTGTACACTCAATTTAAATTGTACTAAGTTCTATTTTTTTACATGCCTTAATCTCTTTTGTTTGAAACCTGCTTATATATTTTTAAATTTTATTGTGATCTATTCTGTGGCTCAAGGTTCGGGGACAAAAATCAGTAATTGAGTAATATTGGATATTTCGTTATACTGCGTTCATTATAACGGCGTTTTATTTATTTATTTTTTGCTGTTTTTATACTTGCTTTAACATCTCTGGTCATATCGCGAGTGGCGTTTTATTGTGCAGGTTTATCTCTTATTAAAACTGTAACATTGTTTCGGCAGATACATTCGAAAGAGCTCCTATATAAATGAGATGATTAAAGTGTCGGGTCACTGCCTCACTGTTGAGGTCTTTTGATACTCTTATCGCAGCTTGCCTTCTAAGATATTGCAAATAATTCTGGAGTCGTAACAGAACCCTTTCTGTAGGCTATATAATCTGCTTCATGAAGACTTGCACATATTCGTGTTGATGTCAATGAACATCACTAATGGTACGTTTATTGTACTTCATAAAAATATTTATAGATCGTCCTCAAGGATTTAGTGATGCCCATGCTTTCGATAAGATCCGAGGGTCAAGGATTCAAATCAGACCAAGAATTATGCATTTTTAAGATGCGAAAAAAAATGCTTTGGCCGGGTATACACAGTTTTGTTTCACAGTTTTTATCATTACTGAATATTCCTACAAAGAAGTCTGTATCATCAAGGGCTCTGAAGGATCTTTGTACATTTTAACAACAAATACAGTTTTCCACCGGCACTTACCTGTTGTATAGAGAAATTATAATTTTTTTCACGCGACTTAATTCATACAGGTCATCTTCGTGGCTACAATATTATTTTGTCTTAGAGCATGTAATATTTAAATTACCATAACTAACACAGACTGAGTCTTAACATTACATCTACCACACCTGTGGAGTGACGGTCAGCGCGTCTGGCCGCGAAACCAGGTGGCCCGGGTTCGATTCCCGGTTGGGGCAAGTTACCTGGTTGAGTTTTTTTCCGGGGTTTTCCCTCAACCCAATGTCAGCAAATGCTGGGTAATTTTCGGTGCTGGATCCCGGACTTATTTCACCGGCATTATCACCTTCATCTCATTCAGACGCTAAATAACCAAAGATGTTGATAAAGCGTCATAAAATAACCTACTGAAAAAAAAAAAACATTACAACTAGACAACGTTGCTTAAGCGTCAATGGCTTTCGTTGTTCTAGACGGCTAAAGAATCGCTACTTCCATGAACTAAGTCACATGAAAAGGTGTATAGTGTAAAAGTCTCATATACTTTGTAAGAATAACCTAACGTATGCTAAAAGGCACCGGAAAACATTCAGACTACCAGTATTTTAATATATTTAAAAAATAAAGTCACTCAGTACAGTTTGAATATTAGATTTAAAATTCTGCACTGAAGTAGGGTCTGAATATTAAATTCAAAATTTCGCATAAATGTCAGTGCAAAAGAGATTATATTTTACTCACAGATTTCTTTTAAGCAAATTCCACTACCTAATTAAAACAAAATTGTAAATCCAGCTAATTTCAATGACTGCCATTGCTGCCAACAGTACAGCGGGCAGGGTACGTAGCTTCACCAAAGCTTATTGCATTAATTTACACATATTTATGTAACTTCCAATAAATATATATTTTTGGGCGCTTTATATTAAATATTAAAAAAAATAATAAAATGAAATGTTCTTTGAAAACACTAATTTGGAATAAATTCACACTAAGAACAAACATTTCGCGTGTACACAAAATTTCGCGGTATTTCGCGAGTTTAAACTTACGATATTTTGACCTAGAAAATCTTGAAACATAACAATTTGTTTTTATTAGGTGAAAGCTCGTATTTCGCGAATCCGTGGTTTTAAAAAGGAAAACTAGGTATCACTAATCATGAATCTTAGGAGATGTAGTACGTTTATGGGGAATGAATGGGCAAAACAATATACTTTGCATACTTCCACTCGGTAATGAGTTTTGGAATAATATTCTGGGGAAATTCCACAGATAGTAACAGTATATTTCTATTACAAAAAAGAGTAATTAGAATAATAGTAGGTGCCAAATCTAGGGAATCTTGTAGGACTATTTTCAAAAAACTACAAATAATGCCCATGGCTTGTCAGTATATCTTTTCATTAATAATCTTCCTCTTATGTAATCGTGAAAACTTTGTAACTAATTCATCAGTTCATAGCATAAATACACGTCAAAAAATGACTTTCATACTCCATTGGCAAGTCTATCGTGCTGTCAAAAAGGAGTGCGTTATGTGGCAGTACAAATTTTTAATAGCCTCCCTATCGATATAAAAAATGAAACTCAAAACATAAAATTATTTAGGGCCAAATTAAAGAAGTACCTAATTTCTCACGCCTTCTATTATGTAGGTGAATTCATGACATTTAATAACGCTTCATGAAATTGATACTAAAACTTTGTGTTGTACTAGTAGACAATATTGTAAATCTCTTCTGTATATATTTCATCTAGACTGTGACTATAAATTAAGACTTCATAATTATATTAAGTTTTTTTACTTGTTCCATATTCTAGCTGTGAAGCAATGTATGAATACCATGTAATGTTAATAAATGCAACACAATACAGTCTCTAGTAGGACTTCATTGAACCCTTCAGTCTACACAGCTGATTCGACAGGTGGCGCAACATAGATGAGTCACGATGTCTACAAAGAAAGCTACCGTTCGGACTTTACAGTCATTGCTAAATAACAGGAGTGGTAAGGCGAAGCTAGCCTTTGGGCTGCTCCTCTGTGGAAATTAAATGAAAAAAAGAAGCTGTGGCATCTTACCAAGACTATAACTCATGGGATGAATTTGCGATATTTGCCAAAATAACGTTTCAGAACCGCCTTAAAATCAACCAATCACAGTTGTGTTTATTGATAAGACTCCTCGTACAATACTTCAGTGTCGATCACAGAAAATCAAGAAATGCCAACAAAATTTAACTCTGAACATTGCGTTTTCAATAACTGTAACTTAAAGTAGTATATAAATGCCTGTTAAAACCTTTCGTGTTTTTATTCTGTTAACGTAACATTTCAGCTTATCTTACTTTTGAGGTTAAGTATTGTTGTTTCGTATTTCCGCTCAGAATAGTTGGCAGTAGTATTTAGTATGCCGTGATAGATAACAGTTTGTTTTTGAACTTCATTACTAGGAAACATAATAATGTCTTATTGCTGTTTTTTATAATAATTATTATCATTCACGTAAGTAATTTGCCTTTGCAAGTTACTTAAATTTATTCGTTGAATAATCTTATTAAATTACACTCGTGGTTTCATCTTATTAACAAAAATTCATTCGTCCTTCGGGCTTGTGAAATTATCAATAAGATGAAACAACACTCGTGCAATTACTACAGAAAAGAAGATTTTTGTTGTCATAGTAGCTGAATGTTAGTTTTATGCTTAATTTAATACTTTGATAGAAGCTTGTGAACATTATCATTTTACGAGAATGAAATAACTTTTAAGACTTAACTCTTGTTTTGATAAATATTATTTTCTTCTTTTGTGTAAAATTTCTTTGGCGGCTTCATTATTTTCCGCCAACAAAGTTTTCGGCTTTTGCAATCTTTCATTAGACTCCGTCTCTTCATCACATTACTAATTTGTCTTCCACTTCATTGTAAGTATACTTTGCTTCTTTTCGTGAGTATAATATGCTTTTTCTTTCTTTCTTCACTGTATTGTTGTTTCCAAGACCCATTCCGTCGCCTCAGCTTTGTGACCTGTTTTCGAGATTTTTGGTAATTGAGCTTGTGACCCTAATTTTGTGCTCACTACTGTATTGTAGATTTTGCCATGCCTTCGTCGTCAGTTGTAAGCATCATCCACATTCTGATCTTATCTGACACATCCGTAATTAACTGCTACGATTCTGGAAGAGTACTTAACTATCTTCTGCACTTGTGAATGTCATGACATTAGCTCCCCTGAAGATGTCTGAAATCACGATCCTCGTGGCTAGCACATTTCTTTATATATACATATAGTTCATGCAGGCCTATATTTTTCGCTCTCACACACGCACGCACGCACGCACGCATACACACACACTGAGTTTCTGAGGCATTCTTGAAGAAGTGACTTGTAATGTTGGAAGTTTTATTTTCACAATAAAGTCATTAAGTTATTCTAATTTCTATTGTATTTTACAATTTATTTCGAAACAATGTTGAATGTTGTAAAAGATTTCACAATGTTAAGTAATAATATGTCTCGTGACAAGAACATAGTACGAAATGAAAATATAAAAATTTGAAATTTATCCTTTGAATAAGGGAAAAATTCAAGTACCTTGGAGCAACAGTAACAAATCTTTGGTAGGCGGGAAAAGGTACATAAGTCAAAAAGTCGATTTTTTTGTTGTACCTAATCATGTAAGTCTAGTATTTTTTCTAATTTTTAAAATAATAATATTTTTTGTATGCTAAATTGAAAAGGGTCTTACTTTGACCAACTTACATGAATTTCATTATTATACTTATATTTAGTTAAGAATAAATTTTTAAAAAGACTCTCCTAAAAAATTCATTTTTTGATTTACGTGCTTTATCCCGCCGACCAAAGAAATATAATTAACACTCGAGAAGAAATTAAACGCAGAATAAATATAGGAAATGCATGTTATTATTCGGTTGAGAAGCTTTTGTCATCCAGTCTCGAAAAAGCTGAAATTTAGAATTTATATTTTAGAATTTATAGAATTTAATTCTATTTCCTATTTTATTTTATTTTATATTCTCTTATAGGCCTATTAATATTATATCTGAACTGCGACCGAACACGAGCGCTGCTCATTCGGGGTCTCAAATTTTGTTAATACTACTGTATCTCCTTTTTTTTTGTATTGTTCGTATTATTTTATTTCTATTTATCTTGTTTGTTTGTAATTATATATATAACAGTTATATTACCGGTTGTTCTTATGGTTGTGAAACTTTCTTCCTTTGAGAGAGGAACAAAGGGTGTTTGAGAATAAGGTGCCTAGGAAAATAATTGGTGCTAAGAGGGATGAAGTTACAGGAGAATGGAGAAAGTTACTCAACGGAGAACTGCACACATTGTATTCTTCACCTAACATAATTAGTAAGGTTCGGATAAAGTAGCTCTATCAAGATAGACTGTATAGCTGTATAGAATAGGGCCCTGACTTGCTTCAGACTAAGAAAACACTAACTCCTTCCACTAGCTAAAACTCTACCTGCTGGGAAGAGCGCTCCCATCTCCTAGTTAAAACATCAGTGAATGGACAATACAGCCGATAGGAACTGTATAGGGTAAAGGTTGGTAATATTGTGATACGAGTAATATTGTGGTAGTTCTTTTTGAGAATTTTTTACAATTTTACTGAGCGAGAGAAGGACCGGTTTTGTGCAGAAACTTGTCCACGAACATTCCCTTAATATGTTGACGCAAAAAACCGATCTTCTTCTCGCTCAGTAAAATTGTAAAAAAATTCTCAGAAAGAACTATCATAATATTATTAGCACCACAATTTACCAACCTTTACCCTATACGTTGTCACTATTGTCGGCTACGCGACAACTAGTAGCTAACTTAATGTTTGTAAACAAAATGCACTGACCAAAGATGCAGCTACTTTATCCGAACCTTAATAATTAGGAACATTAAACCCAGACATTTGAGATGGACAGGGCATATAGCACGTATGGGTGAATCCAGAAATGCATATAGAGTGTTAGTTGGGAGGCCGGAGGAAAAGAGACCTTTGGGAAGGACGAGACGTAGAAATGTTAAATGTTATGTTTTATTTAACTACGCTCGCAACTGCAGAGGTTATATCAGCGTAGCCGGATGTGCCGGAATTTTGTCCCGCAGGAGTTCTTTTACATGCCATTAAATCTACTGACATGAGCCTGTCGCATTTAAGCATACTTTAATGCCATCGACCTGGCCCGGGATCGAACCCCCCAACCTTGGGTATAGAAGCCAACTCGCCAACCAGGTCGAGAGAGGTAGATGGGAGGATAATATTAAAATGGATTTGAGGGAGGTGGGATATGATGGTAGGGACTGGATTAATCTAACTAAGGATATGGACCGATGAGGGCCTATATGAGGGCGGCAATGAACCTCCGGGTTCTCTGAAAGCCATTTTAAGTAAGTGTGTGGTAAAATATCTCATTACGGAATTTTTATGAATTTAATAAACTTTGACATTACGTAACAAGAGCGGATGAATAATTGATGTTCCTTGTTAACCCAGATATTCCTGAAATATTTTTTTGCAATTTTTGTGTATTTTACAAATCACATTTAATGCAGTATATAATTGAAGTACATCTATGATGTAGAAACATTCTAGTTGTAACTGGTTGCGCTAGAAACAGGTGTCCTTTTAAAAGGACAGTAGGCATATGAGCATACATTTTGAGGAAGAATTGTAAACTATGCTTACACGAAAGGAAACAATGTAATTGTTGTAATTTATTATTATTATTATTATTATTATTATTATTATTAGTAGTAGTAGTAGTAGTAGTAGTAGTAGTAGTAGTAACAAATTATTACGTTGTTATTTTATTATAGTTTATTATGAATTTCTAATATTATTCTGAAGAGCGATGCATTGTGGCTACATTCATTTTAACTCTAGAATGCTATCGTCATTGAGTAGTATCGTACTGCTCTTGATACGTCAAAATACGTAACAGGCGGAAAAAATGTATACATGAAACAGAAAACCACAATTCAAGTCACACAGATTTTGTGTGCTCTCAAAGTTGGCATTCAGGCGTCTTGTGAGGCCACTTGAGGTATGTGGATATAAATGGAAAAGTTGAGATGGTATCGGGTGTAGTTCCTCGGTAGCTCAGTCGGCAAAGAGTTGATGTGCTAAGCCAAAGATCCCGGGATCGATATTCGGCCCCGGAATAATTTTTCCCTTGAAAGTATTCAGATCTTGCTGTGTTCGCAGAAACATTGCTATGACTTTGCGCCTGCTCTTCACATGCAACAAATTCGTCATCCCATTCCTAAACCCTCCCTCTCCTCTTCAAGAAGACTATGCCGAAATATTTCTGCTCCTGCTGCAAGCTGTGAACCAGATAGATTAGTAGGAGTTACATCACGTTTGTTCCCTGAATCCCCGTCTGTTACGTCTTCAGTGGCATTTGTAGGCTGCATTATAGCGATATGTCTGTATTTGAGATGAAATTTCGCTCGTAGCATAATTTTCAAACGTCATGCATGGAAAATCCACTAAAATCTGAAAAAGCGAAACAATTTCAAAATATATGGGAATATGCCTACTGTCCTTCTAAAAGGACACACAAGTTTTCGTCATTGTAATGTTGCAATGAATAGATTGTTCGAACGCATTGTGGTTTTACGTTATATTTATGTTTATTAGGAGTCATTTGATCTACAACAATTTTTCAAATAATTTCGTACTGTAACAATATTTAACTTTCATATCTGATTTGCGTCTCGGATGCCATAGCTGAAATAAACGAACAATTCTCACGTCCACATCTCAAA
The DNA here is from genome assembly GCF_040183065.1 of Periplaneta americana. Lineage (NCBI taxonomy): Eukaryota > Metazoa > Arthropoda > Insecta > Blattodea > Blattidae > Periplaneta > Periplaneta americana. The sequence continues at coordinate 142,662,394 of NC_091130.1, read as the reverse complement.
CTCAACGGTGACCAGAACTCTAATTACCAGTCTTACCACACCTAGCAAGCCTCTAATTAAGACCAGTAACAGTGACACTTGTGAAAAAGCAAATGCGTTAACTGTGGAGAAGGTAATTTGAAACATTGATCACTGTCCTTTTAATAGGACAGTAGACATATTTGGGTTAAGAACGTCAGCCTCGTTAAATGCTAAGGGCTATACTACACGAACGTTAAAAATGTTGCGTTGACAGGCGTTGGTAACGTGTGAAAAAAGTATAAACTACAAGTTGTGTTAGGGACGCTGTGTTTGGTTTCAGAACTGCAATGGATGTTATACGAGTTGCATATGTAGCTCTGTTATGTGTTCAATTTATAAGTCTGTCTCAAAAAAAGAGGAAAAGGAGATGGTGAATTCATCCCGCAAACGTTAAGAGACTTTCGACAGGAAAGTTTTATACAGTACTGCATTTGAAAATCACTGACAGTCTCCCGACAAGTTTTTTTCTCTATTACAGAATGTCAATAAAAAGTTTTGATGATCTTTTGAATTTAATTTCTCATAAAATTAGGAAAACCGATATTGTAATAAGGAAATCAATTCATCCTGTCGAAAAGCTGGCTGTAACATTAAGATAAGTAATAAAATTTGCCTTAATTTGTAGTGATTATATTTTTATTTTCTGCATAATATGTTGAAAATTGAGAAGATTACAAGCTGCAGAAATCAGTACTGACTGAAATTAACAATGAATTCAGAATCATTTGAACCACCGGCATTAACACTCAACGGCGACATATCTGACAATTGGGACATTCTTGATGTTGCCCGTTGCTCGACAAGCAGGTTTCTGAACACTTCAGAAACTTTGAAACGGGCTTCAATTGCGAGCTCTAGAGGTAAATTGTCTATGATTTTGACGAATTATAATAGGAAAGCTTTGTTTCCATCCTTGTCATGCTCTCTGTCTTGTCTTTGCATGGCCACGCTCTCTGATAATATATTTTTAATATCCCTTGTTTCAGTTACTAGAATATTTTCAGATTTTCCTTTTCTTCCTGTCCCTGTCGAGCGAAGAGATGGTCCCGATTTTGTTTGGGTATCGTTTACATTACTCTTATGACCAGAAGTAGCCTGAAAAATAATACCATGCGGTATGTCTTCTTGTTTAGGTGGAGGTATATTCGAAATGGTTTCATTCTCACCCAGAGTAGGTAGTAAAAACTGCATTTGCTTGACAATTTCCAGTCTGTTATTGACGTTGCGTTGGTGACGCACATGTACCATGAATACGTTTGCAGAAGATGGCGTTGTCAACGCAGATCTCTGCGTTGAAACTTCCCAACGTCGAAGCAACGCAACCAAACGCAGCATTTTTAACGCTTGTGTAGTATAGTTATGCAATTATACAAGCGATCATATTACCATAAACCAAGTTCCTATAAAAGAACGTTGTCAACGCAACATTTTTAACGTTCGTGTAGTATAGCCTTTAATCTTGTGTGTGAGCGCACAGAGAAACAAAACTAGCGTAGTTTCAGTTACGTGCAAAAAGTCTTGAGCTCACTGAAGCTTGGAATTAGTTCCTATATTTTAGAATAAATTACCCATTTTTAGTGTTCCATCTCATGCTGAGCTAGAGATGCATGGGGCTTCATTTCCAGGACGCTTGCAGACCGTCGTGATGTCGTTTACTCTCACGGACAATGAATTTTGAAAATGATCTAATTTCCGAGTTTGTGCGTGGTTGTTTACCTTACGCCGCGCTAGCGACTGCCACGATGTCGCCTCATTTCTCCTGTCTGGCGCTGGCAATTTTTTAACTCGGGCGGGCCGAGCGTGTGGTTCGATTGCAGGCGGCTGCCAGCTACAGTTTTTACGCATATATATCCTGGATGCTACGCACGTACGCAGCCGTCATTCCCAACTCTTGCCCTCTACGTCTGAGGGCTCTGAAATACGGCGATGAAAATGTGTGCTCTACGTTTTCGAAGATAGGAGGAACACGCACACTTCCTATCACACTTAAAAATGCTCGAAGTTAAAGGGATGCAGTCAGTGGTCTTTAGGTTACACACAACATGTGTCTTCCTTAGGTGGAATTTTAATTTCAATTTATGGAATACTGGTACGGTATCACAATATGTGCAGAGTTACTGGTAGAACCGTCTCATGAATACTCTTCAAGGAACGACCAGTCATATAAAATGAGAGAAAGGATACAGAGGACGGACACTGTAAAGCTTTCTTTTCTCTACCGTATTATCAGAAACTGGAATGCTTTACCTGCAGACTTACTACAGACTTTACCAATAACCAAAAATGTATTTAAAATAGGCTTAAGGACTTTACTAATAGACGGTAGTGCATTATATACACTACTTAAAGGGTGTAATTGATGTTTTGTTATTTCAAGTATTGTATCAGTGAAGAAGTGTGTTGTCAGTGAAGTGTGAAGTGTAAGTGGAGTGAATTAAAATTATTTGTATCTTATTTCAGTGACCATCAATAGTATGTCTTCATTGATCGTAAAAAGATGTAAGTTCACGAATGTAAAATATGGTATTCCTCAAGGATCAGTGTTGGGTTCTATTCTGTTTTTAATAATGATTAATGATTTGATGCGTAATTTTTCTGCTTTTTCCGTGGTGTTCGCTAATGATGTCACTCTTTTGACACTTTTTTTAATGAATTGAAAACTCTTACTAATTCAGTTTTTACGGAAGCCAAGAAATGGTTTAGTTCAAATAAATTTCTTCTTAACGAAATAAAACTGCATCTCTCTTATTTAGTAGTACAGGCTAACCAGAACAGTGAATAATTACTTACTTACTGGCTTTTAAGGAACCCGGAAGTTCATTGCCGCCATCACATAAGCCCCCCATCGGTCCCTATCCTGTGCAAGATTAATCCAATCTCTATCATCGTAATCCACCGCCCTCAAATCCATTTTAATATTATCCTCCCATTCACGTCTCGGTCTCCCCAAAGAACTTTTTCCCTCCGGTCTCCCAACTAACACTCTATATGCATTTCTGGATTCGCCCATACGTGCTACATGCCCTGCCCATCTCAAACGTCTGGATTTAATGTTCCTAATTATGTCAGGTGAAGAATACAATGCGTGCAGTTCCGTGTTGTGTATACTCTATTTTATTTCAAGGAGTGCAGTTCGGTGGCTCCTTTGAACACCCACTTACAGATTTATGACCTCCTACACAAACACCTCTGACAATTCCATCCTGTCCCCTCGTCCCAACATTACACAGTTGCCACAATCCTGGTCACCCTCGAAATGAGACTGACGGGATTCTTGGAATTCGGAAAAGATGCAGCAACTCTGCCTCCACGTGGATTTGGCGGGAGCCTGTCAATTCTTCTGAACAAGGGTTGTGATTGTTTACTGACAGGGGAATACAAGATTTCCGTCACAGTAAGGAAGACATTTATTTATGACAACCAATTAGTAGGGGGCAGTAGAAGGTTTGTCGACAAAGTCCTTGCTATGAAACTGCTCTCCATGAAAAAAAATATAATATAACTTTCTCCATTCTCCTGTAACTTCATCCCTCCTAGCCCCAAATGTTTTCCTAAGGACCTTATTCTCAAACACCCTTAATCTCTGTTTCTCTCTGAACGGTGAGAGTCCAAGTTTCACAACCATACAGAACAACCAGTAATATAACTGTTTTATAAATTCTGACTTTCAGATTTTTTGACATCAGACTAGATGACAAAAGCTTCTCAACGGAATAATAATAACAGGCATTTCCCATATTTACCCCGCTTTTAATTTCCTCCCAAGTGTCATATTTGTTACTGTTGCTCCAAGATATTTGAATTTTTTCACCTCTTCGAAGGATAAATCTCCAATTTTTATATTTCCATTTCGTAGAATATTCCGGTCACGAGACAGGGCTGCGATATTAAATTAATATTTGGCATAAAAAGTTGGTTTTGAATAAAAAAAATAAACTTATGGAAAACTGGATTCGAAAGTAAAATGAATATTTATGTAACACGCACCTATTAAAATTCTCCTCCAGTACATTCATCTAGTAACTTCAGGGAGCGAACTTTAGAACAAAAAGTTACTAGATTTGTAATCACAAATTTGTAAAAAAAAAAAAAAAAAAAAAAAAAAAAAAAAAAAAAAAAAGAATCCTTTGATAAAGAAATAACTTTGACAGCTCTTTTTAAATGCCACTCCCCTCTTACAACCTTAATTTTAAAACAATAACATATTTGTAATCAGAATTGAACTATATCAATTTGTGGTATGAAAATATACATTCTAAAGAAGTGAAATAACCAGTACAAATTTTTTGAAAAATTTTCTCGATTTTCAGTGCAGTCTCACCTTAAGAGGGCTGCGTCCGTGAACGAGAAGGCTTACCGATTTAAAATTCACCTGCTCTGGGTATCTTTACCTAACACGATGTCAGAGGTAACGAATTCCGCATTACAGGCGTTGTCGTCTCATAAATTGAAGTCCTCACAGAGTCAGACCAGAAAAATCCAGAGATACCGTCGTTGCTCGTATTTTTTTGCATTGATAAATAATCAAGCAAACGAATTGCGTTGGCGCCCTTTGAAGTTGGAACTTGTCTTCCTTTTCTTCCAAGTAACTTGAGGCTTATTTTTTTCTTTCACGAAAACTCGCTTCCTTTATCTCACACCTCCATCTTCTAGGTAATACTGAACGTGACGTCTTCGGGAAAGCTATAAGGAAGTTTTTGCTATCATCTTTATAAAACATTTTCCGAACCTTAATGTAAGCCAGTGCATATTGACAGTGGTAAAAGAAGTTCACGTCACTACAGGGTGAACACTAAGTTACGTTATTAATTTCAGGGAGTTATTCTTTGAAATATTTAAGATAACTTTGCTTCCTTTTCTAGATAAAAATTGTTTTATATGAAACACTTCATAGCATACGATGAAAGAGTAATGGAACAGAGAAAAATTCTCTCCGGCATTTATGATATGCGTAAATCACTTCGTGATTTAAGCTGGCGCTTATTCCGTCGGATCCCGGCCAACTAGTCACTCATAACGAGTGCACCTCAGCACATGTGTGGATTTCAGTCCTACGTTCATAGACATCTATGACGTAGTGCAGAGGGCGGCCACTAGAGGGAACCCAAGAGTTGGAACTTAAACTGAGACGATTCTGTCCGACACCGGGATGGGTATCCGGTGTGGCTTAGTGGATAAAGCGTCAGCACGTAGAGCTGAAAACCTGGGTTCACGTCCCGGTGCTGGAGAGAATTTTTCTCTCTTCCATTACTCTTTCATCGTATGATGACGCAGAATATCTGCATGGAAATATCATATGAACTTTGGTACATGAAAATAATATATACTTCAGACCATGTTTTGGGAAAGCCAGCGATTTAATTCTCAATATGCTCTGTCAATTTAAGAGAACAATGTATTATAGTAAAAAATGATTGAAAGAATTTTAGCTCTGTCCTTTAAATGTGCAGAAATTTGGTCCGAACAAATGTAACATTGTAAAATTCCTTTGCAGTTACATTCCCCATGTTCTTCTTGTATTCCCCTTTGACTGCGTGTATACCCATTATACTATTTGTATTCCTTTTGTATGCATTTAATTCCCGTTATTTTCCTTGTATTCCCCTTGTTCTCTTTATATTCTACTTGTTTGTATTCCCCATGTTCTCCTTGTATTCCCTCTTTCCCTTTGTTCTTGTATTCACCTTCTCCTTTTATTCCTCCTGTTCTACTATTCTTCCAGTTCCCCCTAAGTATTCACCTTGTTTTCTTCTCGTTGCCACTGTATTCCCCATGTTCTCTTTGTATTCCCTCTTTCCCTTTGTCCTTGTATTCACCTTCTCCTTTTATTCCTCCTGTTCTACTATTCTTCCAGTTCTCCCTAAGTATTCACCTTGTTTTCTCCTCGTTGCCACTATATTCCCCATGTTCTTCTTGTGTTCCCAATGTTCTCGTATTCCCATGTTCTACTTATATTCCCATTCTCCTCATATTCCCCTTATTCTCCTTTAATTCTTGTTCTTGTGTTCCCATTACTCTTTTTGTATTTTCCTTGCTCTTCTTGTATTCTCCTTGTTCTCCTTGTATTCCCCTTGTTCTCGTCTTCCTCTTGTTATCTTTGTATTCGCCTTCTTAACCTTGTCTTTTCCTTCTTCTCCCTGCCTTCACCTTGTCCTTTCTTTTTAGTTGGCTTTTAACGACGCTGTATCAACTACTAGGTTATTTAGCGTCGAATGTTAAATGTTATTTAACGACGGTCGCAACTGCAGAGGTTATATCAGCGTCGCCGGATGTGCCGGAATTTTGTCCCGCAGGAGTTCTTTTACATGCCAGTAAATCTACTGACATGAGCCTGTTGCATTTAAGCACACTTAAATGCCATCGACCTGGCCCGGGATCGAACCCGCAACCTTGGGCATAGAAGGCCAGCGCTATACCAACTTGCCAACCAGGTCGACTTTAGCGTCGATGATATTGGTGATAGCGAGATGGTATTTGGCGAGATGAGGCCGAGGATTCTCCATAGATTACCTTGCATTCATATTACGGTTGGGGAAAACCTCGGAAAAAACCCAACCAGGTAATCAGCCCAAGCGGGGATCGAATCCGCGCCCGAACGCAACTTCACACCTGCAGGCAAGCACCTTAACCGACTTAGCAACGGCGGTGGCTACCTTGTCCTTGTAATACGTTTTTTTTATTTATTTAATTTATTTATTTAAATTCAAATATACAGAATAAAGAAATATAATTACAAAATATACAGAATAAAGAAATATAATTACAAAATTCAAATATACAGAATAAAGAAATATAATTACAAAATATACAGAATAAAGAAATATAATTACAAAACAAAACAAAGAGAAATACAACTAAGATAATACAAGCAATATAGAAAGAAGATACAGTAGTATTAACAAAATTTGAGACCGAATGAGCAGCGCTCGTGCTCGGTCGCAGTTCAGATATAATATTAAAATAAATAATAATAATAATAATAATAATAATAATAATAATAATAATAATAATAATAATAATAATAATAATAAGTAAAATAAAATAGGAACTAAAATATAATTACAGCGGCAATGGAATTATATAATATAATATTAACACTAGAGAAGAATAATATCGCACGTGAAAAGTAGGACTAATATATATTTCAAAATTATAGAATACAAATATAATATAGGTTGATTAATTCATACACATAGGCTATAAATTTATTTAATCAAATTGAAGATATTAACACGTTTCTAATTTTCTTGTTATATGTTAGTGGGTTACATGTTAGAAGTTCTGGGTGTAATTTAGTTAAAGCATTGTACAACCGAGGGCCAAAATTTATGCTATGCTTTAGACCAGCAGATGTGAGACATTTAGGTTCTACTAATGTTGAATTAATATTTCGTCTTGTGTCATAATTGTGTGTCTGTAATGCAAACTTATTACGATTTTTATGATAAAATTTTAACAGCGTATACTTATAAATTTGTTCAATATTAAACACATTAAATTCAGAATAAATTAATTTAGTTGGATAATCGAAACGTTTCTTCAAACAAATTTTAATTATTCGTTTTTGTAGTAAATTTAACGGACTAAGATTAATTTTTGTACTTCCACCCCAAACAATTATACCATATTGAATGATAGACTGAATAGTGGCCAAATAAACATTTCGTAGAACTCTAATAGGTAAGTAGCATCGAAGATTAACGAATTTATAAATTGTTTTACGAAGCCTCTTACAAAGATAAGTAATGTGATGAGGCCATTTTAAGTTCTGATCAATAATGATACCCAGATATTTGACATACGTGGCTTCTTTCAAAGGTGGACATTTACAACTTTTGGGATCTAAACAATTTTCACTTGTGTATTATTAGTCTATATTTATCGCTAAATTTTAAATTTTGAACACTGGCAGCTGTTAACGAAAAAGGAACTAAAGTTGATTTAGATATTTTTAAAGAAAGGCAGTTTGTTTCCTTTTATTCCCCTTATTCGCCTTGTATTTATATTGTTCTTTATATTCATCTTGTTATTCTTACATTCCCAGTGTTCTCTTTGTATATGTTTCATAAATTGCCACAGATATTATATACAAGGATTTTCAATCGAAATTTAGTACAACGAAAGTTAAGTTTGCAATGTTGAAGCTACAGTCGGACACTAAAGTCTACATACACCCCCATTTTTTAGCATATTTTGTACAACCCTGAATGCACAGATGTTAACGTGAAACTCTATGTCTGCGTCCACTTCCATAACAACAAAAACCAAGGTATTCAGACCAGTATCTTGCACTACAAGCTTGTTAGATGCAACTGTTTGTGTTTACTGAAGTACAGAAGTCAACATACACTGCGATTCTTTCGTCAGTTGTAGGAGAGACGTTGCAGTGAACACAGTGAAATTGGTGCAGTTTGTTAAAACAGTAGATGTGTATTACAATACATAATTTGATCGCGTATCATGGATCCAAAAAGAACTGAAATATCAGTGGAGGTAAGAAAAAATATAATTGAGCTCAATAAAAAGGGCTTTTCAATGCGTAAAATTGGGGAAATTGTTAGAAGGAGCCATGCAAGTGTCCAAACAGTAATAAGGAACTACAATGATCGAGGAAGTGTACAAAACAAAGCCAGATGTGGAAGACCAACAAAATTATCTAACAGGGAGCAACGACACATCATTAGAAAAGTGAATTCAGATCCCAAAATTACAGCTACGGAGTTGGCGGTAGATGTCGCAAATACTAGTGGAAATATTGTTCATCCCATCACAGTACGAAGACTTCTGAAAAAGCATGAGTTTCAAAGTGGAATAGCAAGGAAAAAACCATTCATAAGCATTGTAAATGAACAGAAGAGCCTAGAATTTGCAACTCTGCATCGAAGTAAAGATTCCACATACTGGAATACAGTGCTTTTCACGGATGAGAGTAAATTCAACATATTTCAATGTGATGGAAAGCAAAAGGTGTGGCGAAAAAGGAATGAAAGTTTGAAAATGAAAAATCATGTTCCATCAGTGAAGCATGGTGGTGGAAATATTCTTGTATGGGGTTGCATGTCTGGAGCTGGGGTTGGGAATTTAGTATTTATTGAGGACATTATGGATAAATGGAAGTATCTCACCATATTAAAAGAGAATTTGAAACAATCTGTTGAGAAACTGGGACTAGGAACAGACTGGGTGTTTCAGCAAGACAATGACCCCAAGCATACGGCCATTGTAAAAGAATGGCTACTTTACAATGTACCAAAACAGTTGCATTTGCCTCCCCAGTCACCAGACATCAACCCAATTGAACATCTTTGGGAAGAACTAAAGCAGAGGATAAAAAAATACAAAAAGCAAAAGCAAGAAGGATTTGAAAGCTGCCTTAGTGAAAGAGTGGAATAAATTTACATCAGCGGACACAAAAAAATTGGTGGAATCTATGCCTCAACGTTTGGAAGCTGTGATAGAAGCAAAAGGTGGAAATACAAAATATTAAATGGTGCCTGAAAGTGAAAATAATCAAAATGTATGTTGACTTTTGTACCTGAACGGTTTTTCTTTTGTGTGCTTAAGATGTTATTATATGAAACTGTTATTAATCATATATCAGTATATATGTTGTTTTTCATTTCCTAAAATGTCTGTTTATGACACAGAAAGTGAATACATAATATTTTCTTTATTGATTTTGAATTTAAGTGTCATTTTTAGGGTGTATGTAGAATTTTGTGTCCGACTGTATAAACCGGACGCTGTGTATATTAGGCCTGAACATATGATCTCGCTTAAACTCGTTAGCTTTCTCATAAAGGCATAACGTTGTGTGTAGCTTGATTGATCAGTTCACGTTTAGAAATGTTTATTCCTGGGAGTGGAAGCTTCTTCTTCCTTCACGGTGTGTTCGTTCTTCCGTTGGTTTTGCTTTTATCTCTTGGCACTTGGGTCGATGCGTGAGAACTTAACAACGTTATTTCCTGAAATTGCGGCCAAACACCATTATCTTTTCCAGTCTTACATGAAATCAAAACTAACTTTTTACTTTCTCTTCCTCCCCTTTTCACCTGCCAAAAGAAAAAGAAAAAAAAAAAAAAAAAAAAAAAAAAAAAGAGAGTATATCGGAGTTAGGAATGCGCGTCTCCTTTTTTCCCGTGATCTTAAGATGTACGTAGCTCTTTCCCCGATAGAAGAAAGGCGCAGGAGAACCCCTTTTAGGTGAATACCGGCCGTTCTGAATGGATGTAGAGGGTTGTCAAATACAGGGACATCATTTTACTTTTACTTCAACTTTTATTGTACCTGAGTTTTTGAATGTACTTCACTCCCACCCCTTCTACTAACGAAGTTCCAACTGTCCTCCACACAGAGCCAAGGCCGCAGTACTGAGTTAGTGATTATAGTACGTTTCAAAAATATGTTCGCGTTTTCCAGTGACGAAAACTTCCAATATTGAATCATATTTTCGCACAGGTACTGTCGTCCGTTTGCCTACGTCGCATCCCGATTTCCCCCACCTGCTTCTGCTCGCCCCACTGTAAAGACTAGTGGCTGGGATTTCTTAGCTCTTTTCTGAAAACATTAATTTCTGTTAGGAATTAATTGGACGTCTACGTAATATAATGCAATTGTTTAAAATAACTTCAATAAAAGGGCCTCGTTAAGTAATTAACTATCACGTGATCCCCCCCCCTTTCTACGATCCTGCGACATAACCACTTGGACGGACAGTAGATAGCATGTCTCAGTAATTTTATCTGTGAGGGTCGGGTAGAAATGAAGACTGAATTTACATTACGTAAAGTACTCTTTTATAGAGTAGGTACAGAATTATTTCAACATGAGTTACTAAGTATGAAGGACGAAACTGGTAATTGGAGTTAGATGCAGTAGTCTATAGTGCGATAATAGGCACAAAAGAACTCAAGCCTGTATCGAAATGAACGGCCACCATTTTCAAAAAAATGTGTTTAAATATCGATATTATGATTATTTTCCATTTTAACTTCGTTCTGTATATCGTACGCTAATGTGCTGTAGACAGTATAATATACACTGCATAATGAATACGTCCACATGGATAACTCAGTTCGTGAGTAAAAACACTTATTGTTAATACTGTACTGTATTTTGATTAAACAAAACCTAATGAAAATTATCACACTCAAAATCGCGATATTTCCTACTTTACGTAAATGGATGAACTACTTTTCTTCCCTCCTGTACCTAGTAAAGTGATTTGTTTGTATTTTACTCCAGTATCATCGAACTCCAGTTGTGGAAGGAGGTAGCAAACGGTGTTTCCGGAACTCAATCATTAATCCAAAGGTATAGCCAGGTTAATATTAAAAATGTTAGTAAAAATAAAATGATGTCCCTGTATAGGTATAGGATACGCGGTGGATTTTTAATGTGACGTCTGAGAGATTACCAACCACCACTATGGATGATCTACTTAAAATGTTTTTGCTGTTGAAATTAATCATCGATTTTTAGGCCACTATGTTCGAACTTGGATACATTTGAAAACATCATAGTGTTGTAACTTGTTTATTCCCTTCACATATATTTACACATACTTAGTGCCTATTTTTCTTAATAAATTTACGCCAATAACATCAATGTCATACCAAGTCAGATTACTAGGGACCATACTTTGTCCCGGAAGGCTACAAGATTAAGTATTACTGAAGTATTTAAGTAGACGACGCATGCCCATCTAGCAAGCAAAGTACTTGAATGGCCGTTCACGCAACTCTTGTTTCGTCAAGTGAGGCAGAACAAAACATTAACCAGTAACAATTACACCAATATTTACCATTTGAATTTTTTTCACTATGTACACTAGAACACACTATTTTTACTATTTACACTATAGTAAAGAATGAAGGCCTACATTGATTAAGACTTTATTAACACTATTAAGCTTATGTATAGTGTTGTGTATTCTAATGCAAGGTATTTTATGCTCGACCATGCCGAAATGTAGTAATTATACACCTGGTAGCAGACCTTTAATGCATGTCATTAAAGTACACCTGTCTTTCAGCCAATGCCGACTCAGGTTACAACTGTTCAGCCAATGACAGGTCAGCTTTCTACCGTTATCAAACCGCACGTATCGATTATTCTCGGATATGCAATCGAAAGAGAATTAGCGAAAAGTCACGGAGGCTGGAAATCCAATACTGTCGCAGAAGGTTATGTTCTGTTACTATAATAATTAGCGTTAATTGTAAATAATATTCAAATAAATTCAATTTGTCATCTCGTTTATCAATGTCTAATTTAATTTCAATGTTATCTCTGTAGGTTCTTATGGCCTAGCATGGTCAATGTGAACATCTGTTCCATCTGCTTGCGCTCGTTTCATAAATAGCCATACTCGCTTCTGAATTACCTTCATTATAGACTCGTTGCATAATGTACTATTATTTCATAATGCTATAGTCTACTTATTTTTTAAATTATGTACAATACTCTAAATAATGTTTGATCAATGCAAGCCTTCATTCTTTATGATAGTGTAATGGTGAAAATAACGTATTTTAGTGTACGAGGTGGAAAGAACTGTCAGACATTGACTATTTTCAAAAGCCAGTTGTCAGAAAGACTGATTTTCGTCTCTAGAATATGATCTTTCTTCAAATATTACTTTTGTAGAATATTTCTTTTTATGCTCGACCATGCCGAAATGTAGTAATTATACACCTGGTAGCAGTCCTTTAATGCATGTCATTAAAGTACACCTATTCATTAAAGTTCAGGTGTTCAGCCAATGACAAGTCAGCTTTGTACCGTTATAAAACCGCAAGTATCGATTATTCTCGGATATGCAATCGAAAGACAATTAGCGAAAAGTCACGGAGGCTGGAAATCCAATACTGTCGCAGAAGGTTATGTTCTGTTACTATAATAATTAGCGTTAATTGTAAATAATGTTCAAATAAATTCAATCTGTCATCTCGTTTTTCAATTCTAAATCAATTTCCAGGTTATATCAGACTAATGTTCATCTTATTCTCTGTCAAGGTCAATGACATTCGGCCTCGGAAAAAAATCAATACTTTCGCGTCAGCGCACATCTCACAATTCAGGTCAGTTCGCACATACCCATAAGAAGACCTAATTTTGAATAATTTCAAGTTAGAAATATGGTCGAGCATAGGAAGTCGTATGAAACTTGCCTATAATGGTAATTAAGACGCTCGTATGAAAATTATTAAACTCGCTTGCGCTCGTTTCATAAACAAACATACTCGCGTCTTAATTACTACCATTATAGGCTCGTTGCATAATGTACTATTAATATACCAATTTTACTTCATTCTGTTAATCATTATTTCGTTCAAAATTTTCTTATTTGACACTAAATTGCAATTCTTTAACTCTTAGAATTACATGTAACTAAACACTTCTGCATAATTATTATTACTCCATTGTTTCCTGTATTGATGTTATTTATATTTGCTATGTATTTTTATACTGGTTGAGTAGAAGAGAAGACCTTATGACCTTAACTCCTCCAGTATCAGTAAAAATAAATGAACACACAATTTAAATTGTAGGAAAGGTCATCATAGTATCAATGTTTATCACTAGAATGCATTTTCAATAGTCTCCAAGGTCTAGTTTTGAATCATGAATAGAACGTCGACTGGAGCACAAACAAGATGCAAGTGTTCCCTGATAGTACCTGTGCCACGCGCCAAATATGGCGTCACACCAGTATAGTCTATGAACAACACCGTACGCCCTAGCACAGAATACGGTCCGTACAGATTATGTTAGAGATTTTGGGATCAAATGTAGTAAATAGAGACGATTATGGACTTGTAGGAAGTATTTGATTCTAAGCCTTGTCAAGAATATGTCGCGTTGAATGAACGCCTATTAGAGAGATTTTACAAAATTTATGCCATATAAAATGATGCTTTACGTAACGGTGATGAAAAAACACATGTTCATACGTTGTAATTGGGCTTTGCCTGCTATCTTCAGTAACAAATGAATAAATAAAAATGAAAAAAATAAATAACTAGTGTCTTCTTTCGCAGAATGTCGCATCTTTGAGCCTTGGGGGCCTATATCACTACAGAGACATATGTAATTAACAGACATCGGATTCTAGGGCAAATGCCTATTTTGTTTCTTTAGGAGAAAAGTAAAAATAATTATTAATATTTGTGTTTCATGGAAATTGAAAGGTATTCAAAGAGTTTTATAATGCCCTAAAATACCCTAAAACGGTTATTAGAGCCTAATTTGTTAATATTCGCCTAAAATGCCTAACTCACTGTAAAGTTTCGCATTTTACTCTTACTTTTTATAATTTATACATGCATTCACTGCGAAATTTAAGGCATTTAAAAAGTGGAAAGTTTGCTTCACACCGGCCATGAAACCATTGATAAAGGACACAAAATGTTTTGAATCTCACGACACTCGCAATAAATTTCACCGAATTTAACATGTTTGGAGGCATAAATGCCGACAAAGAACCAACCTTAGTTTTGAAGCAGGCAACAATCACAACATGTGCTGCTACCGATTCAGAGATATACTATACTATAAAAATGACTGTTATCGGTCTGAAACCGATTAGCTGTACTGCCCTTCAGAGTGTCATAAAATCACAATTTTTGGAGAAAGAGTATTTTTGAAATATTTATGAAAAGTCGTAAAACTGCGAATTAGTAGGGTAAACCGTTACAAAATATTTAAAAGAATGGCTCTCCTAGTGTTAACACTACCAGGAAATGCAACAATAAGTGGAACTTTGTATTTTTGTCCAATTGAATCTCAATTAACAACGGTTCATTTGAATGCTCGTTAACAGTTGCTCTTTCCCTCACCTTATTTGTGTTGAGAAGTTTTGAGCGGTAGGACGTTTTCCTGTGAAGTTTAACGCGATAATGCCGAAAAATATAAGTGCAAAATCTACATTGATCCGGCAATGGCTAACAGAATATTCAGAATTAACTTATGATGGAAAAATAATATTCTGCAAGATTTGTAGCAAACAGGTATGTAACAATAGTTGAAATATATAAATTCTATTAATTTTAATGAGTAGGCCTATAATATTTATACATTGACTGAGCTATCCTGAGGTATAATTCTTTTTAAGACCACTACTCTTTAACCTTTTAAATTCCGATAGTTAAAGTATTTGCAGGTCATTAAAATTTTGATTGTTCGAACCCACTAACTTTGTGATAGAAATACTGCAATAGAACAATTAGGATTAGGTGTAAATGTTCCAGTAAGTATTGATGTTTCTATTGTACCTAATTTAAAATTTGCGCCTCTCACATCAGCTTCGGTTGAAAGAAGTTTTTCTGCTTTCAAAATGATTCTCAGTGACAAAAGGCAAAGGTTAACTGTGGAGAATTTAGAAAAAATTCTGGTGGTGTACTGTGCAGATAATTATAATAAAGTCTGAGCATGGAACTGAATTTCAATAACTTAAAATGAGTAATCTTGATATCAATAATCATTATTTCATTAGTTTCAATATATTAAATTTGTGCAGCTGTTTATAAATATAATATAGTATTATTTTTTAATGTTTAAACATACTTTTTTGTGCGTATTTTAGTGTATAACTAAAAATTTCAGTGAAAGAAATAAGTATGATACCTTGATGTGCCTAAAATGCCTATTTTCATTAAAATAGAGCCTAATTTTACAAATTTTGAGCTTATTTTAGGCGCCTAAAACTGCAATTTTTAGTGCCTAAAAATCCGATGTCTAGTAATTAATAATTGAGACAGGGAGATCAAAAACCCACTTACTCCAATTTTTGACAAAATTAAGTTATAGGCTGGATGATGCTTTTTAGTTTGTCCCGCATGCGTGGAAGGCAAGAATACACTAACATCGACATTCATCTGCATTCTGGGGGCTGTTTTAAAACTCGTGGAAGTCAGAACTCCACTTACTCCATGGAATAAGAGAGTTTTTGCATTCCAAGCTTAATTTCCCGGTAGGTGGCAACACTATCGCTCAACCAGCTGAGTAAAGTGATACGATACGGTATTCAGAATGTCACAAAAATCTATGAAATCCATGTAAGTAAGACTATTAAAGGCACAATATCGAGTCGATTAACTTCCAGAAACCTACAGATCCATCATTCCCCAGTCAACTAAAGTACAATTCAGCATTGCCATTGAAAGAAGAAAGCAAAATGACTTGCAAAATTTAATGCAGTTTATTCCTGAGGAAAGTAGGATGAATTAGCATACTCTAATAATCTAGAATCTAGATGAGAGTAAGAGAAAAAAACAGAATCTGTAACATGAATGAGACTGTGTTAACATTTTAATAATTTTTGTGGTTTTATTTGTGTATTTTTATGTGCTTTATGGTAATTTGTGATTTTCTGTCTCATATGTTTGAAATAAAAAAAATGTTAAAATGTTAATCTTGATAATAAACATCCATTTTGTCGTATATTCTAATATTCATAAGGGAATTATGATATACTTATCTTTTTTTCTTCACATGGCTCATATTTATTCACTTTTCTTAATTCATACACTGTGGGAAGCCAAAAAACCACTAACTCCAGCAGTGTTTATTTCAAATTGTAGCGTAAGATAATGTAAAAATTTAAGTTTTGAAGTATGTAATTGATAAAGAATGTAATTTTACACAATATTAATAGATAAATGTATAATATTTAAAGTTAGTAAGAGAAATAATAAGTTTTTTCTCTCTCCTGTAAAATTTGGTTTATTGGAGTTAGGGAGTTTTTGATTTCCCTGTCCCAATTGTTGTAATTGCTGTTCTCCTTATCTGCATCTCCACCTTTGTCCGTGCTTTGTTCATATTTTTCCATAATGACAGTCATCACCAGCACTGTCATCGTCGTCATCATCATCAGCATCCATATCGTCCATTTTGAAGGATCGATGAGGTTGGTCCGCCCATTTCTCGTGGATATTATTGAATCAGTATTCGACATTCATGTGGTTAGGATGGCGAAAGCCACCACTCAAGACACTCAGAACTTGCAGAAGGGACGGTGTACACTATTCTCTTTGAGGAGGCGATAAATATATGCAGTTACTTTATGTTGTAACACATCACCATCGCCTGTGCACCTTTGCCATGGTAACCATATTGATGTATTCTAGTATCATAAAGTATTGAAACTATGTGACATAGAAATGTTTTTAGACGAGTGTTCATAAAAGTAGGTCTTTCAAGCTAGGCAAGCATGTTTTTTTTAGTAGGTTATTTTACGACGCTTTATCAACATCTAAGGTTATTTAGCGTCTGAATGTGATGAAGGTGATAATGCCGGTGAAATGAGTCCGGGGTCCAACACCGAAAGTTACCCAGCATTTGCTCATATTGGGTTGAGGGAAAACCCCGGAAAAAACCTCAACCAGGTATCTTGCCCCGACCGGGAATCGAACCCAGGCCACCTGGTTTCGCGGCCAGACGCGCTGACCGTTACTCCACAGGTGTGGACCGGCAAGCATGTTAAAATTGCCTATTTTCTACGATAGTGCGTAAAGTTACATTTTACCCACTGTTGTCAATGTGTAAATTTTGAGTCTTCAAAACACTAGTGCGTAAAAAAAGTAGATTATCACTCTGCGCACCGCCGAAGAAAATGTAATATTCAATGTACAAACTTCATTCAGTAAGAAATTACTGCAATATCTCGATCTTTCATGACAAATATTACACGTAACACAAATGAGTTAACAAATTTAACATTCATATTTACATTTTAGCTGTTATAATTCTGAAGTTACATATTTAGCAAGATGTAGGCCTAGCTTTCGATTTTTACTAACCGTTTTGTTAGCCGGCCATTAAATTGTGATCATAAATAAAACAGGCTATCATTCCATGGATATTTATTTCTTAATGGTTCTGAACTTTGACGGACATGCCATCGTGATCTTATAACCCGTCAAACTTTAAGTTTTTATTTAATGTAAATTTGTGCTATCGCAGAAAAAAAAACATTGTATGATACACATTCGTAAAATTATTTTTTTGGCCCTCGTGTGTTTGTGAAACTCGGCTCACAAACATTACACCTTTACGAACTTTTATAATAAATAGGCTTACTGTTATAGGTAGTGTGCGAAAAATACTTTTAACACTAATGCGAAAATTATTTTTAATACTGCGCCGATTGTCTGCTGTTATCCGTCACACTGGAGTAATTGCAACCGATCAATAAAGCTGTTCAAACAGTGCCATGCCTTTTTTAAATGATTATTTTTGATTAAGAAACGTACACAAATTAAATAAACTGTTTCAACAACCATTTTATGAATAATTATTTGAAACAATTAAGAATTAAATGTAATTAAAATAAGCTGTATGTATGTATGTATGTATGTATGTATGTATGTATGTATGTATGTATGTAGCCTACGTACGAACGTTGGCATTACCATAAGAGTTTGTTATAGATCATGATGACCGTGTGGCCAGATAGTTTCACTATTTGTGAATGGCTAGTATTATTTAATAACTCTTACAATAGTGGAGACGGAATAAGGAATAGTTCTGAATCCTGAAAATAGATATCACGAGTCCACATCTGTGGAGTAGCGGTTAGCGCGTCTGGCCGCCAAACCAGGTGGCCCAGGTTCGATTCCCGGCCGGGGCAAGTTACCTGGTTGAGGTTTTTTCCGGGGGTTTCCCTCAACCCAATATGAGCAAATGCTGGGTAACTTTCGTTGCTGGACCCCGGGACTCATTTCACTGGCATTATCACCTTCATCTCATTCACACGCTAAATAACCTAAGATGTTGTTAAAGCGTCGTAAAATAGTGATAATAGTAAAGGTGAAAAACATAAGCTAAACTGGATCTTGTTTTAGTTTTGTGAAACAGTTTTGTTTGTATTGTTCCTTGATATACAGTATTGTATTTAGTAAATACATTTGGAGCCACTGGTGTAGCTCAGGCGGTAGCGCGTTTGCCTGCTGATCCGAAGCTGCGCTTGGGCTTGCGTTCGATTCCCGCTTGGGCTGATTACCAGGGCGATTGTTTCCCCAGGGTTTTTCCCGAACTGTAGAGCGAATATTAGGTAATCGTATGACGAATCTTCGATCTCATCTCGCCGAATACCATCTCGCTATCACCAAATCCATCGACACTAAATAACCTATTATTTGATACACCGTCGTTGAATGAAAGATCATAAATAATAGCCCGATGTACTTAAAAAGAAAATTTTTGTGATTGTTAAATTCCAGATTAATTTGTATTTTGTGATATAATAGCACAATTCTCACCTATTTTTGGAGATCGGAACTATTAGAATTTAAAAGACAAGTGGTTTTAAAGAAGACGGAACCTTCATTAATACAAATACGTCATTTTTGTAACATTAATACGAAAGTAATGGTGTTAGTACTGGGTATTTCTGTTGTATATATTCCAGATTGTAATTGCTGTTATGAAATATAAGAGTCGTCACCAACAACGCGGTTTCAAATGTTTTTTATGTTCGTAAGTACCTTTCGAGTGTAGTTTGCAACGAGGTCATAGGCTGCTTACAGTGTTGTTTGTTCACACATCGATGGGTTCATCCACAAAGCTTTACGAAGACTAGCTTACTGTTAAATGACCGTAACCTCTTCTTTCAGGGTGTCTCACCCTTCCTGGTTAATACGACGTGTACATGTGTGTGACATTCTATTTTCAGCATTTCATTGGCTTACATAAGGCTAAACTCGTCTCTTGCATTATTCTGCTGTTATTTCACCAGTTCAGCAGGGATTGAGCTTCCCGCTTTTGACTGTAGGCTGCGGTCGCGTCGTACAACTCTTCATTTATCCCCTGCGCCAACTTTTGTTGACGTAAATCTATATCGAAGGGTCAATAGAGAAATCTGGTAACGGTATCAAGTAACGAAAAGTGTATGTTTAGTGTGTATCGTGGTGGTTTTCCAGGCAGTCCGTTTCACTCCATTCTGTGTATTATAATTAGGGACCGTATTCTGTCCAGGGCGTACGGAGATAAGGTTTATTTATTTATTTGTTTATTTATTTATTTATTTATCTATCTATGTCCATAACAGGGCAAAGCACCAATTACAATAGACAGTAGACAGGTTAGTTGTGCATAAATTATATTTACGCGTGACGTCATGTTTCGTGCGTGACACAGGTACTATTAGGGAACATTTGCATCTTGTTTTGTGTGCAGTTGACGTTCTATTCATGATTCAAAACTAGACCCCGCAGACTATTCACATTGCATTCTAGTGATAAGAAATGACACTACGATGATATTTTCTACAATTTAAATTCCTTATTCATTTATTTAATTGATTTATTTTTACTGACAGAGTTAAGGCCTTGTCTTTCACTCAACCATTGTAAAAATGCACAGCAAATGTTGTAAATTTATTTTTTATTTTAGTAGGTTATTTTACGACGCTTTATCAACAGCTTAGGTTATTTAGCGTCTGAATGAGTTGAAGGTGATAATGCCGGTGAAATGAGTCCAGGGTCCAACACCGAAAGTTACCCAGCATTTGCTCATGTTGGATTGAGGGAAAACCCCGGAAAAACCTCAACCAGGTAACTTGCACCGGGAATCGAACCCGGGCCACCTTGTTTCGCGGCTAGACGCGCTAACCGTTACTCCAAAGGTGTGGACCGCGAATGTTGTAAATAAGAGCAATACAAAAAGAACGGGATAATAATAATAATAATAATAATAATAATAATAATAATAGGCCTAACAGTAAAATATTATAGCTAGATTTATTAATTTGTCATACAGAATAATATCTGTAATATTGACAATTAATATTTGAGGGGAAAAATTCGCTCCAGCGCCGGGGATCGGACCCGGGTCCCTGGTTCTACGTACCAAGCGCTCTGACCACTGAGCTACGCCGAATTCAATCCAGAGCACCGGATCGAACCTTCCTCCTTCAATGTTTCCCTTTGTGGCCTGACTCCAAGTTGGGCATATTATGTCCAATGTCAACTGCCATTAATTGTCAATATTACAGATATTATTCTGTATGACAAATTAATAAATCTATAATATTCTCATAGCTGCAGTGCATATGTCTGTACAGATTACTGTGCACTTAACTGCGGAATCCCGGCCAAACAAGTCACTCAGCTGAGTGCACTCCTAATATAATGGCAGTTTACATTGGACATATGCGTCAACATATATGCCTAACTTCGAGTCAGGAAACATTGAAGGAGGAAGGTTCGATCCGGTGCTGTGGATTGAATTCGGCGTAGCCCAGTGGTCAGAGCGCTTGGTACGTAGAACCAAGGACCCGGGTTCGATCCCCGGCGCCGGAGCGAATTTTTCTCCTCAAATATTAACTGACAGTAAACTGTTGATGTGCTTAGATACATGTAAGTCTTGGTGAGTGTTAAAGAAGATCATTTGGACCGAAGTAATGATTAGCATAATGAAGGAAAATTGATATATTAAAAATAAATATCACATTCTCCAAAAGTACTATTTGAAGTAACATCGTATTCTACAAACGAAAAGCAGTTTTTTGGCAATCGGCTTTTGAAAGTAGTCAATGTCTGACAGCCCCTTTACACTATGTACTAGAGATGAACAAAACTAACTGCCGCTCTCGCTCGCTGTGTTCGTTGCATTTGTCTTTCGAGTCTCGTCTCGTCATTCTCGTGCCTCGCTCATCACTCTCGAAATAGCATTTGGTCGGCGTGGAAAGATTTCGTAACTTTGAATAATATATATCATTGAAATAAATAACATTATAAATGTTTAAATGAGACAGAAAGACAAAACAGAACAGTATCTTAGTTATCAAAATGTGTTGGTTCTATTATATGATATTACCTATGGTTATATAAATAGAAAAAAAAAACAATTCTCAAATAAATTTGCATTTCTAAGAAACATAAAACATAACGTTAATATTTTTTTTTTTTACTTGAGATTGCACACTTGATCTCAAACATATGAAAAGAAAATTCCTAGCCTTTTAATAAGGGCCTAGTAATTAAATAAAGAGTGGGGAACGGATTATTATACACTGAAAGGTAGAGATGATGTTTCAAATAGGCTACTTGATTGTTTATACATATATAACAGTTGCCAAAGTAGATAAAAGTTCAGTCAGGTATAAACAACTATGGCGTTTCAAGGCTGCTTGACGTTCGGGACTTCGGGAGTGATCAATCTCGAAACACTCACAAGCAGTCTTTACGTCAGTGACGCGACGTATAGAACATTGTCGTGCGGGTTATCTGCTTTCCGGGCGCTGTTATTCTTGCTTTCTCGACCGTTGTTCATCTCTAGTATGTACACTAGAATACGTTTTTTTTTTTTTTTTTTTCTTTTCCGTTCTGAAAAGGAGTTAAAATTTTAGTTGTGCGGCTGGAATTTCTGCGTATTTAAAGGTCAAAACTAGAATTCTTTCAATAATTTATTATCATAATACACTGCTCTCTTAAATTGACTGAGCATTTTTGTGAAATAAATCAATGACTTTCCCGTAACATGCTATAAAATGTTTCATATAAAACTATTTCCATCTTGGAAAAGAAACAAAAACGAGCAAAATTGTATTAAACGTTTTAGTTTGAAATATCTCAAAGAATAACCTCCTGAAATTAATGACGTTTTACTTAGGGTTCACCCTATAGGTTATATTATAGATACGTTATATGTGTATTGTTAAAATGTTATTCGTGCTCAATAAGGAGATAAAATTATATTTCCTTGTCGGTTTTTACTTCTTTTAACACAGTCTTATAATCCAGTGCGGTGTCAGAGAGGATAGTGTATATACAGGGACATCATTTTATTTTTACTAACATTTTTAATATTAACCTGGCTATACCTTTAGAGAGCCGGAAACACAGTTTGCTACCCTCTTCCACGACTGTAGTTCGATGATACTGGCGTAAAACACAAACAAATCACTTTACTAGGTATAGGAGGGAAGAAAAGTAGTTCATCCATTTACGTAAACTAGGAAATATCGCGATTTTGAGTTCGATAATTTTCATTACGTTTATCTTCAATCAAAATACAGTACTGTATTAAGAATAAGTGTTTTTACTCACGAACTGAGTTATCCATGCGAACGTATTCATTATGCAGTTTATATTATACTGTCTACAGCACATTAGCGTACTATATAGAGAAAGAAGTTACATTGAAAAATAATCATAATATGAATATTTAAACACATTTTTCAAAATGGTGGCCGTTCATTTCTATACAGGCTTCAGTTCTTTTGTGCATATTATCGCACTATAGACTATTGCATCTAATTCCAATTACCAGTTTCGTCCTTCGTACGTGTAATTCATGTTGAAATAATTCTGTACCTACTCTATACAAGAGTACCTTACGTACTGTAAATTCAATCTTCACTTCTGCCCGACCCGCACAGATAAAATTACTCAAACATGCTATCTACTGTCCGCCCAAGTGGTTATGCCGCAGGATCGTAGAAAGAGGGGAAATCACGTGACAGTTAATTACTTAATGAGGCCCTTTTATTTAAGTTATTTTAAACAGTTGTATAATATTACGTAAACGTCCAATTCCTAATAGAAATTAAATGTTTTCAGAAAAGAGCTAAGACAGCCCAGCTTTTACAGAGGGGCGCAGCAGAAGCGAGTGGCGGAAACCGGGATGCGACGTAGGCAAACGGACAGTACCTGTACGAAAATATGATTCAATATTGAAACCTCTTTCGTCACTGGAAAACGCGAAAATATTTCTTGAACGTACTATACTCACTAACTCAGTACTGCTTACTATATGCGGCCTTGGTTCTGTGTGGAGGACAGTTGGAACTTCATTAGTAGAAGGGGTGGGAGTGAAATACATTCAAAAACTCAGGTACAATAAAAATTGAAATAAAAATAAAATGATGTCCCTGTATTTGGACCAACACTAGATAGACATATATTGCGGGCCTCCGTGTTCTTGTGGTTAGCGCGGCACAGGGCGTCAAGAAAGCAATTGACAAGGGAGAAACACCCGGTTGCATGGGAGATAAATCTATTCCATTGCCCCCGTTGAGAATCGAACCACTGATCGCACGAATGTGAAGAGCATACGCTATCCATATAGCCAAGACAGCGAAGGCAAAAGAAAAAAGGCTACTTAGAGGCGTGCAGTACAGGATTACAACGAATTCCATTACCTCACATTTCCCTCTCATTTTTCATGTGTCAGTATTAATACCAGTAGAAAATGTTCCTGGAACTTACTGAGAAGAACTGTATGTTATTTATTGACACAAAGCTTATAAATTGGACAACAAAGTAATTAATGTTACTGAACTAGATTGAAGGATTATTATACACTCTCAGTGTAACGGAAACCTGGAAACCCATTGAAACTCTCCCTTACTAGACACTTTGTTGCTCACGGAAGAAAAAGTAGACTTTGCATTTTTTATATTATAAAAATGTAAAATAAGTGGCGAGTGTTGAAGTATTCTGTTAGAGTAAGCAAGCTCATGTCTGATGTAATATAACTGTACTTGCAGATTTTAGCGTCACCCCGCACTTAAGTCTGTAACAAAAACGCAGTAAAAATGCAGTGTTTACCTTCTCTTATTTGAAGTGTAGCTGGATTCTACTATCTTTCTTTGCGAATTCTTGTATAGTACTGTCATAAAATTAGACATTAGGGAGCTCTTTCTCTAGTACTATCGAAGACCACCGACAGTTTTTCTCCCTGAACACTATCTAAAATCATCAGATTTAGTGGGAAGCCAGCAATGTTGGCAACAATGCACATGAGTTATGAAATATCTGAATTCGAAATTGAAATCTGTCCTAAAATAGAACTTCCTAAATGTGGACATCTAACCTTCTAAAGTCGAGATCTAGCGAAAATAATAGATTCACTCCATTTCTGTAGCCCCGTTTTCAAAAGTAAAGTTACAGAAATACAAGAATTATTGCTGGTTTAATAGTATTAAATGAACATTCTGTGAAATAAGTATAAATTGAGCCGCTAAGAGCAGAAGTGGTGTATTTTTTTATTGGGTTATTTTACGACGCTGTATCAACATCTAGGATATTTAGCGTCTGAATGAAATGAAGTTGATAATGCCGGTGAAATGAGTCTGGAGTCCAGCACCGAGCATTTGCTCGTATTGGGTTGAGGGAAAACCCCGGAAAAAACCTCAACCAGGTAACTTGCCCCGACCGGGATTCGAACCCGGGCCACCTGGTTTCGCGGCCAGACGCGCTTACTGTTACTCCACAGGTGTGGACGAAGTGGTGTAAGTCAAAAATGAGTAATGAGGCTTAAAGTAAACATTCTGTAAAATACAGCGCAAAGTAGCAATTAATATTTAATTTGTTTAAACTATTAGTAGTCAATGGATAGTACGAAGGGATATTAATTATTTCTTTGCAATGTATTTTACAGAATTTTTACTTTAAACCTCATTATCCAATTTTGACTTACACCACTTCTGCTCTGAACGGCTCAATTATAATCCTGCTACAGTTACTTTTACAAAATCTATGGCCGACAGAAAGGGTTTTATGGTATCAGTTTATAATCTGTCTCTCCGAAAGAGGCAAAAAAAATGCAAGGTGAATAATATTCCTTAATCGTTAGTAAATTAGCCTAGAAAAGTGGAACAGCACTGATTCAGATACTGGCGTCAGAACATCCATGATTTCTTAATAAATGTGGCCTCAACCTTCCGTCCAATGGTCGCCGGGGTTACTGTGGTCATAGTGTAAGCTGGCCATCCACTTTCATGTAAGACTGGGATTAAATATGCTTAGGGGTCTACCTCAATGTATGCAGTCGCTCATGACTTAAACTGAAACGTGTTATACAACGACTGTATGGCATTTAAATTACCCCTCATTTTATTGAGAACACAGGAAAATCCTATAGCCGCGTCTTTTCCTTCAACGTTTCAGTATAGAACTTTGTAAGTTAAATCAATATTGTGTCAACGCAAAGGGAAGTACTTTTCACTTACTTTCTGCTCGATTAACCTTAAAAAGGTTTACAGGAACTTCAGGAACAGTCTCTAATGACACTTCTACTTTCCTTTAAAGGCCTACTTCGTGATATTTGCGTTTGATAAAATAAGTGGCACGTGGAACGATATCAACTGACATACATTTCATGAACTGATTTAAAATATGCTGTAAATCTGTTGTAAGAATTTAAATGCACTAGTACTGCAATTTGTTATCTTATCTTAGAAGTTTCAAAGGTGTGTAGCGCTCTTTCATATGGAAATAAACTGTTTGCAAGATAGAGATAAATAATGTGAACTGTGATAAATAACGAGTGTCGCAAAAGTAATTGGACAATAATAATGATTCATTATTCTGACATAATTTATTCACCTCTTTCTTGAAGAACGTCACTGAGTTGATAGTACATTATGCAACGAACCTATAATGGTAGTAATTAAGACGCAAGTATGATTGTTTATGAAACGAGCGCAAGTTTATAGGTAAGTTTCATACGACTTTTTATGCTCGACCATATTTCTAACTTGAAAATATTGAAAATTAGGTCTTTTTATGGTTATGTGCGAACTGACCTGAATTGTGAGATGTGCGCAGACGCGAAAGTATTGATTTTTTCTGAGGCCGAATGTCATTGACCTTGGCACAGAATAAGAATGAACATTAGTCTGATATGACCTGGAAAATGATTTAGAATTGAAAAACGAGATGACAAATTGAATTTCTTTGAATATTATTTACAATTAACGCTAATTATTATAGTAACAGAACATAACCTTCTGCGACAGTATTGGATTTCCAGCCTCCGTGACTTTTCGCTAATTCTCTTTCGATTGCATATCCGAGAATAATCGATACTTGCGGTTTTATAACGGTACAAAGCTGACTTGTCATTGGCTGAACACCTGTACTTTAATGAGTAGGTGTACTTTAATGACATGCATTAAAGGACTGCTACCAGGTGTATAATTACTACATTTCGGCATGGTCGAGCATAAAATACAAAAGAAAACAACCTTATATTTGCAACATTAGTATTCCGACTGAAAGTAATTAGAACAACGCTTCGAAATGCTTTACTTCCTCTCCGGTGCATTTTACCGTCAAATGTTTATGCCCTTTATGCGTTTGACATTCGAGAAATCTGGTTACACTGTTGATTCAATAAAATAGTAGAACCGTAATGAGTGACTTTTAATGACAGATAGAGTATTTGACTATGTCCCCATGTTAATTTTGAAAGAGCAATGCAGTCATTTTGCCAAGTACTCATTTGTGAAGCCATTTGCCCTGATCAGCTTTCTGTTTAATTACACAGGCCTGCAAAATTAAAGATCATAAAAACTTTTCTAAAATTGTATGCCTAATCCAAAACTGAGCTCAGATTTTCTCTATCATGTACCATTTTTACGCAACATACATTGACAGTTTTAGCAATGTGAATGTAGCGTTATTGAATTTAATATGGAAAAGTGGTGAAGTGAAAGATATTCTGTAGAAAATATTAAAGGTATATTTTACAGAAACTATTAGGTTGTCATAATTAACGACTCACATTTAATCAAATTTTTTATACCGCCTTTTTCTCTTTAAGTTGCGTTAATTGCTTTCCTCCTTGTGAGAGGTTCAAGGAATGTTCTTTGTGGCCAATGTTTTTGTTCCCAATGACTGCTTCTTACTCTGCTTCACGGAGAAAATATGGAAACTTAGTAGGGTAAAGGTTGGTAATATATATTATTTTTTATTTTAGTAGGTTATTTTACTACGCTTTATCAACATTTTAGGTTATTTAGCGTCTGAATGAGATGAAGGTGATAATGCCGATGAAATGAGTCCGGGGTCCAGCACCGAAAGTTACTCAGCATTTGTTCATATTGGGTTGAAGGAAAAGCCCGGAAAAACCCTGAACCAGATAACTTGCCCCGATCGGGAATCGAACCCGGGCCACCTGGTTTCGCGGCTAGACGCGATAACCGTTACTCCACAGGCGTGGACTTGGTAATATTGTGATATGAGTAATATTGTGATAGTTCTTTTTGAGAATTTATTACAATTTTACTGAGCGAGACGAAGATCGGTTTTTATGCGTCAAAGTATTAAGGGAATGTTCGTGGACAAGTTGCTGCACAAAACCGGTCCTAGTGTAATATATATATATATATATATATATATATATATATATATATATATTACACTAGTAAGATAATAATAAATAATAATTTGTATAAACAAAAGCCGCCCTAAATAAGGGTTCGATAGATCGGCCTACTGATCAATTCATAGAGAATAATAAGTAAACAAAACAATTTTGTGACACTTAGAAAGAAAAAAAAAACATTAAGATAAGAAAACATAGGAAATCATTTACAACAAAAATTTTGTTGGGTACAAATGATTACTAATTATAGCTGAGGATGCTTTTAACACGTGAGATCCTATGGCATCAATCGTTGCATCAGAAATTTTATATTGTTTCAGTTGATTTAAACTTTCACGTGGGATCGTGCCACTGGCACCGAACATGAGCCCAAAAACTGTCCAATGTGTGATGTGGTATTGTGCTCCAAGATGCTGACAACAAGGCTCATAGATGACTTGTTTTTCACGACACACCTCTTGTGGCTGTTGCTCATGCATCTCGAAACGGATTGTGGGATCAAGAATGACACCCTTATCCTTCTGCCGATCAATTATGATATCAGCACGTCTAGTAGAGTCATCAGAAGAGATGCAACCAACCTCCTCATAAACCTCATCGAAAGCATTCTGACGTATTGAAGCTGCGATGAGAGAACGAACCGTATTATGTCTGTTGATTCGGTGATTCGGAGCAGTTCTCCATGATGGCAGAAACCGAAGACGTGATTATTAATTGTATGTATGTATGTATGTATGTATGTATGTATGTATGTATGTATATTAATTATATATTACACTAGTGAGATAATGATAATAATAATACTATTATTATTATTATTATTATTATTATTATTATTATTATTATTATTATTTGTCTGCACTGGCTCGGACCGCGGAGAAAGCAGCGGTATATTAATAACATTCATTTAGAAAGACACTCTTTCAGCTTTCCTAATAACGAGACTGCCTCATTGAACAAAGCATAACAGAGTTAAAACAAAATTAAAATTAGATAGGAAAGATCACAAAAGAGAAACGTAGGGAACGAACAGAAATGAGAAATGAAGAACAGGAAGGATAATAGCATATAATAAACATAAGTTAGTAAACAAACAGATTATTATTAACGACTTTCATCATCTGACGTCATTTGTTCTCGTTGCCTAGGAATGGCGAGTGAGGAAATAAAAGCAAAATAATGGTCTTAATGTGGATATGTAACCAAAATTTAACGAGAATACCCCAAAAATGACTGATTTGAACAATAAAATGCTCCTAAGAGGAAGGATTTCAAAACAAATTCTTATTTATTCATTTATTTTTTTCTGTCACTTTAACAATGTTGTATTCGTAACTTAGTATGTTTATGTACAACTGTAGGCTATGGTACCGTTTGTTTGTTTTTGTTTTTATTCTTATTCTTTTTAAACTTTATGTGTAATTACATTTAACAGTTTAATCACAGTTGTGATTATTATTATTATTATTATTATTATTATTATTATTATTATTATTATCATTATTATTATTTTTTTTCTTCTGTCCAGTTTTCATTCTTGGTCACACCTGACCTCAAGCATCTTGCTTTTTCTGGTGTGACCCAGTTACATTGTATTTATACAATAAATTGTAATATGTAGGCTATTTTACTATGAGATTGGTAATCAATTTCGAATTTTGAAGAATATTCGTATACGAGTATTACAACAGTAATGTAATAGTAATATGCGTTACAAGAGCGGTATGTTGAAGTTTTCATGTTCGAGGAAAAGTTTGAAAAAGCGAAACGTAGTTGAGCTTTTTCATTTTCCGAGAATTGAAAGAAAACATACCGCTCGTGTGTCGTACATTATTTTGTGCGAAGATCGTTTATTACATACCTGAAAGAGGAATTTCTAATTAGTTGCAATGAAATCTCCATCTTGATTTCTGTTCAATGACGGCAAATTTGCAAAACAAAAATATCTATCTTCAACATTGTTGCTTTAAAATGTTTTCTGTGTTTACTATACTCCAGCAGGCCGTGATATACGTCTGTCTTTTTTCCCCCCCAGTCTATAAATGCGAACTTAAAACAAACGGTAAGGTTATGTAATGATTTATTTTTCATTTTAATATTTTAACAATATTATTTATATAACATATTGCAGTAATAACATCGGCATCTGGAATCTTGTTGATTTTTTCACGGCTTCCTTAATGTTACTTGCATTACAAATGCAGTAACTTTTGTGGTGTTGTAGAGTTAACTTAATTTTTGCAAATATTTAAAAACAATAATTAACAGTGCAATTTAGGTGAAATTGCAGTGGTAAGTTTCCAATTTATAATTATTACTATGTTAAACGTCTCTAAAAATAATATGTTAAAAGCCTAAAGCAGTAAAATGAATATGGCGCTTAAGCGGTAAGAAGAGGGAAATTGTTATATGTGTTACGTTGGGAATACTGAATGTGGTATTTTACACTTACCGCGTATTGGTTTTGTGCGGAAAGCAAGCAAATACGCACGATGTCGCACAAAATATTTATTATTGTATGTAATTCTTGCTTGCAATAAAATCTTTGTAATCTTAAAAAAAAGTCTTAACAAATATGTCTTAAAACACTCAAATCATAAAACGTGTAGATGCTATAGCAGTTATGTTTCTGATTTACCAGATCAATAACGTAGTCCTAGAGTCATTAATGTTAACTACCATTTTCTTGGTTCCGGTGTTAGCTATGAGAGTTGGATTATTTCTGCAGAATAGAACACTCTATGATAATGTGAAACTATGGCATGCAGTTCACGATGCATTTGTGGGAGAAATGACCTGAAAATTATCGTGTCTACGTGTAGTTACTGCATGCTATGTAAGATTGCTAACTCGGTCAACCAGCGACCAAAGATAAGCAAGTTTTATGCAATTATTTGCATGCGTTAAGGTTCTAAGGTAGGAATCCTTCCACACGAATAGTTACAAAGCAAGAAGAACTCAAGCTCGTTCATATACTCCTTTTTTGTTTCTTTTTCGCTATTAGTCTGGGAATGTTCATCTCGCGGCCACCCTATTGTTCCAGAGTTCTATTATGGATTCCGTCCACGCAGCCTTATTCCTGTGTTCAATACACGACGGACAGGCATACATTCCACGTATATGGACATCCAAGAGACTGAGGAAAATCCATACATAAAAACGGTAGAAGCAGTCGTCAACGCAAGTTGTATATCGACTCGCAAACGATTTATAATTGAAGAAGTTTTTCCAGTATAGCCAGCGAATAGGGATTATAAAGAATGGACACTGAGCGAATTTTCCTGTGTTTTGTTTCTCTGTGCGCCAGCGTATAGTTCCACTTTCAAGCGCTAGAGGTTAGTGTAATCGAGCACACGCTAAGATAATAATTGAGTATAGAGTTGAGACACAGGATCCAAACATCGCCTACCTTATTGTATAATCCAGTAACGCTTTGCTTCAAATAAATTCAAGTTAACAGCTTTTCCTTATTTCTCAGTGACAAACGAGTTGTAATAATACTTTTTTATATTTCAGATATAATAAATTATATTATAAAATTAAGTATCGAATTCGTTTAATATTTGTATACAGTATAATATAATATAGGTATATGGTTTTACTTCTCGTAAGAGTTTTGTTTTTCCATTTTCAGCGCTATCACATCATTACATATTTTAATTGTTGTTGGGGTCAACGTCTCAACTCTCATTATAAAGGAACTCTAGAGTCTAGACATTACAGTTAATGACGGATTTATTATTTTATGGATCCAATTTATTTTATTTGAGTACATAATGTACCTAGATGTATTAATTATATGTGTTATATTTCCGCTGTGTCGACTGCTAGGTGGTGTGATGTCAGCGCCAACTCTAGGGAGAAAACAGAATCTCACGCTTTAGCTGGCTTGAAGGTCATTGAAATCAGTCCGTCTACATCAAAGGTACCGACGCGAAGTGTCCATTCTTTATAATCCCTATTCGATGGTATAGCAGTGTTCACTGGCACACAGGCTTCTAAACGTTCTTGACCCTTTACTTTCAATCAAGAGTAGACCAAATATAGCCAGACATTCACATGATGGATATTGGTTATTGTACACTGGACTGCAAAAGAAATGCCGAGTCGAAGTCGCTATCGATTTGAAATATTATCGTGTTTAGAGGACTTCACTGTTGTATGGAATAATTATATGAACACATCTGAACTGGCCTGAATTTTCTAAAGAGTTTTTATTCCATGCAAAGGAGACATGTGTAGTTAAATGTTTCAATTAGATTCAATTTTTAGTTCTGTATCTGTATTTAAATAACATTTTATATTTATGTTTATATTTATAATAAACGATTAGGGAAAACACGGGAATTTTTTCTTGAAGCAAGTAAAGAGATAAGTTAGGTTTAGAAATATATTCCGAAAAGACAAAGTATATGATTATGTCTTGTGACCAGAATATTGTACGAAATGGAAATATAAAAATTGGAGATTTATCCTTTGAAGAGGTGGAAAAATTCAAATACCTGGGAGCAACAGTAACAAATATAAATGATATTCGAGAGGAAATTAAACACAGAATAAATATGGGAAATGCCTGTTATTATTCTGTTGAGAAGCTTTTATCATCCATTCTGCTGTCAAAAAATCTGAAAGTTAGAATTTATAAAACAGTTATATTACCGGTTGTTCTTTATGGTTGTGAAACTTGGACTCTTACTTTGAGAAGGTCCGCACCTGTGGAGTAACGGTTAGCGCGTCTAGCCGCGAAACCAGGTAGCGCGGGTTTGATTCCCGGTCGGAACAAGTTACCTGGTTGAGGTTTTTTCCGGGGTTTTCCCTCAACCCAATATGAGCAAATGCTGGGTAACTTTCGGTGTTGGACCGCGGACTCATTTCACCGGCATTATCACCTTCATCTCGTTCAGACGTTAAATAATCTTAGATGTTGATAAATCGTCGTAAAATAACTTACTAAAATAAAAATTAAAAAAACTTTGAGAGGGGAACATAGGTTAAGGGTGTTTGAGAATAAGGTGCTTAGGAAAATATTGGGGGCTGAGAGGGATGAAGTTACAGGAGAATGGAGAAAGTTACACGGCACAGAGCTGCACGCATTGTATTCTTCACCTGACATAATTAGGAACATTAAATCCAGACGTTTGAGATGGGCAGGGCATGTAGCATGTATGGGCGAATCCAGAAATTAATATAGAGTGTTAGTTGGGAGGCCGGAGGGAAAAGACCTTTGGGGAGGCAGAGACGTAGATGGGAAGATAATATTAAAATGGATTTGAAGGAGGTGGGATATGATGATAGAGACTGGATTAATCTTGCTCAGAATAGGGACCTATGCTATGGCGGGCTTATGTGAGAGCGGCAATGAACCTTCGGGTTCCTGAAAAGCCAGTAAGTAAGTAAGTTTATAATAAAAGTGATACTTTTTTGTTAGTACAATTATGAAACGAACTGGCCGTATATATCGATTGTAACAATGACAGCATCCGTGGATGATAAAGAAATACTCGCTTTTATAAACATCCGCTCATTGCTTGATGGCGATTTTATCCCAATCCATCTGGTTACTGAATCACTGTCACTCTTTACCACGAAGAGTGTCCATAAGAGGTCACATTCCTGTGCTAT
Organism: Periplaneta americana; assembly: GCF_040183065.1. Taxonomy (NCBI): domain Eukaryota; kingdom Metazoa; phylum Arthropoda; class Insecta; order Blattodea; family Blattidae; genus Periplaneta; species Periplaneta americana. The sequence goes on along the minus strand of NC_091130.1, from coordinate 142,628,635 downwards.
GTGCTATTTATACTTTAAAAGCTAACATAGGAGGGGGTCATCAAACTAATCGTAAAAATGCGAGAACTTCTGTGTGGCGGGGTCTTTAGATAAATGCTGTTTTTCTTTTACAAAAAAAAAAGTCTCATAAAATGTAATTTCGCTCCTATTTCGCAGAAAGATTTACATTTCGTATTTTATCGTGAATTAAAAAATTATTTACAACTCAATAGACGTTTACAACTAGGTTCATTACTTTTTGCAGACGATTTAGCTCTGGTGGCATCCTCAGAAGATGAATTACAACGTTCAATTTTTAATTTTAACAAAATTGGAATTAAATATGATATGAAAATCAATAAAGAAAAAACTAAAATTATGGCCTTCTGCGGAAAATACCCTGTGCCTAGCAAAATATGTTTAGAATCAAAAATATTAGAAAGAGTAAATTATTTTACATATCTCGGATACACATTATCTTTTTTTCGATGAAGTAGACATTTCACAGAGAATTTCTAAATAGGCCTACACCAAAAAATGGGAATAATTAACAACATTACAAAAGTATACTACAATTCGCCTATGCAAGACCTTGGTGAGACCTGTACTTTGTTACGGCAGTGAGAGATGGACATTGAGGAAGAAAGACGAAAGCAGAATAACGTCTAATGAAATTAAATTTATGAGATATACAGCGGGATATACGAAACGGGATCACAAACGCAATGAAGATGTAATGGAAGAATTACAACTAGAACCTATAATTAATCACGTAACTAACGAAAAATATGTGCAATTTTATTGTGGTTCTGACTTGATTACTTCTTGTAGTGAGATGGTTTATTCTGATATTGTTCTAGTCAATGGCATTGTGAGTGTGAAGATACTTCTCGTATTTCACTCCGGAGGATTACAATGGATGGAATACGACAGTGAGAAGAAGCTAGGCGGATCTATTGCCTCTCGTACAGTTTATTGAAAGAAGTCACTTGGGAGAAGTCCTAAACCGTACCAGCATCGTTATTCGGCCATATGTTTCATAATTGGTGAGATCCAGAAGAACTGAAAAGAAATCCTCCAATCAATACTTACCGTCCCAGTGCGGTGAGAAGTATTTTCTTCTTTTGAAAGAAACTCGCTTGGTTTCTCTGAGAGTTGTTAGCTTTTCCCTATACCTTAGCACTTTTCTTGACCCTCCCAGAGCCCAGATAACTTTCAAGGCCCTCTTGTTCGGTGCCCGTGTGTGTGTCTGAATGGTCCACTGGAACAGTTATATACTGTCTTAATCTCTCATGGATGGATGGATGGATGGATATTTGTTGCGTTTGCTGTCGATCATTCCATCGATGGAAACTTAACGTCGCAGTAAGACAGTTCTATCCGTTATTAGAACGATATCAGGGGAAGGAGTACCCGAAGATAACCTCCTTAACATCTTCTTTATCCATCACGAATTCTACTTTGACTCGCCAAGATTTGAACTGGTGCTCCTGGACATGAAAGTCGATGCTATGGTGAGGATTACGTAAGAGCAGTTCCTAAATAGTACATTATGCAACGAGCTTATAATGGTAGTAATCAAGACGCGAGTATGTTTGTATGTTTGTTTATGAAACGAGTGCAAGCGAGTTTCATAATTTTCATACGAGCATCTTAATTACCATTATAGTCAAGTTTCATACGACTTTTTATGCTCGACCATATTTCTAACTTGAAATTATTCATAAGTATTCATGTTATGGTTATGTAAGTGAGGAGCGGAACTGCCCTGAATTGTGAGATGTGCGCAGACGCGAAAGTATTGATTTTTTCCGAGGCACGAACGTCATTGACCTTGTTATAATCTAGAGAATAACATGAAGATTACTCTTGATATAACCTGAAAATTGATTCAGAATTGAAAACCGAGATGACAAATTGAATTTATTTGAATATTATTTACAATTAACGCTAATTATTATAGTAACAGAACATAACCTTCTGCGACAGTATTGGATTTCCAGCCTCCGTGACTTTTCGCTAATTGTCTTTCGATTGCATATCCGAGAATAATCGATACTTGCGGTTTTATAATGTTACAATGGTAATTTCTCATTGGCTGAACAACTGAATTATAATGAATAGGTGTACTTTGATGATGTGCATTAAAGGGCCACTACCAGGTGTATAATTACTACATTTCGGTATGGTCGAGCATAAAGAATATTATAGATTTATTAATTTGTCCTGCAGAATTTATCTGTAATATTGACACTTAATATTTGAGGAGAAAAAATCGCTCCAGCGCCGGGGATCGAACTCCCTTTGTGGCCTGACTCCAAGTTAGGCATATATACATTGACGTAGCCTATATATCCAATGTCAACTGTTGTTGGCCGGGAATCCAGCTAGTCCGAAGAGAATTGTGATGAACAAATTGAACATGAGAACAAGTGTTATGTAAATATTATGGTCTATAGTTTTTCCATGGACGTTATGTAATTTTAAGTACTTTGATTAAACTGTTAGCTCAAAGAATCGTTAAGTAATGCACTAGAGATTACCTGGTTCGAATATGTTTAGGAATTTCATTCCCTTGAAGAATATAGAACCTTCCAGTAATTGGTTGTAAAATGCTTCAGGGTTTCATTACTTGCTTGTAATGATGTACGCACACACAGTGACCGGGGATTGTTGAAATTCCAGTTTGCTTGAAAAGTCGCATTCCAGTGTTACAGAGAATGCCTCCAAGGAAATTTCGTAGGGAGGTTAGTACTGGAAGCCCACTGCATGTTTTAAATTGTTCCTCTTTCCTGAAAGTTACGTTTTCGTTAAAAGACTCCAGTAGTGTAGTGTAGTGCAGATGTTTTTATCTAATTTGTTTTGACGTGGTCCAAATATATTAAACAACGTTATGGATCAAATGTTTATTTAATATCCATTCTATTTGTATAGGTATTTAATATTTAAAATTCTCTTGGGCAATCTGAATTTTATTATTTTCTGACCATGTATTGCAGAGGGTTTTTCATTTGTATGTATGTTTATATACTGTATGACATAAACGTCACTTGTCAAATGGGGAAACAGTATTATTTTGAATTGACAAATGTTGGCATAACAAGTTATTTTCTTTGGAAGATATCCGTTAGTAATCACACGCACATTCTACCATGTTATACCGTACAGCACATTATTGCATTGCATTACGCAAGGAGATGCACTATCACCTTTACTTTTTAACTTCGCTCTAGAATATGCCATTAGGAAAGTTCAGGATAACAGGCAGGGTTTGGAATTGAACTGGTTACATCAGCTTCTTGTCTATGCGGATGACGTGAATATGTTAGGAGAAAATACACAAACGATTAGGGAAAACACGGAAATTTTACTTGAAGCAAGTAGAGCGATTGGTTTGGAAGTAAATCCCGAAAAGACAAAGTATATGATTATGTCTCGTGACCAGAATATTGTACGAAATGGAAATATAAAAATTGGAGATTTATCCTTCGAAGAGGTGGAAAAATTCAAATATCTTGGAGCAACAGTAACAAATATAAATGACACTCGGGAGGAAATTAAACGCAGAATAAATATGGGAAATGCGTGTTATTATTCGGTTGAGAAGCTCTTATCATCCAGTCTGCTGTCGAAAAATCTGAAAGTTAGAATTTATAAAACAGTTATATTACCGGTTCTTCTGTATGGTTGTGAAACTTGGACTCTCACTCTGAGAGAGGAACATAGGTTCAGGGTGTTTGAGAATAAGGTGCTAAGGAAAATATTTGGGGCTAAGCGGGATGAAGTTACAGGAGAATGGAGAAAGTTACACAACACAGAACTGCACGCATTGTATTCTTCACCTGACATAATTAGGAACATTAAATCCAGACGTTTGAGATGGGCAGGGCATGTAGCACGTATGGGCGAACCCAGAAATGCATATAGGGTGTTAGTTGGGAGACCGGAGGGAAAAAGACCTTTAGGGAGGCCGAGACGTAGATGGGAGGATAATATTAAAATGGATTTGAGGGAGGTGGGGTATGATGATAGAGACTGGATTAATCTTGCACAGGATAGGGACCGCTGGCGGGCTTATGTGAGGGCGGCAATGAACCTTCGGGTTCCTTAAAAGCCATTTGTAAGTAAGTAAGTATTACCCTTAGTTAAACATGACTAGGTTTGCATCTATACAGGATGGAAATGAAACAACCCTGCGGATTGAAATGGAGATATGTACACTTAAATGAATAGAAAACCTATAATACGTTTTGTGATTAAATGGAAAGTTAAGTTGGAAGTTTCGGCGCTCTGGCAACATCGCCGCTAACCTGCTCTTTCTTCTCGTAATATAAATGCAAGAGGTCAACGAACTCAGACCTGTCTGCTAAGGTGAACTACGCCCACCACCCTCTCTGGCTGTAATGTTGCAACCTGATTTCAGTGGTTTTGAAGTAGTAGTTTTAAAATTATATTTACACGAAAAAGTCCACGCTACTTAAATATGCCAGAGGGATAAATAATTGAATCGGTCATTGCAAAAAGGTCATGAGTCAACTTTTTTACGAAAATGAGTTATGCAATGAACATTGTGATGTAGGGGTAGCCCGACCAGTCTATGTAAGAAGATCATGAATAAACTTTCAAACAGTGCTGAAATCGAAGCTTGAAATTTCCACTTCTTGCAGAAAGGTCACGGGTCTGGCTTTTTGGTTGGATGTGCAGTATTTCCATGTCATTTCCAGAAACTCAACACACTAGAACAATATGAAATATACAGACACACGAAAACACACCCCAACGATATTCTCAACACACAACTCAATTTCGAAACACATACACTCTTTGACTCTACACTACGAACGCACCCACATAGGAAACAAGAGGCGCCAAGACCAACAACGACCAGTTCCGAAGATGACCGAAAATAGGTCGAAACATGTTAACAAGATACGTCAATAATATTTAACACAAGAAAGTTCTTATCATACATATTCCGAAGTGATACAGTGTTAAAAGTTGTGTAATCAAGATGTATAAAAAATATCATATAAGCATGGGTCCTATTCTCAATATTTACAGAGTTAAGAAAAAACGTATTTTACAAACAACTTTAAATTAGTGTAACTCTGAAAATATTGAGAACAGGAACTATGATTATATTACATTTTTTTTTTGTTCGAAATGTCTTCAGAAATAACCTCCGTAAAGGACGGTAAATCCTTGTGAATCACTCTGTATAATATGAAAATAGTACGCATAAAAGTGTTCTCATTCATGGTATATTGGTGCATTAAATAATTTATGTAATTAGAACATTATTTGCTAAAAATATATTTTATTAATTGGTAAAATGTGAACGTTCATTGCAAAAAGGTCATGAGTAATTGATTTTGAAAATGTGTTTTATGCCTCGATAACGCTTTAATCATTGACAGTCGTATGAGAATTAAAAATTAGGTAGTTTATGCTGTAGGTAGTTTTTCCTTTCTCCTGTAAAATTTCAGTTTCTTGACTCATGACCTTTTTGAAATGACCGATTCAATTTTGTATTAGATCTTCTATCGACATGGACAAAAATCGCGATCCTACTCGCAATAGTTACCGAATAAGAGGGTGTTAACCATTTGGGAAAATACTTTTCTTCTTCTGAGAAAACTGTGAACTTTCCTTCAAGGGCAAATCGTAAAACAGCGAAGCTAAGCTCCGCCCACGCCTCCTTTCCACTTTTCCCCTACAAGCTCACCACACACTCTAGCGGGAAAGTGTGGAAATAGGGGTTTAGGGTGGGGTGACATCTAGTGGAGGAAAGTGGCAGTTTTATTCAAAGTATGTGTTAGTTCGAGGAAAAAGCAGTGTCGCATGCACATTACATGTGGTTGTTGTCTAAAGCACATTAATTTCGTTGTATTGTGCTATGTTGTGTTCTAAAATATGAAATACGTTCGATGCGTTAGGCAGTGATCCACCGAAGCGGGGCAGATAGAAGAAAGAGACAGTAGAGAGAAGACGTCACATTGAGCACCTTCTATGAACAAGTGTTGAGATCTCAGAAAGTATGCGTTGTAGGAACCATGTTTATTAGACATTATTTTCTTGTTTCGATGCATACCAGCACCTCCTAAAATATTGGATACTTTTTTAACACCCTGTATAAATCCCTCCGGTAATAACTAATGCATGTCTCGTCGTGGTTTTATCCTGTGTTTGCTCTAAGCTCCCACATGGACTTCATTGCCGATTTTGGTTCACAATTCTCATAAAATTGAAGATAGGAGACGTAAAAGAAATCCAACTCTTGGAGGTAGAAGAAGCAGTGGCGTATACTGGTTAAAGGGTTTGGGCTACCACTGACCCTATTATTACACAAAATATATTTTAAAATCCCTATAATAACATTCCTTACCTATTTATATGTGAATTCCAGACGTCTTGATTGGGACGAAAATACGTTGATGACTTCGTCCTTGAAATTACAGTTGGGCCACTTGCAAAGTTTCTGTAGAAATGACTTTTCAATGGATATTAGTGCCAAGCCGGATAAACGTTCTTGTGTATGAGTTGATCTACAGTAGGATTTTATTCTCTTCAACGCAGAAAATGTTCTTTCTACCGATGCTGACGTAGCCGGTATTGTCAGAATTAATGTTGCCAATTTAAGGACTTCAGGAATAACTTGGTTCAGCTGGTTTTCATATATGGCAGATAATATTTCATGAAGAGGTTTGTTCGAAAAATCAAAGACTTCTGCTGAATATATTACACTTAAGTCATTTTTCAAACGTACTTGATCAAAGTGATTGTTATAGGACTGAAATAATTTGTTTAGTGCCTCATTCGGGAAGTTTTCTCTATAAGCAGAAAATTTTTGAGAATCTAGAAGATGTGTGAACTGAAGCTTTCCATAATCAGAAAATCTGTCAGTAATTTCCATGTGCATACGATCTAGTATGCTGTAGTACAGCTGCCTGTATTTCAATTCATCATCTCCTTTTCCACGCTTTAATGGTGGTTCCATTGTATTGGCTGAAGAATTTTCATTTTCCATATTACTCCATATGGACGGAAACCCACTACGTCTGAACTCGGATATAGTATTTTTTTTTTTTTTAACTTTGATACCTCTTGCTAGTAGTATGCTATGTCTAGACTTTTTGTCTGAAGAATATTGTAGAGCACATCTGTATGTGCGAACACTCTAGCATAGACTTCAAGAAGAAATATATTCTGAAACTGTGTGAAAAAATTCAAATATACTTGGGCCTGCACATTTACAGCATCATCCCAGTTTTCTTCAGAGTCATTACAAATGATATTTTTAAAGAAAGCAGTCCGTTTTTCTCTGTATTCCTTTACTGTATTTACAAGCCGAGATGTAAAATTCAATCTAGTTGGTGCTACTTTTGGGAGTTTCTTGTTCATAAATTCTTTGAGTTTTTCTGATCTTTTAGGAGATGATGAGAAAAATGCAGCTAAACCCGACAGTGTTTTGAAAAAAAAAAATGGGCATTCTGGAATGGATGAAGTAGTTTGTTGCAAAACTAAATTGAGAACATGGCTGTAACAATGGACAAATAGTGCTTGAGGATACTTTTCTTGAACTTTTGTTTTTAAGCCATTAATATTTCCCGCCATAACTGAAGCACCATCGTATGTCTGTGCAATTAACTTATTGCCGACATTGTATTCTGCTATAACACCTTCCACATGCTGAAACAAAGCAGCAGCAGTTTTGTCCGAACTGACATTTGTGAATCCTATAAACCGTTCTTGAACATTGGCAGTACTGTCGACAATTGACTCTGATTAGAGCAGTAACTTGTTTCATCAACAACAATGGCCACAAAAGGTTTTATGTTCTTTATCATAACCCCACTTATAGCAAATATTAAGTCATTCTGAATTGCGAGAGAAGTACCACGAAATACTGTTGAACTCTCAAGATGATTGGCCAGTAAATGGTCAAATTCACTTAAGGAACTTAAATATTCAATATAATTTCCTATATTGTCTGATTCCACACTCTCGTTATGACCCCGAAAAGCCAATTCTTGTTTTCCTAGAAAGCAGACTGCGTTAATAAGATGCAGTAAAATCTCCCGATTTTTTTTTTCACAAGAGCATTGTGTTGGTTGATGTGTAGAGCTTTTTGCTTATCTAGCTGTAAATCAATTCTTGTCTTCCCAAAGTTTGCAAAGTTCATGCTACTACAAATATGAGCTTTTGATTTGTCGTATTCTAGGACTGCCGTTCGAAGGGAGTTCATATTGGAAAACCCCTCTTTTGACCACACATTAGTTTCGCGGCTAAATAACAAACATGGCCAGCAAAATAGTTTAGACAGTTTAGAAGTACCACACAACCAATTCCACTTACCATATGATGTTGAAGTGAAATGGCGTGTGTACTCTCGCTGTTTTTCTTTTACGTCCATGGACAAATTTAACTCAGGAGTTGGTCTTTCCATTTTCACAATTTCAACTTTCTCGTTGTTATGTACGACGGTTAAAAGGCACTTTTAATAAACCTTCTATTACACAGTCATTTTCAACACAAACCTCTCCAGAAACTTGTTCTGCCATATTTTTCACAATATCACATAATTGGGAAATTAAAAACTTAATAATTCACAATTAATATAACTCTTAGACACTCGAACAAATCACAGATTTAAAATAATGCACTGCAAGAACACAATCACATTCAATTGCTAGCGTACTAAGCGTATTGCTGCTTCGCGCCTGCGAAGAAACCGATCACGAGAGCGGCAACTCTCCCGCCTACACTGCACGATGGAAACAGAAGGGAGCGGGGGGGGGGACGGGCAGTTGTGCGACAAGACAACGTGAGCGAAACGGTCACAGGCTACCTCACGTAGCAAGCGGTTTCTCCAGCGATGCCGCCTTGACAACTTGTTTCTTTTCGAGAGCAGAGAGCGCATATAAATCTAACAATTACTTCAATTTTAATTGCTATGGTAAAACTAATAATACAAAATTATTACATTATGTTATATTATAAACTTTTTCTTTTGTAATTTCCTTGGGCTACCGCCGGTAGTCCGCAAAATACGCCCCTGAGAAGAAGCATGGACATACTATTTAAAAATGTTAAGATTAATGATTGTGGAGCTTAATTTGAACTAAATTACTTAAAAGACTTAGCCGCGGCTGCTTCAAAACTAATATAACCTTTGTGGCTTTCTCCGGTATAAGCTGTCAAACGCCGGTTGGTGCTTTCAAATAGACTAGAACAGTTTTCTTATCAGTAAATTACGTCATTTATCTAACTCTTAAGTATTATGTTATCTCACTGACCTTATTTCTATTTAACTTAAAGCTGTACCTGAGACAGAGTTTTTTCGTCGGCTTGTTTGCTAGGCTGAGGAATGTTCTGGACTTATTGTGAACCCAGACGTATACTCGTGGGACTGTAGTGACATGGGGCCCATACATCGCCGGGGCATGATATTGACGTGTAGCAAACACCCATGCCATAGGCGGGATCGGAACCCGTAAGCAGCGTTAAAGCAGAGCTTCTTAGCTTGCTACGTACACTGTAGCCGATTAAACGTGATATGAGAGACTAATTAGTTGTAAATCGGAGGGGCGGTGTAGTGAAAGTTTCACGGCATTGCCCGTATTACACTGTAGTCACCCTATACCCTCCAACCTCAAGTTAAATGTGCTTTACGTTTCTACAGTACATAACATATAACCATAGTAGAGGTGGGGAAAAAATAACGTAACGGTTATTTTGGAACAGTTCCTTGCTTGGAACTGTTCCAGGACGTAACAGCACCTTGGAATACTACGTTCCAAAATACGCTAGTACGAAATACTTGCTGTTACAAAATGCTCATTTCACATTGGAACTACATTATGACAATGCCTGTTCCACAGAACGGAACATATTTGGCACTATTGAAAGCAGTTGCGTCAACATTTAGAAAACAATGGGTGGGCTCAAACATTTAAGTTAAAGTATAATGATAACACGATAAATTATTGGGTGGGCTCGGACCCCACGAGCCCATATAAGTTGGCGCCACTGTTTGAAAGCAGAATTGGGAATCCTTTCGTCGCACTGAAAGAAATGTTGGAATCTAAAGTGAAAGATAAATAGTGAAGATATGAAGAGCCTCTTAAAAAAATGTACACATTATCTTGAAACTAATGTTAGGCCTACTGAGTATAGGATCCTATCAAACAATTATTAGCATTATATCTGTATTAGAGTATAGTAGCTACATTGTGAATTTTATCAAGGAGATAAAAATATGTAGGTTATGTTTTATTTACAAATATTTTACAATTTTAGTTTCATTACCAATTCTTGAAATTAAACAATTCTGTTGAAACATGACTATTGTCGAAGTTTTTTATTTACAAAAATACAACGGTAAATTTTTATATTTCATTACAATGAGATTATTACTTTTCTTGACGGTATTAATGTGTATTTTAGCACTGCCGAAGTGATTATAGCTTTTATTTACTAATTTTTGGAGAAATTGAACACTATTGTAAACTTGAGCTGAGCAGAAGAGAAAGAATAGGTTAGGCTTTATTTACAATTGGGATCCATTTCGATTTCGTGACCAATAAAATTTACAAATAATTTAAAATTGCATTATATTTCCTGCTTCGAACAAACCTGATCTACGAATTCAATTTGGCATTAGAAAACATTTCTTTTTCACGGATTCACATCTTGGCTCACTATGACATCATACTGCATCACATGGCATACAGGGAAGTATGTGTGATCATCGTCCTAAATATCACTGTTACATTACACAGTAGTCGTACGTGCATGTTCCAAAATACCACTGTTATATTACATAGTAATCGTACGTGCATGTTCCAAAATACCACTGTTATATTACATACTAGTCGTAAGTGCATGTTCCAAAATACCACTGTTACATTACATACTAGTCGTACGTGCATGTTCCAGAATACCACTGTTACATTACATACTAGTCGTACGTGCATGTTCCAAAATACCACTTATATTACATACTAGTCGTACGTGCATGTTCCAAAATACCACTGTTACATTACATACTAGTCGTACGTGCATGTTCCAGAATACCACTGTTATATTACATACTAGTCGTACGTGCATGTTCCAGAATACCACTGTTACATTATTACATACTAGTCGTACGTGCATGTTCCAAAATGCCACTGTTATATTACATACTAGTCGTACGTGCATGTTCCAGAATACCACTGTTACATTATTACATACTAGTCGTACGTGCATGTTCCAAAATACCACTGTTATATTACATACGTCGTACGTGCATGTTCCAGAATACCGCTGTTATATTACATACTAGTCGTACGTGCATGTTCCAAAATACCACTCTTACATTACATACTAGTCGTACGTGCATGTTCCAAAATACCACTTATATTACATACTAGTCGTACGTGCATGTTCCAAAATACCACTGTTACATTACATACTAGTCGTACGTGCATGTTCCAAAATACCACTTATATTACATACTAGTCGTACGTGCATGTTCCAAAATACCACTGTTATATTACATACTAGTCGTACGTGCATGTTCCAAAATACCACTGTTATATTACATACTAGTCGTACGTGCATGTTCCAAAATGCCACTGTTATATTACATACTAGTCGTACGTGCATGTTCCAAAATGCCACTGTTACATTACATACTAGTCGTACGTGCATGTTCCAAAATACCACTGTTATATTACATACTAGTCGTACGTGCATGTTCCAAAATACCACTGTTACATTACATACTAGTCGTACGTGCATGTTCCAGAATACCACTGTTATATTACATACTATTCGTACGTGCATGTTCCAGAATACCACTGTTATATTACATACTAGTCGTACGTGCATGTTCCATAATACCACTGTTATATTACATACTAGTCGTACGTGCATGTTCCAAAATACCACTGTTATATTACATACTAGTCGTACGTGCATATTCCAAAATACCACTGTTATATTACATAACTAGTCGTACGTGCATGTTCCAAAATACCACTGTTATATTACATACTAGTCGTACGTGCATATTCCAAAATACCACTGTTATATTACATACTAGTCGTACGTGCATGTTCCAGAATACCACTGTTACATTACATACTAGTCGTACGTGCATGTTCCAAAATACCACTCTTACATTACATACTAGTCGTACGTGCATGTTCCAAAATACCACTTATATTACATACTAGTCGTACGTGCATGTTCCAAAATACCACTGTTACATTACATACTAGTCGTACGTGCATGTTCCAAAATACCACTTATATTACATACTAGTCGTACGTGCATGTTCCAAAATACCACTGTTACATTACATACTAGTCGTACGTGCATGTTCCAAAATACCACTGTTATATTACATACTAGTCGTACGTGCATGTTCCAAAATGCCACTGTTATATTACATACTAGTCGTACGTGCATGTTCCAAAATGCCACTGTTACATTACATAACTAGTCGTACGTGCATGTTCCAAAATACCACTGTTATATTACATACTAGTCGTACGTGCATGTTCCAAAATACCACTGTTACATTACATACTAGTCGTACGTGCATGTTCCAGAATACCACTGTTATATTACATACTAGTCGTACGTGCATGTTCCAGAATACCACTGTTATATTACATACTAGTCGTACGTGCATGTTCCAAAATACCACTGTTATATTACATACTAGTCGTACGTGCATGTTCCAAAATACCACTTATATTACATACTAGTCGTACGTGCATATTCCAAAATACCACTGTTATATTACATACTAGTCGTACGTGCATATTCCAAAATACCACTGTTATATTACATACTAGTCGTACGTGCATGTTCCAAAATACCACTGTTATATTACATACTAGTCGTACGTGCATATTCCAAAATACCACTGTTATATTACATACTAGTCGTACGTGCATGTTCCAAAATGCCACTGTTATATTACATACTAGTCGTACGTGCATGTTCCAAAATGCCACTGTTACATTACATACTAGTCGTACGTGCATGTTCCAAAATACCACTGTTATATTACATACTAGTCGTACGTGCATGTTCCAAAATACCACTGTTACATTACATACTAGTCGTACGTGCATGTTCCAGAATACCACTGTTATATTACATACGTCGTACGTGCATGTTCCAGAATACCACTGTTATATTACATACTAGTCGTACGTGCATGTTCCAAAATACCACTGTTATATTACATACTAGTCGTACGTGCATGTTCCAAAATACCACTGTTATATTACATACTAGTCGTACGTGCATATTCCAAAATACCACTGTTATATTACATAACTAGTCGTACGTGCATGTTCCAAAATACCACTGTTATATTACATACTAGTCGTACGTGCATATTCCAAAATACCACTGTTATATTACATACTAGTCGTACGTGCATGTTCCAAAATACCACTGTTATATTACATACTAGTCGTACATGCATATTCCAAAATACCACTGTTATATTACATACTAGTCGTACGTGCATGTTCCAAAATACCACTGTTATATTACATACTAGTCGTACGTGCATATTCCAAAATACCACTGTTATATTACATACTAGTCGTACGTGCATGTTCCAGAATATCACTGTTACATTACATACTTACTAGTAGTACGTACCTGTTCCAAAATACAGTACTACTTTTCCATCAGATACTAGTCAACCGTGAGGTTCAAAGATACCATTGTGCACCTTGTAGTTACCACCACAAGTTACATGTGGTACTGTTATTTCGGAATTGTTATTTGGAACGTAGTATTTTCAAGGAACTGGAACAGTTGGAACCGTTACGAGAAAATAACAACTTTTCCCATCTCTAAACCATAGGAAGTTCGCACCAAACAGATTTCAGTTGAGATCCGCGTCTCTCCCTGCTCCCGCTCGCTACAGACGATACACAGCATGTTCACATAAACAACTCATAGTGACATTTCTTGACTTACAAATCGATAATGTGTTAAATTGCAAAAATCATATTACAGAAATTACCCCCAAACTAAATTCAGCATGTTTTGCTATTAGATCTATGCAAGAAATAGTAAATATCAGTAGGCTATCTTAAAAACGTATCTTCTGGGGAAATTCTACAGATAGTAACAGTATATTCCTACTACAAAAAAGGGTAATTAGAATAATAGTAGGTGCCAAATCTAGGAAATCGTGTAGGACCATTAAAAAAAAAACTACAAAAATAATGCCCATGGCTTGTCAGAATATTTTTTTCATTAATAAACTTCCTCGTATATAATCGTGAAAACTTTGTAACTAATTCAACAGTTCATAGCATAAATACGCGTCAAAAAATGACTTTCATACTCCATCGGCAAGTCTATTTTTTTATTTTAGTAGGTTATTTTAAGACTGTTTATCAACAGCTTAGGTTATTGATGAGATGAATGTGATAATGCTGGTGAAATGAGTCAGGGGTCCAACACCGAAAGTTACCGAGCATTTGCTCACATTGGGTTGAGGGAAAACCCCGGAAAAAACCTCAACCAGGTAACTTGCCCCGACCGGGAATCGAACCCGGTCCACCTGGTTTCGCGGCTAGACGCGCTAACCGTTAAGGCTGGTTCACAATAAACCGGGAACGGAAACGAGAACGAGAACGGAAATATTGTTAAAATAAATGTATTTAAATATGAGCATTCACAATAGTTAATTGTGAATGTTCACATTTAAGTATATTTATTTTAACAATATTTCCGTTCTCGTCGTTTCCGTTCCCGGTTTATTGTGAACCAGCCTTTACTCCACAGGTGTGGACCGGCAAGTCTATCGTGCTATCAAAAACGAGTGCGTTATGTGGCAGTAAAAATTTTTAATGGCCTGCCTATGGATTTACAAAATCAAACTCGAAACATAAGATTATTTAGGGCCAAATTAAAGAAATCCCTAATTTTTCACTTCTTTTCTGTAATGAATTTATAACATTCAACAATGCTTCATGAATATTTCTGTCTTGTATTAAGTATCAATACTAACCTTTTGTGTTGTACTAGTAGACTATATTGTAAAACTCTTCTATATAATGTTTCAACTGGACTGTGACTATAATTAAGACTTTATAGTAGGCCTATTATTAAGATTTTTTGACATGTTGGATATTCTAGCTGTGAAGCGATGTATGAATATGTATGTATGTATGTATGTATGTATGTATGTATGTATGTATGTATGTATGCATGTATGTATTTATTAACACTACAATTGGGTATACACCCGGTGGCAGTGATATATAATATACAACAATTACAATTTCATGAAATAAAATAAAATAAAATAAACGTAAATCTATAAATAGTAGTTGAATTAAACCTAGGATTATAATTAAAAACTATTCTATAATAACGCCTACGATAAGCAAAAATAAATCTAACTTATAAGTACTACTATTTCACCCAACTATTACCAATTTAAATAATTACATATCACCTTAATTAATTACATACCAACTTAATTACATATCATCTTAATTAATTACATATCACCTTAATTTATTTACAATCAACTAAATTACATATCATCTTAATTAATTACATATCAACTTAATATTTACATATCAACTTAATTAATTATATATCAATTCAATTAAGTACATGACACAACTTAAATAATTACACTGCATCTCCAATTATATTTTCAGTCTAATCTTCTCAACCTTTCCTTAAATGTATTGATTTTAAGAGGACCACCCTGAAAGATTGCCGCAGGTAAGCTGTTCCAGTCTACTATTGTGCGGTTAACGAAAGAAAATTTTGCCACGTCCGTTCTTTGTTTTCTACATTTAAGCTTCCTAATATGATCAGCCCTTCCTAAGTATGATGGTGTTGCTAATCTAGCATTGATGTCGGTCCATCTAGCATTGATATCGGTCCAGGGAATGTAAATAAATACAATACAGTTATTGTCAAAATAAGTTTGTATTGTAAAGAATGTCACGATATGACTTTTGTTATAAATTAAAGCGACAGTAAATAATTCAAATAAAAAAAAGGGTCTATTTCATTCCGGCAAGTCTTTACGTCTACAGAAAATGGTGTGGTAAATGAAAACGAACGTCCTGTAGATGGCGTACATGGTCATTTGAACTGCCATACACGGATGAGACTACCGAATAGACAATGGGAATTGTTTCCTGAATCCATTGACGAATGTAAATGCAATTATCCCTCGGAACTGCAATAAAAACACTGTATAGACTAGTAAGCGTGCGATCACCAGTAGGCCGTGTTCCTATATTGATTGAAACCAGGTTTGACATTGTAGTGCCGTACCTCTGGCTACTCTCTGCACCACCAATCACTCTCAAAGTTTGAGACGTTTAATTCAATTTGCTCTTCTCTGAAATGCTTGAGCTAGAGAATTACGAGAGCTGAATGTACGGGAAAGAAAAACGGGCCTTGTAAAGATCAAGAATTGTTCACTGGGACCAACCTTTATACAGGGACATCATTTTATTTTTACTTCAATTTTTATTGTACCTGAGTTTTTTGATGTACTTCACTCCCACCCCTTCTACTAATGAAGTTCAACCGTCCTGCACACAGATCCAAGACCACATATACAGTCATAGTAGCCTTACGGTCATAGTAAACAGTACGTCTCAAAAATATGTTCGCGTTTTCCAGCGACGAAAGAGCTTTCAATATTGAATCATTTTCGCACAGGTACTGTCGTCCATTTGCCTACGTCGTATCCCGGTTCCCCCCACCAGCTTTTATTCGCCAGCTAGTGGCTGGGCTGTCTTAGCTCTTTTCTGAGAACATTAATTTCTGTTAGGAATTGGACGTCTACGTAATATCATACAACTGTTTAAAATAACTTAAATAGAAGGTCCTCGTTAAGTAATTAACTGTCACGTGGTTTCCTCCCTTTCTACGGCCCTACGACATAACCACTTGGACGGACAGTAGATAGTATGTCTGAGTAATTTTATCTTTTCGGATCGGGCAGAAGTGAAGATTGAATTTACAGTACGTAAGGTACTCTTTTACAGAGTAGGGTATAATTATTTCAACATGAGTTACTAGTACGAAGAACGAAACTGGTAATTGGGATTGGGTACAGTAGTGTACAGTGCGATAATATGCACATTAGAACTGAAGCCTGTATCGTAATGAACGGCCACCATTTAAAAAAATGTGTTTAAATATCCATACTATGATTATTTTTCAATTTAACTTCATTCTCTATATTGTACGCTAATGTGTCGTAGACAGCATAATATACACTGCATAATGAATACGTCCACATGGACAGCTCAGTTCGTGAGTAAAAACACTCATTGTTAATACAGTACTGTATTTTGATTAAACAAAAACCTAACGAAAATGATCAAACTCAAAAGCGCGATATTTCCTAGTTTACGTAAATGGATGAACTACTTTTCTTCCCTCCTATACCTAGTAAAGTGATTTGTTTGTATATTACGCCAGTATCATCGAACTCCAGTCGTGGAAGGGGGTAGACAACGGCGTTGATCCAAAGTTGTAGCCAGGTTAATATTAAAAATGTTGGTAAAAATAAAATGATGTCCCTGTACTTTTTCCTCTTTTTGACATTATTGTAATAAAAATCTAAACACGAAAGAAATTAATTAAAATGTGAAATTGTATTTCTATCGATTACCCACCGGCATTTTGACACCCAAGTATGTTGTATTTATTTACACTTACCTGACTATAGTCTTGAATCATAACCACAACGCAACACATAAAATAACTATTATGTATTAATATTAATACTGATATTAATTAATTATTAGTATGTTCAAATTTCACTAGCTTCCAGTAACCGGCTCAGAAATCTAGTACAATTTTAATTCCAGGGAACTCCAGTACTGACGTGTCTCAGCTGCCAACATAACAGTTACAAAATCACTACCATTTATAGTATTTGTCAGTATCGAAATTCGAAACGAAGTTGGCAAAAGAAAATTCAACTTGCAGATTAGAAAATCACCACAATCCACTAGCATTATGTAGTAATGGGGGGAAAAGGGTCAGGTTTCATCCTTAGGGTATGAAGTAAGCTGACCTGGACTATAGAAGCCCTACAATTGTACAAATCTTACATTTTATCTCTGCCTCGTGCAACATCACGTGTGCGGTTGGGTGGCAAGGAGATGGCAGGAAAGTTATAATGCTTTTCAATACACTGACACTATGTTGTAAGATAAGCCACTTGAAATTTAACGGCCACTGACCGGCAGAGATAAAATGTAAGATCTATAATTTCACTTAAATTTTTTTTTTTATATTATAAACTCTGAAATACCAAACTCTAAGGGACAACATTTATAAAATGCATTATTAAGCGATT
This sequence comes from Periplaneta americana, assembly GCF_040183065.1. Taxonomy (NCBI): domain Eukaryota; kingdom Metazoa; phylum Arthropoda; class Insecta; order Blattodea; family Blattidae; genus Periplaneta; species Periplaneta americana. Next base: position 142,610,280 of record NC_091130.1, on the reverse strand, counting down.
TAACGTAAAATATGGACTAATATAAACTCTTATACAGATATTTAATTGTCTTATATTTACACAATGAATAGCTCGTTTACAAGTCGTGTGTAAATTCCTGTCTAATAATCACTACATACGTCGTGTATAACAATACAACTGTTACACAGCTACGTCATAGTTTCGTCATTATTTTATTACGAAAGGTAACAGAATAACTGAGATTCTCTATTGCATCCGATAGTGTGCCGCGCTAAGCATCGATAGTACAACTGAATCTGATCGATTACCTCGCTATATTTTGATCAAAGAGTACAGCTACAGCAACATTATTCTAATTATTCTGTGCTCTTTGTTTTGTTCTTCTGTGGTTACAAGGCAACCATCATCATAAAATGCAATCAATACGAACAGCTGTTAGAGAGGCGGCCATTTTTTTCTTTATATACAACACTTAAACAGAAGGTTTCGTGTATATAACTACAGTGAAACAATTCCCATGTATAGTTACATACTGCTCATACTTTCATCTCTTATGCATGGTTTATTAGTAACGTTTTCTGTGTCCACACCTGTGGAGTAACGGTTAGCACGTCTAGCCGCGAAACCAAGTGGCCCAGGTTCGATTCCCGGCAAGTTACCTGGTTGAGGTTTTTTCCGGGGGTTTCCTCAATCCAATATGAGCAAATGCTGGGTAACTTTCGGTGCTGGATCCCGGACTCATTTCACCGGCATTATCACCTTTTTCTCATTCAGACGCTAAATAACCTGAGATGTTAATAAAGCGTCGTAAAATAACCTACTAAAAGAAAAAAAAACGTTTTCTGTTCCAACTCTGCTTAAGTCTCGTATAAATGTTGTACACAGATCCTTAAACTGTAAAAAAAATTGACGTCATGTGTAAGATTTACCTCTAAATATGATTTATTAAACGTGAGATATTAAAAACATGCATTATGAATGAATATATCCATGAAATGGCCAAAACATGCAAATACGCACAGAAAAAGTATACTTTTTTCAACTCACTAAGCCATAAAACTTATATTTAAAGTTTGAGAGTTGTAGCAAGCTTATATAAAAACATACATTTGCATGGAAATCCAGTCTTTACTAATAACCCACTTGAAAAGTTGGCATCTTTTGATCATAAACAGTACGGCTGAAAGAGTTATGTAATAATAATAATAATAATAATAATAATAATAATTTATTTATTTATTTAATCTGGCAGAGCTAAGGCCAGTAGGCCTTCTCTTCCGCCCAGCCAGACTCTAATTCTAATTGAATACAATTGGTTACATAGTTATTACATTAATATCTAGACCATAAAATAACATGAAAGTAAATAATGTAAGTTGGATAAGTAATGTTAGTGTGACAATAATAAACATTGGTAAGAAATAGTGATAATAATATTATTATTATTACTATTTCTTATTAATAGTAATAATAATAATAATAATAATAATAATAATGAGATAATTTAAATATTTATTCTGTGATATATATATATAACCATTAAACATTGAGAAACCTGAAAGAGCTATTATTGTTAACAAGAATTGTTAGAAAAATATTTCGTTAGTCTATTCTTAAATTGGTTTGATGTCTGACAGTCCCTGACATTACTCGGTAGGGAATTCCAAAGCCGAGGAACAGCTACAGTGAAAGAAGATGAATATGAGGATGTTCGGTGGGAGGGGATGGATAATATTGAGGAGTGTTGTGATCGTGTGTCTAGGTTATGATGGGTGGATAAATTTTGAAAACGAGACTCAAGATAGACAGGAGTGGATAAATCCAATATGTGAAAGAGAAGGGAAAGATAGTGGATTTTCCTACGATCTTCTAAACGGAGCCAGGACAACATTTCGAGGGATGGTGTTACGTGATCAGCCCGGCGAATATTGCAGACGAAACGGACGCACATATTATGAACACGTTGTAGTCTCTGCGCCGAAGTAACGCTTAGGTCAGTAAGCAGAATATCACAGTAATCGAAGTGGGGCATCACGAGTGTTTGCACTAACATTTTTTTCATGGAAAAAGGTAGAAAATTCTTCAATCGCCTAAACGAGTGGATTAATGAGAATAATTTTTTGCAGGTTTCTGCAACTTGAATGTTCCAATTTAAACTTTTATCAACAGTAATCTCACTAGACGTTTTGATTTTATCTAGAGAAAATCAAAACTCGAGTGGGATTTAATTGACTATTACACGATTAGAAGAAAGTATATAAAGATTAGGAGTAACGAAGTACTCCAGTACAATGAAATATTAATTGACTTACGAAAATACAACTGTCTTCAAATGTATTATTGTACCATCTCAACATTACAAATATTACGCTAGATGCATGCTAGATGGCAGTAGTGTCTTTATACAGACACTGTAATGATTACTATTCAATAAATCTTAATATTAAACAATCTCTGATACGTGACTATCCATAATATCATATAGCATAAGTTCTTTTTATCCTCTCAGAGCAGAAGCTGAAACATAACCTAACTAATATACACAAGTCTTAGAAAAGTTTTAATTAACGACAATGACATAAAAATAAACATGAATAATTTTAAAAGGAATAATTATTGAATGTACAATTTTCAAATTTGAATGTGGTTGGTGGTTCAATTGATGTTATATTGGACGTGTGCATAATAGAAGTGGAACTCGTTGATTTAGGCCTACATGGTGTATTCAACTTATTTAGGATTTCCGAATGGTGCTCTTCATTTATTTGTAAATCGGATTTCAGAAGATGCATAGGTATGATCAGTGATTTTTATTAATTCTTGTTCTTGAATGCCAATGCGAGTCATATTTGAAACTGCTGTGCATCGACTGGAGTGGTTTGTAATTTTATATATATTTTTGACGTCCAGACCAGCGCAGTTTCAAATGTTGGCAAACAAAGAAACAAATGCTAGGGACGCGATAAAATTAAACAAATGCTAGGGACGCGATAAAATTAAACAAATGCTAGGGACGCGATAAAATTGTGCGATAAGCAGCCATGATTGGTTGAAATACGTCCTTTCGTACCGTTTTATTGGTCAAAAGTAGTATGACGTAGTAAGAGTATAATAGTCCATATAAATACCTATATTTTTTACTGATTCACTGATCGGAATTTCGGTGCCGTATATTTTAATCGGAGACAAATTTGGTATGGTAGTAGTGCTTAACAAACGTGAATGGCCCACAATGATTGACTGTGATTTTTCTGGATTTAGTTTAAGTCGGAATTTCCGTGTCCGTGTCCAAATTGAGTCGAGATCGTCATTAATTTTAGTTATTGCATCATTTATTTCGTCAGTGTGGAATTTTTTAGGTAGATTTGAAGATCGTCTGCATAGAGATGGTGTCGGCAGTGCTTTAGAGATTCTGATATGTTGTTGATATAACTTGTAAGTAATGTAAAAGTAAAATGTAATGTAAGTGGTCGTTTTAATAAGATGTTCAATTGTTTCTGTTGTTAATGTACTTCGCATACCTTCCGTTAGAGATGTGAACTGTGAGAAAGGGGACATGTTTTAACTTAAGCACATCTGGAATTAACGACATACACTGTGTGAAGTGCCGTTAAGTAAATTATCAGCCACATAACGACTTCTCGGCTGCCCGTATGTTGCCTTTGAAGCTATTTCACTAGTGACAGAATTTTCTTCTGTTCAGTGACCATGTTTCAGATAGACAAGGGCTTCACTTTTACTTCTTTATGCAGAATTTAGAAAAATTACCGCGACAGTGCAAAACAGTGGATGTGATATTTCACGAATAGACATCTTGTACCATGCAGCTAGCTCAACATCATCTATCACCGGGTTTAACAATGTATTGAGCCTGTCTCTTCACCTTATCGCGCCGACATAGTGTTGTTCGAAGTCACCAGGGAGAGAAGTTTACCGCAACAAAGATTTCCCTCTCTACTAGGATTGAATTTAAAGTAGATGAATATGGGGAGGAAGCAACGAAAGGAATTTCGTTTGTGAGGTAAACTCTGTGCTGGATTTTGCAATAGTTGTGAGGCTGTAACTGCTCCATTTAGGGTTGGGAACACAGACCCCCAACAACCTTGAAGCTTAAATGAGCTCTCGTTTTTCATCAGACATAATTATTCACGAACTGACCACTCTCCCCTCCAGTACAACTCTGAACAGGCTACTTGACGTCCTATTGTGTTCATAATATCATGGAAGCAGTACTGGTTGGTAAGGGGCTTCTTCCTTCTTTGGACATGTTTCCTGTACTGGTTGCAGACTACAGAAAACTTGAATGTTACAAAAAACACATTCTCCGTTATTATAACTCTGGACACACATACCCGATGTTTTAGAATTACGAATTAGTTCAGAGTTTCTAAAACTTTACTGCTGTGCAAGTTCATGTTAATATACAGTCTGGTCCGTTTTGTAATCTATACTAATAATAAATCTGTAGCCGAAATTTTTCTGGTAATTTTCGATTTTCCAAAAATAATTGGTCCTATCATATATAATTAACCACCCTGAAACCGAAAATCGCTTTTTTTTTTATTTTTGTTTGTATGTCTGTCTGTCTGTATGTTTGTTACCTTTTCACGCGATAATGGCTGAACGGATTTCGATGAAAATTGGAATATAAATTAAGTTCGTTGTAACTTAGATTTTAGGCTATATGGCATTCAAAAGTACATTATTTAAAAGGGGGGTTATAAGGAGGCCTGAATTAAATAAATCGAAATATCTCGCTTATTATTGATTTTTGTGAAAAATGTTACATAACAAAAGTTTCTTTAAAACTAATTTGCGATAAGTTTTATTCCTTGAAAAATTTTGATAGGACTGATATTTAATGAGATAAACGAGTTTTAAAATCAAAATAACTGCTATCTAAGGTGGTGTAATGAATTAAAAAACAAATGACTTCGTCTATAAGGGGCCTTGGACAGCAACAATAGAAAGCTATGAAAGATAGCCTACAGAGAATGTTTCTGTGTTTGTATGAAGTAATATCGGAAGCTAAATTAACCGATTTGTATAATTAATTATTATTTCACCATTGGAAAGTGTAGTTTCTCTAGATGGACATAATGCTATAATGTTATTACAGTAACCTCTGATATAATATAATATAATATAATATAATATAATATAATATAATATGTAATATTATATAATATAATTTAAGTTATTTGAAGGGTTCAGAACCATAGTGGGCCAAGCGCCATTTACTGAATACGTAGAAAACAAGGGTTAAAATTAAGTTATTACCATAATTCAATGGAAACCTATAACAAGTAAAATAAAATATATACATTAAATCTAAATGATATCAGTCTTCATTAAACTATGGTTGCATGTAATAAAAATTAAGAAACATGTTAAAGGAATTGTCATTGCACCGAATGAGTGTCTCTGGACTAAAATGATCGCATTTTAATTATTTTGATGCAATTTAAATTAAGTAACATACTAAACGATTTATCCTTCTATCAAACACGAATGTTCCCTGGATCAAATGTCCTATTTTAATTATGTAATTACTTCATATTTATTTCTAACGGGTGCAGAGGAGCGGGTACGGCTAGTGAATAATAATAATTTATTATTTTAAAACTATTGTGATAGTAAGAAAAAATTCTTGCTGGTTATATTGTGATTAAAAGAATGGAGTTTCCACATACGACAATCAACAATGCATAATCTGAAAGGACAAATGAAAATCGTAGATGATTAAAATGGCTACAACAAATCATCAGCGCGCATATTGTGTTCTTTGGTATGCTAAATTTGAGTGTTAAAAGATTTCAAAGGGAATTTCGACGTGAGTATGGTGTGTGTAATGTACCTAAATATGATTCCATATTTTTGTAGTATCGAACATTTGTAGAAACAGGTTCTGTGATAAAAAAAAAGAACATGCAGGAGGTTGCAGGCGAAAACCCAGTATGAAAAGCAGCTATCTCTTGCCTTGGTCCCCAAACTCCCCAGTTTTAACCCCTCCTGATTTCTTCGTGTGGGATTTTGTTAAAGACATTGTCTATTCACAGAAACTCAGGAACATTGATGATCTGAGAGTAAAAATTACTCAAGCTTTTCAACAAACCACCTCTTTTATGTTACAACGGACATGGGCTGAATTGCATCACCGTTATGAGTTGTGCAGGGTGCGCAATGGGGTGATGTTGAGCTCTGAGAAATCTCCCATCTTTCAGTGTTGCATGTACAAAGTTTCAACAAATATAATTCAGTAGTAAATGTTTTACATTGTTTTTATTTTATCCATACCCAAACGGATTTAAGTTGAACGATCGTGGAGAAGTGCTTGACAGAAAATAATTCGTGTTTAATGATGCAGGAAACATTGTTACTAACGTAGAGCAGCACTTAATTCGGAGCATGTGAATGCACTCACATGTTTAAAATCATGAATGAAGCAGTATTAACTGGGTGAGCCTTCATACTTTTTTATTTGTGTTTGTCTCAAAAATCCCCGGAGAATTTACACAATAAATTATGAGCCTACATAATAAATATGTTAGTAAATAACTAAAATAGTATTATTTTGTAATATAACGATACAGTATATACACATATACTACATTTTATACTTATGCTCATCACCAAACAAATTAAATTTAACAATCTATCGATTAATCGATTAAATATTTTGATCGATCGACAGCACTAGTATTCAATTTGTAACCCACTATAACCCTAATATTATACATAAGAGTAAAATATGGTTTCAATCATTGGATAATAATAATAATAATAATAATAATAATAATAGCTTCTTGTCTATGCGGATGACGTGAATATGTTAGGTGAAAATCCACAAACGATTAGGGAAAACGCGGAAATTCTACTTGAAGCAAGTAAAGCGATAGGGTTGGAAGTAAATCCCGAAAAGACTAAGTATATGATTATGTCTCGTGATCAGAATATAGTACGAAATGGAACTATAAAAGTTGGAGATTTATCCTTCGAAGAGGTGGAAAAATTCAAATATCTTGGAGCAACAGTAACAAATATAAATGATACTCGGGAGGAAATTAAACGCAGAATAAATATGGGAAATGCCTGTTATTATTCGGTTGAGAAGCTTTTATCATCTAGCCTGGTGTCAAAAAATCTGAAAGTTAGAATTTATAAAACAGTTATATTACCAGTTGTTCTTTATGGTTGTGAAACTTGAACTCTCACTCTGAGAGAGGAACATAGGTTAAGGGTGTATGAGAATAAGGTGCTTAGGAAAATATTTGGGGCTAAGAGGGATGAAGTTACAGGAGAATGGAGAAAGTTACACAATGCAGAGCTGCACGCATTGTATCCTTCACTTGACATAATTAGGAACATTAAATCGAGACGTTTGAGATGGGCAGGGCATGTAGCATGTATGGGCGAATCCAGAAATGCATATAGAGTGTTAGTTGGGAGGCCGGAGGGAAAAATACCTTTGGGGAGGCCGAGACGTAGATGGGAGGATAATATTAAAATTAATTTGAGGGAGGTGGGATATGATGGTAGAGACTGGATTAATCTTGCTCAGGATAGGGACCGATGGCGGGCTTATGTGAGGGCGGCAATGAACCTCCGGGTTTCTTAAAAGCCAGTAAGGAGTAGTAGTAGTAGTAGTAATAATAATAATAATAATAATAATAATAATGTTAGTAACAACACCGTTCCAGTTTCATCAACAGATAATTTTCCTTTTCTGCTGTTTCATGCTACTGACTCTTTGGGACTCGGAGAAATAACATGTTTCTCTTGAGAACAGCTGTTATCAAATGTTATAGCCAAAGAGTACGATGTTGACTAATCATATGAAAGATCAAGTGTCCGTTTATGCCGATAACTTTGACGGAGGTTTTACGTGATTTTCGTTAGTCTAGTCACCTGATTTAAATTTATTTTCTATGTTCTATGTTATCATATTATTTACCGTCATTGAATAACCTTTACTCCTGTAAACATATGACGTCTTAACATATGAAAAAGCAGCTGCACGTGTGGAGAACTTGATAATTCTGCACACAGCTGATGGGACTTGTTTACAGTACAATTCTAAATGTTGCGTAACATGACATGATGCTCTTGTATCTCGAGTTCTGTGTTAATTCGCGATACTTTTTCCTCTTACATAAATCAGCTGTTCTTGTTTTTTTTTTTTTTTTGTATATAACTTCGGGCGATGTTGTTTTGCTACTGTGCGAGTATTTCGCTAATGAGCTAAGAACAGTGTTCTTGTCACTTGGTGAACATAACGCCTATCAACAAATAATTGAAGAACGGCAGTGCTTTCGCGGTTACAAATTTGTTTGAAAATCACTTATTCACTTATGAACGAATACTCAAGGGGTTTCAGTTTCTAGGCATGTCCTCTATATCTTAGTTAGTTTAACCCACACATGTTTCTGATACATGCAGTTAAATTGCATTTTTTTTTCGTTGTTGGTAACTCTATAGCATCTATGAGATGCTTTATGGTTGTGCTAACAGATGGAGTTACTTGTCAACAATGTGACGCTGAAGCGTGTGTTCAGGTTACTGCCCAGCGACAGTCCTGATGTATTTTTATATTTGTGATGATTGGTTAATTAATATTAACCCGGCACACTTTCAGTCACTCTCACATTCATACAAATTTCCAGACTCTAGACACTCTTCACCGCGAGCCGAGCTCGGGAATCGAACCCGGGACCTCCTGATCTGGAAGCCAGCATGCTGGCCAACAGAAAAATTGCAATGAACGATATACTTTATTATTATTATTTTATTTATCTACTAGCCGTACCCGTGCGCTCCGCTGCACCTGGTAGAAATACATATAAAGTAATTACATAATTAAAATAGGACGTTTGATCCAGGGAACAACTTTTATAACAGCGCAAGATAATCTGCTTCGCTCATTACCCAATTTTTTTGCATTGCATTTATTGCATATATATTTTATGTATTTTAGCACGATTCAATTGAGCATAGTTAACATTTCTTAATTATAAAATAATGGATTGCTAAGCTAACGTACTATTACTGCGTACTAAATCAATACACTCTCGTTGTTCGTTAATTCTCTGAGATTAAAATGAGTGTACATAAATATTATTTTAAGAAATACAGAAAACGAATGTACAAAATAGCCTATCAAATTTTCTGTGCATAAGAAGCTATTTTAATCTTACCTGTCCTCGATTTACTCAGACATTACTGTAATAACATTATAGCATTATGTCCATCTAGAGAAACTACACTTTCCATTGGTGAAATAATAATTAATTATACAAATCGGTTAATTTAGCTTCTGATATTACTTCATACAAACACAGAAACATTCTCTGTAGGCTATGTTTAATAGCTTTCGATTGTTGATGCCCAAGGCCCCTGTTTCGATTGTTGTTGTCCTAGGCCCCTTATAGACGAAGTCATTTGTTCTTAATTCATTGCACCGTCTTAGATGGCGTTATTTTAATTTTAAAACTCATTTATCTCATTAAATATCAGTCCTATCAAAATTTTGTAAAGAATAAACCTTATCGGAAATCATTTTTGAAGAAACTTTTGTTATGTAACATTTTTCACAAAAATCAATAATAAGCGAGATATTTCGATTTATTCAATTCAGACCCCCTTATAACCCCCTTTTTAAATAAAGTATTTTGAATTCCATATAGCCTAAAATCTAAGCTACAACGAACTTAATTTATATTCCAGTTTTCATATAAATCGGTTCAGCCATTATCGCGTGAAAAGGTAACAAACATACAGACAGACATACAAATAAAAATTTCAAAAATGCGATTTTCGTTTTCAGGGTGGTTAATTATATATGTTAGGACCAATTATTTTTGGAAAATCGAAAATTACCAGAAAAATTTCGGCTACAGATATCACTCAAGACTCAAAAAATCACGGTTGTTCATCCTATGGGACTGTACACAACAGAGTTAACATGGAAGTAATTACAATCATCCATTTAAAATAAGTAGGGCTAAACTTACAATTGAGACTGTTAGAAGCAAAGGGGTGTAAGTGAAACTTCTAAAAAAATTATTTAAGTGTATCCAGGTAAACTAAAGCATTTAAAATTTCATTGGTGGAGGGATATATCTTTTAACCACATCACACATTAACATTTAAAATTAAAACGTCACGGAATTTACGAAAGCTTAGTAAATTTTAATCACATTTTCTCGAAAATAACTTAAGAGCATTTATATCGCTTTGCTTCTGACCGCCTCAATTTAAATCAAGTGAGAAATTAGAAAAATTTAAAATAAAACAAAGAGGTAATGTAAGTATGTTAAATAAAACAATGGCAATACATTAAATTGCTTACATTTTACACTTAAATTCATTTATACAATCTGTATCAGATAAGGAATTTCGAATAAAAGAAAGGATGTTTGTGAGAAGTGAAAACTATTTTTGCAGGTACATTGCCATTCAAAGATATCTGACCAAGAACCCGGGTTCAATCCCCGGCGCCGGAGCGAATTTTTCTCCTCAAATATTAAGTGCCAGTATTAGAGATAAATTCTGTAGGACTAATTAATGTGTCTATAATAATAATATTAAAGTGAGAGGCCTAGAATTATTTTAATGGAAGTGAGAAGAGATAATATTTTTAACAGATAATGAGAAACGCTTTACATTTTTCATTTCTGTTGGCAAATTTAAAATTTTTCTATAACTCATACCGGTTACCTTCCATCATAATGTTTTTAGTGGCGAGATTATTAATATAAAATTTTGATGAATATCGGTATTGACCACAGTTTGATTTATTTATTTATTTATTTATTTATTATTTTGCTAATAATTATTACAGAACATATAATATATACAGAAAAAACTTTAGCTCGCCCCTGAAAGAGTAGAACTCGTGCTCAGGGGCGGATTCCTGAATTGAAATTAATAATTATACAATACAATTTGTCTTATGTCTACTATGCAATTATAGTATATAAATTTAAATTTACAATTTTTCAATTTTTATAAAATCCATACATAACTTTTTTAAATTTAATACTAGAACTATTAGAATTGACAAGGTTAGGATGTTTAAATATAAATTTGTTATATATTCGTGGGCCTAAATTACTACTATGATTAAATAGTGTAGCAGTGTTGCATTTTGGTTCAAACAATCTTAAAGAATTCATACCTTTTGTTTCATAACTATGAGAATACAATTCAAAATTGTTTCGATTTTTATGTATGAATTTTATTAATACAATATAATAAATTTGTCTTACGTTAAGTACATTAAAGTCTAAAAACAAATTTTGAGATGGAAAATCAATAGGTTTATGAAGACATATTTAAATTATTTTCTTCTATAATAAATAAAGTGGATTAAAATTGGATTTAAATGAGCTACACCATCCTACAATTCTATACATAATTACCATTGAAATAAAGTTAAATATATTGTGCGCAATAAAGTTATTGACAAGTAATTCCTCAATAAAACAAAATAATATACTATTTTACGTAATTTATTACAAAGTAATTAATGTGTTGGTTCCATTTTAAATGATTATCGAAAATTATGCCTAAATACTTAACTTCAGAGGACTCTTTAATAATCGGACATTTACACTGTATAAGACAACAATAAGAATTATGTAATTTAATACTTAATATAGATGTACGAGGTTTGTTACATTTTTCAGATAATGAGAATGGAATAATTATGGTTTTATTTTCGTTGATAGAAAGGTAATTATTGATTGTGACGGTATGATATACAAAATTATACATAAATTTTTATATGAATGATAATGTGTAAGCTAAAATTCATGAATTGCGTTGCCAGTGCCTGGCTGTTAGAAAATCCAAGACAGTTTAGTTTTGCTAATTTTAGATGTTTGTTTGTATGTATATAATTTTTTTTTCGGCGAAAACCGTTGTGAGCTAGCATATAAACGTATGCGTAATAAGATTTCCGTTCATGATGTCAGATTAATCCCTGCATTATATGGATCAATGGTTTTTGTATTACCTTGTACGCGTGGATCCCATATAAATTGGATAATACCCTCATCCCGAGCCTGGCTTAGTGGACGTGGCGTTGTGCTTTTGTACCCCTCTGCATTTTGTCACCGTGTTTCCTTTCCAAATAATCCGTAGAAGAAACTGTATTGTTACTCAGTACTTTCGTGTGGTGGCGTAAGAAAATGTTACTTTTCCTGTCAATTGTAATTTATAACTATGTGGACAACGTGACTGTTATGGAACCGAAGTTTGTTACAAGCCTGCATGGGAGTTTGAAACTCCGTTTAATATACTTTTGGCGGAAAGAAAGCAGAATGTCAATATAAGTTTGTACTTCTCCAGTTATAAAACTGTGAGCTCTTTTGAGCTGAGTAGCTTAAGTGCTAAAAGCCATGTCTGTACTCACAGGAACTGCAGAGGAATTTTTGCTACAATGCGGAGGAGCTCTTACAAGTTTAAAACCAGGTTGTAGCGCAGCGTATCTTGAACTGAAATGAACGTCATTGTCCCTTAATATCATGGGAATCTTCTCAAGTTGCTTATACACGATCAGTTTGGTCTTTCAGTTCAATACTTTGCAAGGAAACTTGTCAAAGATTGAACAATTTTTTCCCTTGAAATTATTCAAGTCAGCTTCACTGAGAGCTATACCTGAAAGATTTGTATAATACACTTCACTGTTCGTTAACAGAAAACCACAAATTTAGGGGAGAGTTGGTTAGTATCAGACATCGGGTAATATCGGAGAGTGAGTTTCTTTCATGTACAACCAGATGATAGTACATGAATGACATGGTTACGTTTATGTGATGTCGCATACAGAAACGTAACCATGCCATTCAGGTAATACCATCTGGTGGTAGATGAAAGAAACGCACTGTTCGATATTACCCGATGTCCGATACTATCCACCTCTCCCCTAAGTCACATAGAGCTTGGTGTGCACTCAATGTTGAGTCTCTGACGTCTTGTCAACCCACTTGAGGTATGTGGATATAAAGAGAATAATTGAAGGGTTGGGTGCAAGAAAGGCACTTCTCTCAAATGTAAGTTTTGAGAAAATTGATGTTGAAAATTCAAACCGCAATAATGTTACCTATGCACGCCTTTACATTTTGGCTACTCCTGACCTCTGTGATCACAGTATTGAACTGAAACTTGGTGATCATGTACATAACAAATCAGAGAATACAATAAAGCGTTTTACTAAAAAAGGGCATATCCTCTAAAATGCCCTTCTTGCACCCAGCCCCTCAATTGAGCCTGGGTGTGATAGAGTTCCTGGGTAGCTCAGTCGGTAGAGCGTTGGCGCGCTCAGGCGAAGGTCTCGGATTCGATACCCGGCCCGGAACATTTTTACCTTGAAATTATTCAAGTGAGCTTCATAGGGAGCTATACCTGAAAGCCAGATTTCTGTTGTCAAAGATTGTCAATGGTTGATCAATATTGAAAAAGACTAGTGGCTTGTGCAGCAAATGCTGCTGCAAACTAAGTTCGTTAGACGTTCAAATAAAAATTTTTCAGATTTATTTTCAATGAAGAATACTTGTCTTTTTAATAGTTATTTGCTTCCATAATAATGAAACATACTCCCTCTGAATGGATTTTTTTAGGCCAAATACTTTCTCTTGAACCTATCCAACTTCAGTTTTTGAGTTTCAACGCGAAAACGCAAGTTTCAATGTCAGGACGATAGCATTAGCTATTTCAGGTCATTGTGGATTGTAGGCAAAAGTTAAAAAAAATGTCAGGTTTGCTAAGCTTTCGAACAATAGCATTTTCGTATAGCTGCTGCATGTAGAACTTGAAATGTAGAGCGTAAAATCATGTTATCCTACTAAGAGATCTTGTTGAAATGATCTGGAGACTACAAAATTTTCTAGGCCTCTTATTTTATCAGTAAGCAATACATTTTGATCTTTCCTTAGGAACTGTAATTTTTGCTCTCTCTCAAGCCAATACTGAAGACAATGACATATATCAATATCTACACTACACCGCCATTAAGTACATGAAAAAGACCCAAACCCACTGGGTTAATAATTTGATTTTTAATAACAATATTATTATCTTAAATTCTGTAGTTACATATAGCAGCCACTCAGTAAATTATAGAAATGAAGATCTAAATTAAGATATTCTCTACATTTACTTACATAACCACAAAACGTTTCACTTTCATGTCATCAATATAGCATCAATATTATGCACAATTAATGAAAAATAGATGCATCATGATATTAACTATAAGAATATTTAATTTCTAATGATAATAATGTCATCAAACCACCTCAAGTTTCGTAGATTTGAATATCCAATACACAGCTGTACTCAGAAAATTATTATACACTGCAGAATCAGTTTTTAATAACAAATTGAATTGAGCTCTAAATATGTCGGCAATCCTGCAGGTCATGGCCTTCGTGTAATAGCCTATTGTTTATTGTAGTGTGTGTTTTGTTCTGAAATTCAATCAAGTCGGCCGTGATTCGATAAAATTAATTCTCAAAACTGACAACAGATGGATTTTGGAAAATAGGAACATTATGTAGAAAAATTGACATTTCACTGAAAACTACTACTTTTCCGAAAAACTTTGGGTTCCAAGCTTCAAAATGAGGGGCCATTTATTAAAATCCGTTCAGCCGTTTTCCCGTAATTTCCATTACCAGTTCAAATTATATATACTATAGATTTGTCAAAGACTTTTTCATATTGCTAAAGATTTGACAAGATTTTAAAACACGTGCATCAAGATAATTGGAACCTATGTATGCTTACAGACCAAATGTTGCAATTAATCCTTTGGAGAATAACTAGGCTATACAAAACAGTATTTGCATTATTTAACTGTACGGTACTCTAAAACGAAAAATATTACGATTGCAGATTGCATATTGTTTTAAAACAAAATTTTTACGATTAGTATTCGGCTAGATTATAGGTTAGAATCTACTTCACTGAAAAAATACATATATTCGTACTGAACTCGATATAAGATACCTGCATGCAGTTTCTTTATCTTGGCGCTATAATATTTTCGAATCCTATTGCTCAATTCCTTCAAGCAGCTTAAAATAAAACACCGAAGGATTTTCATGTGACTTCAGTACCGTGATTAATATTATGGGTTATTTTATTCTTTTTCAGCCTGACAAGTGAGAAGTAATTAATTTGTTTATTGTATTTTTTACTTGGATATTTAACGACTCTATATCAACTGCTAGGTTATTTTGCATCGTTTGAATTGGTAATAGCGAGATGGTATTTGGCAAGATGAGGTCGAGAATTCGCCATAGATCATCTGACATTCGGCATACTGTTGGAGAAAACTTTGAAAAAAAAAAAAAAACAACCAGATGAGCAGGCAAACGCGCTACGCCGGTGGCTCTCTACTGTGTTAAATACTCATAGTAGACTCATATTTAGTATTATTTTACTCAGTTACTGTTTCTTTAGATGTAGTTCAAAATTCCTCTTGATTTCTTTTGTATATTCCAATGATATTAATCTTTCTTTGAATGAGTACAGTTTTTATCATGAGAAGTAATTAATTTGTGTACTGTACTAATTAGTATGTCCATATTTAATATTATTTTTACTTTGTCATTGTTTCTTTTAAGAGTTAACATTCAAATATCTGGATATCTTTATTAGTTCTGTATATTCTAATGTTATTAACCTTTTTTGAATGATTACCCTTTTCAACTTGAGAAATAAGTGACTAATTTACTGTGTTAGATAGTAAATCCGAGAAATAAATAATTAATTTACTGTATTAGATAGTGAATTCGAGAAATAGGTAATTAATTTACTGTATTATTGTACGTATTTACTAGTACTTGTATATTTGGTATACTTTGTCTATCAGAGCAACCCCTATTTTAGGGGAAGCGAGAACTAAGTAATTAATTTACTGTATTAGATAGTGAATCCGAGAACTAAGTAATTCATTTATTGAATTATATAGAGAATTCGAGCAATAAGTAATTAATTTACTGTATTATATAGAGAATTCGAGAAATAAGCAATTAATTTACTGTATTATATAGAGAATTCGAGAAATAAGTAATTAAGTTACTGTATTATATAGAGAATTCGAGAAATAAGCAATTAATTTACTGTATTATATAGAGAATTCGAGAAATAAATAATTAATTTACTGTATTATGTAGAGAATTCGAGAAATAAGTAATTAATTTACTGTATTATATAGAGAATTCGAGAAATAAGTAATTAATTTACTGTATTATATAGAGAATTCGAGAAATAAGCAATTAATTTACTGTATTATATAGAGAATTCGAGAAATAAGTAATTAATTTACTGTATTATATAGAGAATTCGAGAAATAAGCAATTAATTTACTGTGTTATATAGAGAATTCGAGAAATGAGTAATTAATTTACTGTATTAGATAGTGAATTCGAGAAATAGGTAATTAATTTACTGTATTATTGTACGTATTTACTAGTACTTGTATATTTGGTATACTTTGTCTATCAGAGCAACCCCTATTTTAGGGGAAGCGAGAAACTAAGTAATTAATTTACTGTATTAGATAGTGAATCTGAGAACTAAGTAATTCATTTATTGAATTATATAGAGAATTCGAGAAATAAGTAATTAATTTTCTGTATTATATAGAGAATTCGAGAAATAATTAATTTACAGTATTATATAGAGAATTCCAGGAATAAATAATTAATTTACTGTATTATATAGAGAATTTGAGAAATAAATAATTAATTTACTGTATTATATAGAGAATTCTAGAAATAAGTAATTGATTTACTGTATTATATAGAGAATTCGAGAAATAAGTAATTAATTTGCTGTATTATATAGAGAATTCGAGAAATAAATAATTAATTTACTGTATTAGTTAGTGAATCCATATTTAGTGTATTTTAAAATAATAATAATAATAATAATAATAATAATAATAATGATTTATTTTAGCTGGCAGAGTTAAGGCCGTAAGGCCTTCTCTTCCACTCAACCAGCAAAAAGTATACATACATATGTATCAACTTACAAAGAATTCAACAATTTGATTTAGATAAGAGCTACATGTATACAAGAGTTATTTACGAATTAAACAACAAAATACCATGAACTATTAATTAAACACTGAAATACAAACTATGTAGCAGAATTGAGCTAAAATTTGACTCTGTTATAGTTTCTTTGAAGAGTCATGGCGTGTTTGTACCTTGAACTTTACTTGACATTTTTAATTGGCCTCCTGCTGCTGTCTTCTTTTCATTTTATTGCCATCCTGCTGTTCTAGCAGCGCTACATACAGGGCACTAGATAATAAGCGTGTGCAGTGTCGCTACGTAACCCCTGCATACTGTAACTGCGTATAGTGCTGTAATAGATCAAAGGCCTTATATAATGAGCGACGAGGTGACTCGTGATGATTTTCCATCTACCTCCTCTGTTTCAATACTTCACGTCCCGTTAACACACGCTTTAATTAAAACACTTCTCACAACTGTACAAGTAAATATCTGCTCTTTGACACACCGAGATGTAATAACACGCACTAATTTTTCTCCTGACGTGTTAATGTAGGAAATTAGCGACCCCTTATGCCGAGATTGGAATCTAGAGTTACCGTAACTAAAAATGTAATGTTACTTCAGTACCAGCGTTTCTCAAACTTTTTTGAAGTAGGGACCACTTTTTTACGTCAGAACAGATCCGCGGACCACCTTACTCTTGTTCTCTTCGAAAGCAAATTTATCATTTTTGTAGCATATTTTAATAGCAGTATTTTTATTTTATTTTATTTTAAATCCACCACCAACAGAAGCAGGCTTCCAATTACAGGTTTACACAAAATACATACTAAGAGAAAAAAAAAAAACAAAACAAACAACACAAACGAAAGAAAGAAAATACATAATGGTAATAGATGCTAGAATATAATATTACAGTTAATATAGTGCCAGATGTCAATATAATGATGCAAAATTATTTAAAAACTAGAGTAAAAACATTATAATACACTTCTTCATAATTTAAATATCTTTTTAAGGTTATTTTACGACGCTGTATCAACATCTAGGTTATTTAGCGTCTGAATGAAAGGAAGGTGATAATCCCGGTGAAATGAGTCCGGGGTCCAGCACCGAAAGTTACCCAGCATTTGCTCGTATTGGGTTGAGGGAAAACCCCGGAAAAAACCTCAACAAGGTAACTTGCCCCGACCGGGATTCGAACCCGGGCCACCTGCTTTCACGGCCACACGCGCTGACCGTTACTCCACAGGTGTGGACATCTTTTTAATATTGTATAGTCTTATAGAGTAAAATTTGACTGTTTATTAATCGTCGAGATTTTAAAGTTTTATAATTAAATTAAATTCAAAAAGCGACTCATTATATGAAATTTGCTTGTCATAAGACGACACGTGATGTTTTTTTAAAATATAAATAACGTAAAAATATTTTCTGTATCCGTTCTACAGTATTTGCATCTGATGGGACTGGAACTGAGGTGACCATATTACAGACGCATACTCTAGCTTACTTCTAACTAGAGTTTTATATAGAGTATCAATAGTATTTATATTTTTTAATTCTTTTGTATTTCTGATAATAAATCCTAATTTTCTATATGCATCAATTACCACGTGATTTAAGTGGATTTTAAAACATAAGTTGTGTGTAAAATAAATATCCAAATCCTTAAATGATTCTACTCTAGGTACCTTCACACCATTAATTTCATACGAATTTTGAGCAACTGTCTTATTTTTACAATATGTCATAGGCCTACTTATATTTTAAAATAGAATTAATTAATTATAATACTTTCGTAATTATATTTTTGTAGCCAATCACAATTAACTTATAACAAATTATGTGCAGTGTTGATTCCTCGCTTGCCTGTTAGCAGTTAGTTGTTTGAGATCCTTCTTACGTGGTACACGCTAGTAGTTGTCCATGTCTCTGTTAAATAGTGCCCATTATAAATAATGGAAAACTGGCTTCGATTCGAATCTTTGAAAAGAAAGGAACGTGATGATACGCTTCATTTAGACAGTCAACATATAAGGCCACAAAGGGAAACATTGAAGGAGGAAGGTTCGATCTGGTGCTGTGGATTGAATTCGGCGTAGCTCAGTGGTCAGAGCGCTTGGTACGTAGAACCAAGGACCCGGGTTGGATTTCCGGCGCCGGATCGAATTTTTCTCCTCAAATATTAATTAATAAAGGAGTTGAATTTTTGCTAAATATAGGAATCTTATAATATACCTGATGCCTCGAAAGTGAATGCATTAACCCTCTAATGACCAGTATTGTCTCGTAGTAACACTCCAGTTTTTCTTATTAATTTTTCTATATGCTATTCGTATCACTAATTTCTTGCATTTGTATTAATAATGTTATATGATATTGAAACTATTATTTTAATTGGTAATTTAACGATGCTGGATCAACTACTAGGTTATTTAGCGTACATCGGATTGGTGATAGCGAGATGGTATTTGGCGATATGAGGCCGAGGATTCGCCATAGATTACCTGATATTTACTTAACGGTTGGGGAAAACCAAGGAAAAAACCCAACCAGGTAATCAGCCCAAGCGGGAATCGAACCCACGCCCGTGCGTAACTTCAAATCGGTAGGCAAGCGCCTCAGCCGACTGAGCTACGCCATTGACCATTAAAATTGTTTAAAGTATGTATATATATATATATATATATATATATTAATTTTCATTGTATTTCTTTTCTGCTGCAGTCAAATGAAATCCTGTCAGCTTCTATGCGTATCATACACCGATTATT
The DNA here is from genome assembly GCF_040183065.1 of Periplaneta americana. Taxonomy (NCBI): domain Eukaryota; kingdom Metazoa; phylum Arthropoda; class Insecta; order Blattodea; family Blattidae; genus Periplaneta; species Periplaneta americana. The sequence continues at coordinate 142,590,506 of NC_091130.1, read as the reverse complement.
CCACATGAACTCTTCCCGTCCTTTACCCCAGGTTTTAATTAGCTGAAGTGCTTGGGTTGTGAACTTGCCATGTTATGTTAGTTATATTTGCCACTCACAGGTGATATGCCTTAGACCGCACAGCTATCAAATCCTCCCTTCTGACAGGTATACAACATCGGGCTAAAGAGATAAATTTAAAGTGGCATGAGTCGCATAAAAATACGGATTAAATTTAAGGGATAGTACAGAGCGTTCGCCTGCGGGTGGGGCCAGGAAAGCGGCCTGCCTGCGGTGTCGCTTGCGGGAATCGTCTATCCGTAAGCTTCCGCTTTCTGTACTATACTCTGTAGGGTTTTAATTTTAAAAGTTTAGCAGCAGTAAAGACTGGTGTTTTTGAAACACTAACTTCCTGTGACACACGTCTTAGAGATTTATAAGGAGAGCGTGTAAATGATGCACTTATCAATTTTTTCTTCCGTCAATACTCTTTATTTTCGCCTAGGAATTGTAGCATTTATCGACCCTGTTGTCCTTAATTTGTTAACAAGACGTCTAATAGTTTCTCTACCCTGAATTGGAGCACCCGGATATTTCACTTCAAATTGCCTACGCACCTCTCTACATGACTCTGTTTTCACATATGCATCATACATAAAAACTCTCTGTTCAAGCGTGAATTTTGCGTTTTGCATTGTTAACAAATTTTACGCACACGCTGAATATTTAAGCAACTGTGTCAAGAAACTGCACTGTACGTGTTAAATACTGCAACATCTGGCTCACAACTGATAACTTGTCGACCTTGATGTCCTTGATTGTCGAGCGTGTCTCAACAACTGCGCGCACAAAGCGGCGTATCAGTACATGCCGCTTTCCTGGCCTCACCCGTAGGCGAACGCTCTGTAGAAGAGGTCGAAAAAAAAACATTTTTTGTCAGACAACTTAGGATCGACGCCTCACCCTCAGCCCGCTAGACTAAGAGAGTTTGGAGCTATGCGTCACAAAACACATCACGCTGCCCACTCTGTATGCAATATTAGAGGAGGTGCTCAGGTGCTCAAAAATGAGCACCATGGGACTCTGGACAGAGCTCACATTGCCAGTCGGACACTCAAGGATCCCAGGAATAACACATCGAGTCTGCTGCTGTTAAAATCCTGTTTCTTTAGATCATTTTGACCATTCACAGGAATACACACCTATGTGACTCCATAAGAAAAAAATCGAGGCTGATGCGGTTAGGAGATCTTGGTGGCCAAGCAACAGGTCCACTACGACCAATCCACCTGTCTAGAAAGACGTCCAGGAGCGCACAAACATTTATGCGTTAAATGTGCTGAGTTGCCATATGCTGCAACTATATGCGTCGCTTTACCGCCAGAGAAACTCCTGCGGTAAAGGCGGGAGGGTTTCTTGGAGAAGTTGCAGGTAGATTTCGCCTTTGAGACGGTCTGGAAGTAATATGGGACTAACCAGCGTATCAGTTCAACAATCAGCGCTCCCGATTCTACTAATGCCGTCTAGCGGACTAACGGGGCAACGTCGACCCTAAATTGTCTGAAAAAAATGTTTGTTTTAGTCTCTTCTAGTATCCATTCAATTTAATGCACGAACTTTTGGGACATTCTATATGCATGTTATTTTAGTGGCACTCATTTTTTTGCCTTTAATAAAAGCATATATCGTTAATATTAGATGAATTATAGTTTTTTAATCACATATTTGTAAACGAGCGTTCATTTATCTTTCTTATTATACTCAGTATCTCCTTTTCGTCCGACTTACACGTAACTTGGGTTAGAGGAGGGAGATTCATTTTGATCGTATACTAGACATTTAAAAAATGTCGTCCTCTTATGGGAGCGGTATCACGCAAGGTCACCGCTGAGACATCGCAGGACAAAGGACAAACACCCAGTCCCGTGGCGTTTCTTCCAGTGCCCACACCGGGAATCAACCTCGGACCGCTTGTTGGGACGCGTTCGCGCTATTCACGTAGCCACGGTGCATTCATACATAGTAGCAGCACAGTCTACTATATACAGTCGAGAAGCTTGAGTTTTGAGGGTGCTAGAAACAATAGACTGTGACGGTACTATTTTGCATTGCCTGTAATGAGGCGATATTAGCGATCCTAGTGGTGAGCAACTATCTAATGTTTGCATATTTACTACGTATTGAGCTTCGCGACTGTATATAAGACTGTGGTAGCAATAGCAGTAGAAACGCCTGCACTGCATTTTCTCATGAACCCGCACAACATTTCCGTAAGAGCGGTCGGTGATTGTACTTTATCTTGCTGATAAGTGAACCTTGTTGGGTTTGTACTGCATGTAATACAGGCATTTTGACTCCCTGTAATAGTAGTAGTAGTAGTTTTCATTTTTTTTTTCAGTTATTATATTCCATAGATCTTGCATTAGCATTGAAGCTTCAAGATGAGGAACAAGTCAGAATTTTACAAGATTACAATTACAATTACCTTTTTTTACAATATTTTACAATTTTAAAAATTTCTACAATTTTTTACAATTTTCTGGCTTCGCTGTAGATAACGCAACACTAAATCGATTCTTCCCATTCCACTTCCTACTACCATTTATTGTAATTGTTGTACCGGAAGGTGTGGCTGGAATGATATTAATTAATACGGATTAAATTTAAGTTAAGAATTTCATTTACACTGAATAATTTTATCGTGCCATTCGGTATAATCTGAAATATCATATAAATCATTTCTTTATTTTATTTAATTTTTTGTATTAAAATTAATTGATTGTTTTTGTATATGTTGTTGATTAAATTTTTTCAATTATAGTTTATTTTTACGATAAAAAAAACCTATAAATATTAATGACATTCAATCAAATAAAAATGTCATAACAACAGATCCAGAATTAAAGCTAATAATATAAATTTTTTTTACCATATTTTGGCGAGATGTAGTGCGATGAAGTGAGGCCCGAGGATTCGCCAAAAGATTACCTGGCATTTGCCTTATGGTTGGAAAAAAAACCTCGGAAAAACCCAATCAGGTAATCAGATCAAAGGAGGTGAAATGAAGTGAGGCCGAGGACTCGCCATAGACCATCCGGCATCAGCCCCACGGCTGGAGAAAACCTCGGAAGAAACCAATGGGACCAAACGGTGATCCAACCCAAGCCTGAGTGCAGCTCCGGATCAGCAGGCCAGCGAGTCTGCCGACTGAGCTACATCGATGGCTCTACTAAAAATATACAGTACATAGCCAATCAGATTATTAAATTTACAACACAAACGATTATTCATCAGTTGAGTTACAAAATGTAATACCCAAGAAGTTAATTCGATTTAAGGCATAAGCAATTCAATCAGTTGAGATACACAGAAATTAATAATACATATTTACACCATTATGAATCTTTCCCTATTACAAAGGCATACTCGAATTCGCCTGTACAAGACCTTGCCGAGACCTGTACTTTGTTACGGCAGTGAGGCATGGACATTGAGGAAGAAAGACGAAAGCAGAATAACGGCTAATGAAATGAAATTTATGAGATATACTGCGGGATATACGAAATGGAATCACAAACGCAATGAAGGTGTAATGGAAGAATTACAACTAGAACTTGTAATTAATCACGTAAAACATTATCAGAACAACTTGATAAATCATCTGCATCGCATGCATAGAGATAGAATCCCAAAAGTCATGCTCTACTATCGTCCAAACGGGAAGAGATCTCTCGGTCGCCCAAAGAAGCGCTGGATTGAAAATTCAACTGTGAGATCGTAACAGGCCATTTGGCCTAATACTTGAAGGGAATAATAATAATAATAATAATAATAATAATAATAATAATAATAATAATAATAAAAGTAATAATAATACATATCATGCAAATTACTTCAAATTACAAACATAAACAATTTATCAATAGAGGAATACAGATTACTTTTCAATTTAAAGCATATACAATTCATCAGCCATACTCAACACACATATAAAATACAAGGTAAACAGATTAATTCAATTTACAAGCATACTTTCGTTAAACTATATAAATTTGTACAATTCATATCAAATAGATTAATTCAATTTATAATCATAAACAATTCATCGGTAGTGGTAGTAGTAGTGATCGTGGTGATGGTGGTGGTGAGTTAGGTACGACCCTTCAGCATTCGGCTTGAGAGTGGCCTATTGTGCACCTCGAAGTATGGTATGAATGAGAATGAGGTGTACCAGCCCACCGGCCGGATGAGATTCATCACCCGCTCACCCAATGGGCCCCCTACACCCCCCGCCTTATGTTCATACCGCCAAGGTGACCAAGTAGCACAGGATCCATTCCGACAGCCCTTCTAAGATGTCGAAGCGCCCTCGGAAGTGCTCTTAAGGAATGAATCCTGGCAGAGATATTGCGAAAGGCTCAGAATCTAGAGACGGTTTCGGAGAGGACGCCCCTCCTTCAAGCGGACGAAGACATGCGTCATGTATGTATGTATGTATGTATGTACGTATGTATATATGTATGTATGTATTCACACTGCAAATGGGTATATACACTCAATAATGACAATTAATAATAAACAACTAATGAAAACAATAATTAATAATAATAATAATAATGATAATAAAATAATGATAACAAGGAGCATCCTAAATTAAATGAAGCATGGTCACTTAAAATAACATTTAAAGTAAATCTAATTTGTATCTTAACCCTAAGTTCGAACTAAGACCCACGAGTGTGACAGGTTCATACCTGCACAAGTACCTTTCGGCACTACATTTATTTCGCTTTCAACTCACTGCACTAATTCTACCTGATTTCACTAACACTTCTAACCATTTTACTGTTCAAATACTTTGCACAGCCACTTCACTGACACCGACACACTTCACTTACACAATAGACTTCACTGACACTACACACTTCACTGACACAACACACTTCCTCACTGATAGAACACTTCAAATAACAAGGTATCAATTACACCCTTTAAGTAGTGTATATAATATACTACCGTCTATTAGTAAAATCCTTAAGCCTATTTTTAAATACATTTTTGATTATTGGTAAAGCCTTTAGTAAGTCTGCATGTAAAGCATTCCAGTCCCTGATAGTACGATTGAGAAAAGAAAACTTTCCAGTGTCCGTCCTCTGTCTTCTTTCCTTCAATTTGTATGAGTGATCGTTCCTTGAAGAGTAATTTGGCGGCTGCAACCTATTTTTTATTTCTCTCCAGGCAGGCTCACCTCTGTATGTTTTGAACATTGCACATAATCGAATTCGCGTTCTCCGGTCCGTGAGTGTGTCCCATTTTAATGGTGAATTATTACGACAACACTTGAGATGACCTGAATATGCCTGTGGAATGAGATAATGACGATGAATAATATGGAATCTAAATTCTTTTTCTACAGGGAAGAGAGAAGGAAAATGGACCGTGTCAATGAAATTTTCAACCCAGCATTTGCCTAAGTAACTGTGGAAAACCACGGAAAAACCACAGGTTTATCGGTCCGGGGATTTGAACCGCGAACCTCCCGAATGCGACTCCCGTGCTTAACGCATGACCCACCTCGCTTGGTGCATTCCTACAACATGGAATATAGTAGATTGTAAACATCCTTTGATTTAACAAGATCTCTCACTTTTAATATTAGGGCCATAAATCTGGAACAGATTCATTGATATATTGTATCATTTGTAAATAGAACTACATCTGACGTTAATTTTCCTGCTCTTATGACTGTTGTATTTTCAGCGAAGAAGTAGGTGGATATCGAGAAGCCAGATGTGAACGAGCTATAGCTGGCACGATCGTTAGGCAACCAAACTGACATGTGTGCCTGATGTGTTGTCTAAAATTCTGCCGGTTGTTGGCAAAAGTAACTTGAACAGAATGTTACAGAGATGGCGTGATGCCCCAGCGAGTAACGTGGGCTGCGAGTAAGGAAGGATGTGATGATGTGCGAAAGAACGTCTTAATTCATGAGCCATGGGTGCAAAAGTGGCACTGGAAACACTACAGCCTAATACGAATTATGATTTATTTCAACGTTAAATTAATATCTGTAACACTCATCAAGGATTGGATTGGTTTCTTATTATTTATCGCTATGACGTTCTGTTTTTGGATAATTCGGGAAAGAGACAAAGCCCAGTGTTTTGACATTAATGTGAAAGGCTTTCGTACTTATTTATATATAATTATTTTAAACGGGTCTTTATTTAGCTGCTTGTTTATGCGGATGATGTGAATATGTCAGGACAAAATTCACAAACTATTGGGAAAAAACTCGAGAGCTTTACTTGAAGTAATTAAAGAGATAGATTTAAAAGTAAATTCTAAAAGACAAAGTATATGATTATGTCTCGTGACCAGAACATAATACGAAAGGGAAATAAAAAAAAATTGGAAATTTATCCTTAGAAGAGGTGGAAAAATTCAAAAATCTTGGAGCAACAGTAACAAATATAAATTACACTCGAGAGGAAATTAAATGCAAAATAAATATGGGAAATGCCTGTTATTATTCGGCTGAGAAGCTTTTGTCATCTAGTCTGCTCTCAAAAAAATCTGAACGTTAGAATTTATAAAAGAGTTATACTACCAGTTGTTCTGTACTGTTGTGAAACTTGAACTCTCACTTTGAGAAAGGAACAGAGATTAAGGATGTTCGAGAATAAGGTGCTTAGGAAAATATTTGGGGCTGAGAGGGATGAAGTATGATCGTCATACAGTTCATAGTTTGAAACAATTTCTAACATAGGAGAAACCTAGTGTTCTTAAAAAATGAAATTTACTTTGATATGATTTATTTATTCATTTATTCATTCATTTATTCATTTATCCATTTATTCATTCATTCATTCATTTATTTATTCATTTATTTATTTATTTATTTATTTATTCCTTTATTTATTCATGTATTTATTTATTCATTTATTTATTTGTTCAGTCATTCATTTATTCATTTATTTATTTATTTATTCCTTTATTTATTTAGTTATTCATTTATTTATTCATGTATTTATTTATTCCTTTATTTATTTATTCCTTTATTTATGTATTTATTTATTCATTTATTTATTTATTCATTCGTTCATTCATGCTTTCATTCATTCTTTCATTCATTCATCGTTTATTCACGTATTTATTTATTTATTTATTCCTTTATTTATATATTTATTTATTTATTCCTTTATTTATTTATTTTTATTCATCTATGCTTTTATTCTTTCTTTCATTTATTTATTTATTTATCCTATTAGTTGAGGGAGAGTGAATTGGGCGGATATCCGGCATTAACTTGAATATTTGAAGACTTAAATAGAGTAACACAAGATAAACCTACATTATGACTGAAACGGAGAATAGATAATTAAAAAGAATGTCTGGAAGTGCTGAGCGGGTCTTCGAAGAGACACAGACTGACTTTATCAGAAACAGCGGACTTCCTTTCACAATTCAGCCTTTGGCAAGTCCGAAAAGTTTGTCACTGTACTCGACGTAACAGTAGTAAACAGGTTTAAACAGGTTAATCATACATGTACAGTATAGAATTTATTTTAACTGCGGCTTTACTCGTTTTGCCGAAATGCAGTTGATATAACAACAGGATGGAGCACCACCTCATTTTGGTGTTTCTTGAACCAGCTACGAGTATTTCATGGATGGATTGGCAGTCGTGGCACAGCAGAATGGCCACCTAGATCATGCGACGTGACGCCATGTGATTTTTTTTATTTAATCTGACAGGATTAAGGCCATGAGGCCTCCTCTTTCATCCTATTAGATAGCACACGTAAACACAAAATAATACAAATTCTGACAAAATTAATACAAATTGAATTAAAGCTCTATAGAGGGTCAACAGGGTTAGAAGAACACTATAAACACTTACTAAGCTAATGCAAGAAAAAATAGCTATGATGATGATAATAATAATAATAATAATAATAATAATAATAATAATAATAACAATAAAATGAATTACATATTAAAGGTAAAATTAACACCAGCATAGTTACAACATTTATTATAAAAATTAAATTATGGTTTATTTAACGACGCTCGCAACTGCCAAGGTTATATCAGCGTCGCCGGTGTGCCGGAATTTTGTCCCGCAGGAGTTCTTTTATATGCTAGTAAATCTACTGACATGAGCCTGTCACATTTAAACAGGCCGGGATCGAACCCGCAACCTCGAGCACAGAAGGCCAGCGCTATACCGACTACGCTACCCAGGCCGACCATTTATTATATGTTTTGCGTTAAGCCCAAGTTGCGTAACCTTACAGGTGTTCAACAAGCAATGCCATGAACTAGAATGTGATTTCTTAATTTATATTTGAATTCTGATATTGTCCGACAGTCTCTGACATGGTCAGGGAGAGGGAGAGAATTTCAGAGACGTGGAATCGATATGCTGAAAGATGATGAGTAGAAGGATATTTAAACCACCCCTCCCGTCTCCTCAACGGTCTTAGGTGTAGACCCCCCTCTCCCGTCGGGAAGGGAGTGGGTTCCGCTGCTGGGTCACCAGCTACCACGCTTGACATATCCATGGAGGCCGGCCGAGAGTGTCAGCAGCTTCGGAGGGCCGTTGCCAGACGCGATCTGAAAACCAAGGAAGACAACCGGAATGATGAGGAAAGGATGATGAGGTAGGAAAGGAAGTGGCGAGACTGAGTGGGGTTCCATAAGCCTGATAAAGTTACCTGGTATTCATCCATAGGAGTGAGGGAAAAACCCCGAAAAAACCTCACCCATGCAACTCGTCCCAAGCGGGGAATCGAACCCCGGCTCGCTGAATTCGGGAGCGAAGACGGTAGCACGAGACCACAGCGGTGGATGTCGAAAGCTTTGCTGAAGTCTATAGTATTTTTTGCTGAGGAGTATCCTGAAAAATGATGTTTTTGCTCAGAAACAGCAGGATCTGCATCAGTTGCGACAGATGATCGAATTATATTTTGCCATCTGTAAATCAGGTCTAAACGTTGTGCATAATGTTTGAGAAAAAAGGCCTCCATTTTGAACAAAATCTGTAATTAAAGGAATGTATAATCAAATGTAAATTGAATGTAATTAAAGTATTATTTGTATTTATCCTGGTAATAATGAACAGTTTGACTCGTATACATTTTGTTTTTGCAGCATTAACTTCCCATGATTGTACGAGAAGATTCGAAGAGAACGGCAGCTACGTAGACTTTCGGCTCCCCCCTACTACCATAAATGCACAACACAATGTCAATACGGCGGTTCCTGTCGTCTGCGATACAACGAACTTTTCTGTTGATTTTCGAGTTCGTCATTTTTTTCCGGTTATTATATGCTTATTGTTGTGTTAACTCTCGCTAGTGGTTTTATATTTTATTTTATCCGTCTTAGTATTTATTTTATTATTGTAAATATTTTTGTTTTATCACTATTATTATTATTATTATTATTATTATTAATGAATTATTTTGTATTACTATCTTTGTATCATCTCCGTCACGATTATTCTATTATTATTATTATTATCATTATTATTATTATTATTATTATTTCTATCATCAGCATTATTATTTGATCTCTGTAAAATTTATGTAGACTACTGGACTGTACCCGAGCACGAGCATATGCTCATTTCGGGTATCTATTCATATGTATTCATTTCAGATGTAAATTGTAAATAAATTTGAATTTGAATTTGAAAAAAAAAAAGAAAAAGAAATGTAAGGAAGTGTTTGGGGAAAGCGATTTTTGACCCACCTTGTAGTTTATTTTGCACTTTTGTAATAACGCTATTTCGCTGCAAGGTCTTTAAATTTATTCAGAGAACTGAACTTTCTTTATGGTAATAGGCACTGAAAAACAACCATTTTAAATCTTGATTCTTGCGTAAATTACGCAAACCTACTCATTTCCATATTTGTACTGTGTGATGTTGGGAACGCCTTGTATTGTAAGGACACATATAAAACATTCTTTAGTGACAGATGTAGAAGTTTATTGACACTTTTCCTTTCGGTGCTGTTGGTATTTTCGCATTGAAACAAATTTTGCGGCATAGCATTCTTTCTTCGCTACACACTGGGTACCGTCAAAAAAATAAAGCATCAGCTGAGGATAGACAGATTTACAATCAGCGACTGAAAGCGTTGTGAGTTATTATTCTCACTTCATACACTTCGAAGGGATGTGCTTTAGAACTTGTTAGACACTGGCACACTTCCAATATTGCATTTAACTTTTCAGACACTCGATCACAGTGACTGTGTTGCATTGAAATTTATGAATCAAATTCTTTCGCTCTAATCTAAAGTGTTCTTAGCAGTAACTTGATATTTGGCATGGAACTGAAAAGAAATAATTAGTATTACACCTACGTTACATACACACTGTTCACATATGTATTTCGTACTGAGTTTGAATTAAACCCAGATTGTGAATTTAGGTTTTTGTCTAATCTGTATTCTGTGGAAATTGTGAACACACTTCGTATTGATCTTGGTATTTTTCTTTTGTTATGAAATTGTAAAGATCGTTTAATACTATCAGTGAGTTTCGAAATTTGAAAGCGCCTAAATCCATCAAGTGAGTAGGCCATCGGCAAAAGCAATTATTAAAAGAAAAGAAAGAGTGAGATTTTGGTACCCATAGATTTTTTGCTCCTTGGGTACGAATTTAACATTTTAAACATATACAACATTTACAAACCACATAAAAGTTAGGAAGAAAAGTAGGTCAAGTTACAAGAGAAGTTAAGTCCCTATTAAAATTATATCCATCAATCAGATTTACAATTACAAAACAGCTAAATCATTATAACAAAATGGCAACCTCAGACTTCAAGTTACAAAAGTACTGTACATCCTTTTTTGTACAATCATCAACAGTAATCTCACTAGAGGTTTTGATTTTTCTAGAGAAAATCAAAATCGAGTGGGATTTAATAGACTATTACAGGATTAGAAGAAAGTATATAAAGATTAGAAGAAATAAAGCACTCTAATACAATAAAATATTAATTGACTTACTGAAATTCTATTTCACTAATGTTACCTTTACCAAAACGTTTGAACGGAGCCGCCATTTTCAGTTGACTATCTATGCGGTAAACAAATGACGATCACAAAGCGTGTTTTATAGTACCGTAAAGAATTTGCAGTTTGAAATGTTGGTAAACAAAGTAACAAATTGTAGGAAGGTGATAAAATCAGAAGAAAGTATATAAAGAATAGAAGAAATAAAGTTCTCTAATATAATAAAATAGTAATTAACTTGCTAAAATTATATTTCTCTAATGTTTCCTTCACCATAACGTTTGAACCGAGCCACCATTTTCAGTCGACTATCTAGACCAGGGGTCGTCAGCACAGAGCACGCTGGGGCTAGCCTCTCTTACCCGCGGAAAACGCAGTGCACTAGGGTGCACTCCGTAGCTGCTAGCGGGTATGCTCTCTATATCTCCCTGTTGCACGACAGTGCACACGGGACAGCACCGCGTACCCTTTGCACATTTCAGCGAGTGCTGACGACCACTGATCTAGACTATCTATGCGAGAAAGAAATGGCGATCGCAAAGGATGTTTTATAGTACCGTAAGAGTTTACAGTTTGAAATGTTGGCAAACAAAGAAACAAATGCTAGGGAAGTGGTAAAAGCAAACAAATGCTAGGGAAGTGATAAAAATAAACAAATGCTAGGGAAGTGATAAAATTGTGCGATAAGCGGCCATGATTGGTTGAAAGACGTCCTTTCGTACCGTTTTATTGGTCAAAAGTAGTATGACGTAGTAAAAGTGTAATAGTCAGTGAAATTTATTTACATTTAAATAAAATTGTGTGGCATTTATAAATACGTGAGTAGGAGAAAGTAATATGTTGTCTACAGTGGAAAACAGCTGTATATTATTAATATAATTGTTTTATATCAACAGGTTCGAGTTCATGAATTTATTGTATCTGACTTTTCGAGGACTAGCTGGTACTTTTATGGTTATTCTTCGCTAATTTATCAGCTTTACTTTCAGAATAATGAAGGACGAAGATATTGATGAGATGATAGAGGGTGAAAGTAATATAGCTGAGAATCCACCTAACAAGAATGTTTGAATTTTTTTTGTTTTCATCATGCTTTTTCGGGTGTGAGCCAGTTACCTTGTATTTACACAAAATTTGTAATTTGTAGGCTATTTGACTATGAGATTGGTAATCAGTTTCGAATTTTGAAGAATATTCATATACGAGTATTACAATAGTATTGTAATATCTTGGTTATTGCATGTAATGTTTGCTTGCAATAAAAATCTTTGTAATTAAACCGAAAACACGTGAGACTAAACAGAGAATTTTCCGTGTGTTGAAAGTTCTTCCCAAACATTAAGTGGAGATTTTTAATAATTGCTAAGCTCTATATTTTATTGACAAATTCAACATATTTTAAACACACTTATGTTGGAAGTTTTTCAATTTTAGATCATGATTTTAATGACAAATTTCACACATTTTTAATCATATCTTTTTACAAGAAACTGCGTGAAGTAGTTTTTACCTTGTAAATAGACAGTCTTAAGTCTACAAAAGGGAAGGAAAATTCCGAAATCGACTCGGATACAAACTAACATTTTTTTTTCCAATCGTAAGAAAACTTTATTATACAATTATGTACAATACAATTGTGTTTAAAAATTATAAATATTATGCTATAAATGCACACAAGAAACATGTATGGAGGTTGCAGTCCTATGACTGTCCTCGGGCAATATGTGAAACAAAACAAACTGTTAATCTTGAAACAACAGATCTGAGTGTCTTTTTCTTTTTAATCTTCTTATTTGGCGAGGCGGTGGAAGTTGTTCTGGGATGGTATTAAGCAGTTCATTCTGATGGTTAACCATTGAGTGATGAAGTCGTATGTAGGAGCTGCGACGTAGAGTTGGGCAACACGATTCTTTTTCAGAAGTCGATTCCAACGATTCAATCATATATTACGAATCGATTCTAACGATTCGTTCACGATTCTTCTCAGTCTGCGATTCCAACTATTCTTTTGAATCGTCAACGAGTTCACGATTCTTCCCAGTCTGCTATTCCAACTATTCTTTTGACTTGTCAACGAACGACTCGCAGGACACTTTCCTTTGCAAACCACGCGTCGAACAAAAACGTTCTACACCTCTCGCATAGATGGGATAAGAGGCGAGACATTGGATTGTCTCTTTCTCATTGGCTGGAACCATTCAGCATGACCTCCATTAGTCTACAAAATTATCCAATATAATGTTTCTAAATTATAATTTATCAACTGAAGCTTATTATGAAGTACATTTTTTGCATTACATCTCTATTTAACTATGCAAATTTCAGGTTTGTGTTCATTATTTTCCATACTTATCAGCTGCAGTATTTTGATGTCACTCTCGCTCGGGAGCATTCGGCAAGGTTCGGAAATGTCCGTTGACAGGTTACATCAAACAAGTAAATAGAATTGTGGGTTACGATACCATGTCAATTCGTTACTATTCTTTTGAACGACGATTCGTTACGATTCTTTTGAACGACGATTTGTTGATACCACGAATCGATTCTTACGATTCTTTATTATTAGTCGTTCGAATGAACGATTCGTTCACGAATCGACCCAACTCTACTGCGCAGGGTGGATTCAACTGTAGGCACGTTCAAGTCTTTGTGTAGGTTGTCATTGCGGATGTACCAGGGTGCATCCACGATTAGACGGAGGACCCGGTTCTGTATTGTCTGAATTCGTCTGATTTGGGAATTGGATGCAGATCCCCATATACCACAGCCATACATCCATATAGATCTGATCATTGAGAAATATATGTCTTTTCAAGTGTGGCGGCAGTGGTGATGAACCCTTCAACAGATGTTTAACTTGATATAATTTATGTCGGAGTCTTTTCACGAGGTTGCTTATAACTAGACTTCGTGGAATTGCCATGAGAATCGCAAGGTTTACTGCGCACGCGTTATAGACTGTATGGGAAGGGAGCGTGCAAAGGATAGAGTATGCCTCTGATGTAAACACTGAGCAGTATACTGCGGTTACAATAAAACCTGTATCCTGCATTCAAGAAATATAATGAATGATCATTGAATTAGGAAATGTCTAAACATGTAAATACACAATTACTTCATAGTGACATATATTAACTCTTAAAATGTAATGCAAGATATTCACATCATTCTTGAATATGTGCATTGCAGTGAAAAGTTACGTACATTTTTAGCGACTGCAAAGTAATCTCCTCCGATAGTCACTTAAACAGTTTTAAATTGGGAAATGTACGTTCAACATCACATGATGTAATACGTGTATATTTGAAGAACGGAAAGTCACTACTTTTTAGTACACCAACTTCAGACGTCTTGTCGTGACCTGATAGTACATAATTTATAATACGAAGTTGTGAATAGGCAGAATTTTTAGCAATGATGTTTCTCAACTTACATTTCACTTTTTCTGAAATTAGTGAATTGTTATTTTGGATAACGGTTTGTGATACTTTATCCACTATATTAAGGGCTTCTGAGAATTGTAGTTCAGACGATTCTAACAGGATGATGCTTTTGGACACAATTTTAAAATTAGAATCAATGAACAGAATATCTTCCAAAAGCTGTTCAGAAGGCAATGATTTTACAGCTGCAACAGCGGAACTATCTGTGCTATCCAATGCATCAATTACCTTCATTATTTTGCTGTAATGTTCTGCATAATAATTAACAGTATCCAACCACGTTCCCCAACGGGTCAAAACTGGCTGCGGAGGTAAGGGTATTCCAGGGGCAATTGTTTGTAACAGCAACACTCTCATTGTAGTATGTTTGATTTAATTCTTGTCTGCACTGAACAAATGTTAAGCTTTGACTATTCCAACCACAGTAATGCAAAAACAAGTGCTTACGTAGGTATACATTAGCTGTAGCTGCTCTATCTATTTGGACCGGTCACATCTCTTAACATGAACTGCTTATACTACGAGACCGGGCGGTCGCTCACCTTCTCTATACTACCGTACATCGGCAACCTGATAGCACGCTGCGTGTGGCAATTCAACGAAGTCTACTTATAACAAACTAACATGAATCCATTCAATGACTGGGATTCAACTCGAATATCACCCATCCAGGACCCCTTCGATAATGGGAATCAATACGGACGTTAGGGAATCAAATTGGCTGCAATGCTTTGAAGAGGAGAGAGAAGAAGAAACGTTCTAAGCCTTAACCCTTAAATTGCCAATGTATCCTATAAGATACAACAGATTAATAGGTTGGTTATATGCTGTAATTTTAATAGAACAGTACAAAAAAATTGGTAGGAAAATCAAAATTTCACAATACTATAATATTGTACAACATATAAAATATGGACATTGCGATAGTTGTTTTCTTTACAGTCCGACACGGTTTAATAAACTAGTGTGAGACATGAAGCTTGGCCATTTAAGGGTTAAGGCAGAATTATAATTTCTGAATAATGGAGACAATTAAAATGTTAGGACAAGTATCAAACGTGCGTGCCATGCCAGGTCGGTCTCAGGATGGCTCCCAGTGCAGACATTGTACTGAGATAGAAACCTTACCCCACATCCTGGGATTCTGCCAACATGGAGCTCTCATCCGGAATACTAGACACCATGCAATACGAGAACTTATTGCTGAAAGTCTTCCTTTCTTCTACGAGGTTCACCAAGAAGTTCACTGCCTTGCAAAAGATGGAAGTTCTCGACGAGTTGACATCATTGCCATTGATAGAAGAAATGACAGAGCAATTAACGTCGATCCCACCGTGCGCTTTGAAACTGCAGTTGAACAACCTGTAGCAGTACATGAAGAAAAGAAGACCATCTATGACCCTACAATTCAATACTTAAGAGATTATTATCATATATAAGGACAGATTGAAGTATTTGGCCTATTGTTCGGAGCAAGGGGAACAATTCCAAAATTCTCAGTTGAATGTTTTAAGCCTTTTGGAATTCCTTTAAATATTTTGAAAATAATTGCTATAGACGTAATGAAATATTCTGTTCAGATTTTACGAAAACACCTGTACACCTAAATTTCCTTATATTCTATTTGATTATTACTAATTATTGAATAAAAGTACTTTCTCAAGGATAGCTTTCATTTGAAAATAAAAATCGTAAATAGTGATAACGCAAATGTTTATTTTTTATTGTATTTGTTTAGTATGCTGCGTCTTTTGACAACCCTTACTGAAGGGCAGCTACCCTTGTAGGATTTATATATATTGTTTGTATTCCCATACGAGTAAAATTAATACATTGTATATTTTAGTGATTTCCTGGTGATTTTTGTACTATTTGACTGTTGACTTGACCAGTTGGCAACTCTGATTCCGAGCTTGGTTGAGTAATAGTTTATTTTGTTACGAACCAAGTTGAATGACTTAGGAAATAGAAACATTTTAGTCATTAACAGGCATCTTAACATTTTATAGTAAAAATACTTTACACAGGTTCAGTATACTCTACACAAAAATGATGTTGCCAGCTTGCATATGGTCGATTTTAATTTGTTTCTTTGTGGAGAAAATGTTGAGGACCGCTGCTGTAAAGGGGTCATTAATGGGTGTTGTGTCTGTTATGCACGGACCGTTTACATTTGTGTCGCTTGCTCATTTCACTCCGGTTATAAAGATAAAGGGTCTGCACTACTTGGCGGCAGTTCTTTGCACCCAATTCCATGATTTTAATTAGCTGATGATAGTCTGTTGTTATTTGGTAGAATCCTAGGGGCATCAGTAGTTGAATGTACTGTAAATGGTTTTCTCATCCCGGAGCAGCAAGTGATAGTTGCAAGTGCGGCTGTTAAAGGGAATGTGGTAAATCTGATGCATCATCGTACTGGCAGTGTGGCGTAACTTGTCCTCCATGACTAAGCAGTACACAGCCTTGAAAAGGTCATGGATATAAAATTTAGTCACTGCTTTTAGTATTGGTGCTGAGAACATTTTGACTTCTAATTTGTTTTATTTTTATGTCTCGTGATGAGAATATTGTACGAAATGGAACTATAAAAGTTGGAGATTTATACTTCGAAGAGGTAGAAAAATTCAAGCATCTTGGGGCAACAGTAACAAATATAAATGATACTCGGGAGGAAATTAAACACAGAATAAATATGGGAAATGCCTGTTATTATTCGGTTGAGAAGCTTTAATCATCCAGTCTGCCGTCAAAAAATCTGAAAGTTAGAATTTATAAAACAGTTATATTACCGGTTGTTCTGTATGGCTGTGAAACTTGGACTCTCACTTTGAGAGAGGAACAGAGATTGAGGGTTTTTGAGGATAAGGTACTTAGGAAAATATTTGGGGCTAAAAGGGATGAAGTTACAGGAGAATGGAGAAAGTTACACAACGCAGAGCTGCACGCATTGTATCCTTCACCTGACATAATTAGGAACATTTAATCCAGACGTTTGAGATGGGCAGGGCATGTAGCACGTACGGGCGAATCCAGAAATGCATATAGAGTGTTAGTTGGGAGGCCAGAGGGGAAAAGACCTTTGGGGAGGCCGAGACGTAGATGGGAAGATAATATTAAAATGGATTTGAGGGAGATGGGATATGATGGTAGGGACTGGATTAATCTTGCTCAGGATAGGGATCAATGGCGGGCTTATGTGAGGGCGGCAGTGAACCTCCGGGTTCCTTAAAAGCCAGTAAGTAAGTAAGTAATTTGTTTTATTTAATTGTTCCATGTAGTGATGCAGCTCCAACGCAGAAATAATCACTTTCACTCATTCTAGCGGATAGTAATTGATGTGGAAACTTTTTTTGCGACAGCCATGGGGAAAATCTTTAAACTTTGTAAAGGAAAAGTGACGTTGGATTCCTCGAGTACCTATAATTGCGTGAAACGCTTATGCTGTCTCTGATTGTTATTGTGAGCATGGGTGAGATTGTGAGGATGTTTTGAATTTAAAATAAAAGTTCGATATTTCTTTTCATTTCTGTCTTCATACGCCTCGCATTTAATTTTTTTTTTTTAATTTTATTGGGTTATTTTACGACGCTGTATCAACATCTAGGTTATTTAGCGTCTGAATGGAATGAAGGTGATAATGCCGGTAAAAATGAGTCCGGGGTCCAGCACCGAAAGTTACCCAGCATTTGCTCGTATTGGGTTGAGGGAAAACCCCGGAAAAACCTCAATCAGGTAACTTGCCTCGACCGGGATTCGAACCCGGGCCACCTGGTTTCGCAGCCAGACACGCTGACCGTTACTCCACAGGTGTGGACGCCTCGCATTTAAATTTAGTAAGGCAGAGCCTTCTCGTTACATACACTGAGCTGCAAAAGAAATGCCGAGTCGAAGTCGCTATCGATTTGAAATATTATCGTGTTACGAGGACTTCGCTTAGGAAGTAATAGAAATAGAGATACACAGCAGACATTGCATTCAATTTTCAGTTCTGTATCTAAATGTTAATAAAATACTATATTTATGTTTATAATAAAATTGATACATTTTTTGCTAATACAATATGAAACGTAACCGACCGTATATATCTATATTGTAACAATGACAACATCCATGGATAATAGGTTTGTTCCAGGGGCGGACGCAGGATTTTTTTCGGGGAGAGATTTGAGGAGATAGTAAAAATGGAGTAATGAGAAATAAGTTTATATACTCACAATTTGTTTCTGAGTCACAAACATTTACAAGTTGGCCTGAGTAGCGTAGTCGGTATAGCCTTCTGTGCTCGAAATTGCGGGTTCTACCCCAACCCAGCTCGATGGCATTAAATTTTAAGTGTGTTAAAATGCGACAGGCCTCATATCAGTCGATTTACTGGCATGTAAAAGAAGTCCTGAGGGAAAAAATTCCGGCACACCGGCGACGCTGATATAACCTCGGCAATTGTGAGCGTTGTTAAATAAATCATTTTTTTTTTAATTTTAACATTTACAATGACTGCAATACAAAAACAATGACAGAATGACATTTGCGGAAGAAGGCGACGAGGCTTTTAGACATTTCATCCAGTACTTCATGAGCTTTTACTTGTACATTTTTATGTACAGTACATACATCAAGGCAAGTCCATTTAATCTGTCTGCTCCTCAAGTAAGTCTTCAAATACCGCAAAGTTGAGAACGATCGTTCTGGTGTTGCTATAGTTACAGGCAATGTGCAGAAAAGTTTCAGCGCCTTGTGAGTGCAGGGAAAAATAATTTCATTGCACCTGTTCGAAGATGATATAAAGTCAGTAAGTATTAGGTGAAGATTTTTCTGATCAAGGAAATTTCTTCTCCACATCTTCAATTCATTGAATAAAGACTCTGGTGATGCATCAACATCATTGGGCCACTGATTTACTACAGCCTGAACAGCAGTTTCTAAATCTTTATCTGATGCTCGCACTGTGTTTTTAGGCAGAAAGGTTTGTATGGACTTTAGGATTCCCTTATGATTTAAAAACCTGTCCTTGAGCTAATGAAATAGTCTAAGAAGAGAAGGAAAATTAAAAGCCTAAAATACTCTTCATGACTCTCTGTCTTGAAGTAAGAACGCTGTGTTTGTCTTCCTGCAGTTCTTGGAATTGAACACTTTAGCAAAGAGAATTTACGTGGAAAACTCTCTAATTCCTATGTACATTTACGAATTAAAATTAATATTATTTTTGTTTCTTGTTTCGTATTTTTCTCAAAATTTCGGGAGGGGATATATCCCCTTAATCCCCCCCCCCCTTGCATCCGCCCCTGGTTTGTTCGTACAGCAAGTTTGTGATGGTTTGAGAACTGTTTGCAAACTGTCCCAACTTCACCTAATGCGCATGATCGGCTTGAAAACCAATTTCAAACCATCCGTGATTTGAGCTGTAGAGGAACGCATTTCCAAACTGGTTGGAACCACTGCCGTTAGTTACGTCTTTGAACTTACGACAGCAGAATCAATTAATTAAAATATTGTGATACTTCAGATTGTTGAGAGAGATTCTATGCTACGTGGCGGGTTACACGGAAATGATAAATTCGCTGTTATTGTACCTAGGGAAAATATGTTAAAAATAAGTTTCATTTTAGGGCCTATCTCTTTTCTAAGATAATTCCACCAAGACTAACTCATCCCTATTGGATATATATTCCATATCGTTATCACTATAAGTGTTTGAATCAGACATCTATTACAGGCCTAAATTAGCCTAACTTCTATTTTAAAACAATTCCGGAAAATAATTTTGTTACAATTAATCTGGAAACGACTTCAGAATAATACCGCGTAAGTACATAACCTATATGTTGTTATTTCATCATTGGTGCAAGATATCTTTTTTTATGTACGTATTTATTTATCTACCCCTGTACAATCAATTAAGAAACACGTTTTTAAATTATTTTCAATCTGCACAGCCTTCCTACATAAGTACTTCGGTATTCTGAAGAACAGCTTTAGTTTTAATTGACAGTCATTGTACATACATAAATACTTACACGGTATTCTGAAGTATAGCGTTAATCTTTATCAACAGCATACTCATCATCACAGACTGTGGATTTGCATGTAATTTTGAATTATAACA
The DNA here is from genome assembly GCF_040183065.1 of Periplaneta americana. Taxonomy (NCBI): domain Eukaryota; kingdom Metazoa; phylum Arthropoda; class Insecta; order Blattodea; family Blattidae; genus Periplaneta; species Periplaneta americana. The sequence continues at coordinate 142,569,948 of NC_091130.1, read as the reverse complement.
TCTGTACAAATGTTTATAACGAACATTTTCACGTCTTATTTGGAAGAAAGTCATTTTTCGTGCTAATTCTCCATAAAACCTATTTTTTTTTTTTGTTTAAAATATCGTTATTATGAAGTAATTTCTTGGATTTCTATAAATTTCGTGAACATTCGTATATATATTTCACTTAATTTTGGAGTTTCATTAAGAGATTTGCATTTTCAATGCATGAAATTAAGTATTTTAGACATTTCTCATATATCGTTAATACCAAATAATCACTGATCTGTCTTAAGATAACATAACAAATGTAAGAAAATAAACATAAACGTATTCTAGGGAAAAGAGAAATCTCCGTGTCTTTGCAGAGAATCAAACCTGGCTCTCTTGCATTCGTAGGCAGATGTACTACGTTCTGAGTCACAGTGGAGGACAACTATTTTTACAATTAATATACTGTATTTATGAGTAGGGGGCGGATGTTGATGAAACGTCATCTTATTTTTCACATTAGGACGATGCTTATTAATATAGAAATCCTTTCTATGTTAATATCAAAGTAATAAGTCAATTTCTTATATTGCATTTTTTGACGTTTTTGACCTAATAGGTCATTTTTACATTTTTTCGGCATTTTTGGTCACTTTTAATATTTTGAAGAACTTTTAGATCATTTTGAGTGCATTTTACTTCCTTCTTTAAATAAAGGTTTGTTAAATCTTTTTCTAAGCAAACAAATCAGTAGTGGGCCCTACTAGTAATTACCTACTGAATAAGTGAATAACAGTGAAGTTTGAGTTTTATTGTTCGGAACAAACTCTAAAGTCCATCAGTCACTTAACTGAAGGCGTCACCTCACATAACAGAAATAATATAAAATACTTGACAACAGCTAAGTTTAAGTGAGGACTTTGACCGCTACTGTTCTTTTGTTGGTACGAGGTTGTCTTTAGAATTTACGTTTGGAAGGGGGAAACTTTCATCGTTACCTGAAGAACAGGACGTTGTGTCCCCAATATGGTTCGGAAGAGATGTACTACAATAGACAATACAGTATTTTTAACACAAAGATTGCAAGAATGCACCTTGCAATTAAATTTGTTTTTTTTTCATTTACACTTCCTCATCTGGAAGGTCTAGTAACAAAAGTGAAGAGCGGAAGGAGAAGACAGAGAATGAAGACACTGACATGGACCACCAATGATTGAAACACATTGTAAAACCTCATTAAAATGTATAGTTTTCCCTTAAAACTTTAATTTTGTTGCATGTTCTTTTCCTTTATCTCAAATTCCAGGAAGTTGCCTCCTTTCTCCGACATTTGCAGGGCAGTCATTGAAACAAGATGACTAATTTTTAAGAAGTTGTGGTGCGAGTACGGTGAATAATATTTAAATGTCATTTTCTTTTAATTTTATGTGATTTTTCCATTATTTTAAGGGCATTTTATTGATTACTTTAAGTAGATTTTTAGGCCATCAACATCCTCCCCGTATTTATGAGTCTTCAGTTTATAGAACAGTTTGTAAATGAACAGTCACGTTATGGCGGATGAGTATTGTCACTTTTCTGTTGCTCTCAATGTAAGATAGATTGTCCACTGCATAAAATGCAGCATTCAGCATGGACGCAGTAATTGAGGGGCTCTTAATGTAAGCGTGTATGTGCATAGTCATGTTAACTGGTGTTTATTACAAGCAGAAATTCATTATGCAGCTGACGAATGGTGGAGATGCTCTCCTCATTAAGATATGATGCAAGCGCGTGGAAATAACCTTTCGTTTTATACAGAAAAGCGAATATTTGTTCTTATTTCAGCTTAGTAATAAAAAGTGCAATGGAGTCTAAAAGATGTAATTGCAAGTTAGATATTAATCATTAACACGTCCTCCTTATATTCGGAAGGTCCGGAGTTCGATCCCAGGGGCTGGATATCCTGATGGGTTTCTCATGTTTTTCCAAGTCTCTCTGGGCGAATGCTGAGGTAGTATGAATTACAAGGTACATGACCGGCTTCCTTCCCAGTCCTACAATTCTTCATAATATAGGGTAACCAAGGGTAAATGGGGTCAAAAAGTAACAAATCCTTAATTTTTATTGTTCATCATCATCTCCTTCATGGATTAGATCATTACTGGTCTGTTTCGGCTCCAAAGTATAGTTGATCACTCCATCTTTTGGTTGGTCGTCCTCGACTTCTGTGACCGTGAGGCTTATAATTTAGGATCATACGGGGCAGTCTTTCTTCATTCATTCTGCTGACGTGTTCAAACCATTTATTTCTATAGTCTTCTATTTTTGTTACTATGGTGACTGTTTGTAGTTCTTTGCGGATATCTTCATTCCTTTTCCTGTCTAAAGGAGTATATCTGCTACATATCGAAGAAATCTCATTTCTGCTGCTTCCACTCTTCTTATCATGCTTTTATTAACGGTCCAGCATTCCGAGCCATACATCAATACAGGTAAAGCTAAAACGTTATAGAACTTGAGTAAAGTTTCTCTACTGGTTTTCCTTCCTAGTGTTCTCTTAATTGTACCACAAATATGTTGGAACAGGTTTAATTTTCTGTTAATATCCTTTGTCCTATCATTTCCTAGGAAGACCCCTAAATAGTTAAAATCAGTTACCTGTTATTGTTAATTTCATAACATATTACACTCATATCATATCATTAGTTACAGCCACATGTACTACTTCCCCAAAAATGCTTCTTTTTTACTCTAAACTAACTGTCTGTACATGAACTGAAATATTTCACTGCAGTGACCCTTTTTACCCTTCTGTGTAAGGATAAATGGGGTCAGTGTTTAGGGCAAATCGGGTCACAATTTTTCCCTCTATATACATGCATGGAACGTTAAAATCAATATTGAATTGACTTAATTTAACACTTTACACCTTCCACAAACAAACACTGTTTTCTTTTCTGCACCAACGAACTGTGTTGCAGTGTAGTCCAAAACAACATGCGTACATGCGTACAGTTTCAAAATTCTAGACACAAGTTCATTTTCTTGTTCTGGAGTAAACGTAGTTCGACGGCCTTTACTTTTCAAGTGGTTGTCCTGGCCACTTTGAAGACGTCGTTGCAGACATGAATGAGGAACTCCTAACACCTCAGCAGCATGACGTTGGCTTCTTCCCTCGCGAAATGCTTTAATAGCCTTCTGGATGTCGTTCTCAGTCCACGAATTTGACGTCTTCCTCTTATATTTATCCATCTATCACAAAGAATTGAAAATAAATACTTAATTTCAGTGGACTGATTTGAAACATGTTGACCCTATTTGTCCGATATTACTGACCCTGTTTAACCCAAATTTAGAACTTTTTTGGGCTAGAGGTTGGTAGTACTGAATACTGCTTCGACGAAGGCGTTAATAGCCACAGTCTCTTCTAAAAAGCTTAAACTTAATATTCAAAGTTAATCGCACAAATTCTCTGCAATAGTTGTTGTAAAATAACAAAGGAACCGTAAAGCATTATTTAAAATGTATAAAATACTCTTAACTCACCTTTATATTCTCTCTATTCTTTTATTGTCAACACAAAGAATACACACACCAGCTAGCATCAATGGCACTCAACGTGTACAGGAAGTTCTCTTCCTGACCAATATATGGTAGCACTTGCTTGAAGTGGTTTACGCTTGAATATGGAGACAGGGTTTTGAAATTGACCCGATTTAACCTCTGACCCGATTTAGGCTGAGTTACCCTAATTTCGTATGCCATCTTACATTCCACGACAGCCCGGCCATCTGTCCGAGAAGAATCGGAAGTGGTTGAATGTGCTCCCTTCTGTCGAAAGGAAAGAGCATTAGAGGAAACTGCTGGAAAATGGAAGTGACATTCATTTCGATACATATTTCTTATTTCAATAAGTACCATTGATTTCGAGATGTTAAATGCTTTAATCAAACTGCAAAAGTGTAGTAATCTCAATTAAAATGGAAACACTACAAAACTTCACACATTTCCTGTTTGAATTAGACATTATTCAATATTTTTTTTATATTTCAGTTAACGTTAAAACTTACAAAAAGGAACTGTGATTGAAGTTATTCATTTTCGTACCTATAAGAACTGCAAATAAAAATCACTTGCATGCTTTTGTTTTCCATCGTCTCAAACGTCACTGTTTTGTTTCACATTATCTAAAACCATATTTATACTTCCATATTGTCAATATGTATGTATCTAAACATTAATTTTAACTTTTAATGAATTAATTAATTTTTGTTTAACCTTATTACAGGTAGCATAGTTATTTATTTATTTATTTATTTATTTATTTGTTTATTTATTTATTTATTTATTTATTTATTTATTTATTTATTTATTTATTTATTTATTTATTTATTTATTTAACCTGGTAGAGATAAGGCCATCAGGCCTTCCCTTCCCCTCTACCAAGGGATAACAACTACAATATTAAGAATACAATTACAATTATAATTACAATTAATATTGAATTTACAAATACAATAAAAATCAAAGATTAACAGACTAATAAAAGCTAGACAGTTCATTGTAAAAATTAAGAAGAGATATTTTTTTTATTAACTAAGTAAAAATTAAATCTACTCTACGCAGTAAGAAAATGCTTAATAAGTTTGCTTTTGAACGCTACTAAATTCCGACAGTCTCTGATGTCACTGGGTAGGGTATTCCACAAGCGCGAAAGCGAGATTGTGTATGATGATGAATACGATGATGTCTTATGTGTTGGTATGGCTAGTATGAGGCTATTTTGCGTGCGTGTGAAGAGATCATGATATGATGACAGGTAACTGAAACGGGAGGCAAGATAGGTAGGTGTAGAGGCGTGAAGGACTTGGAAAAGGAGAACAAGAGAATGAAAATTTCTACGTTCGTTAAGCTTTAGCCAGTTTAGAGTTTGGAAGGATGGGGTAATGTGGTCAGCGCTACGGACATCGCAGACGAAGCGAACACAAGAATTATGAACACGTTGTAATCTTTGCGACTGGTTAACATTGAGGTCAGTCAGTAGAGAATCACAATAATCGAAGTGGGGCATTACTAGTGTTTCCACTAGTATTTTCTTGAGTGATAGCGGGAGGAATTTTCGAATGCTGTTTAAGGAATGTGGTATGGAAAGCACTTTTTTGATAATATGGGTTACTTGGTAATTCCAGTTTAAATGCGTGTCAAAGTAAACTCCAAGGTTTTAACACAGGACGCAAAACGATCATAAATATAATGATAGCTATTGAGTCACGAGTATTGACAAAACACTGTGGTCAAATAAAAACTGTTTTATTTTCTCAATGAGATGTTACCGAGTGCCTCTTTCTTGGTGTTTTAAAATAGTGGGGATATTTTATTATTGTTTAATAGCTCCACTATTTTAAAACACTAAGAAAGTGACACTCAGTAACATGCCATTGCGAAATGAAAACCGTTTTTATTTGACCACAGTCTTCTGTCAGTACTCGTAACCCAATAGCTATCATTATATGATCGTTGCATAAATAACTACATACAGACGTGGACAAATTATTAACAAAATTGACGATTTTTATGATAATTCTGTTTACAAAATTTGACTTTTCAATTTACACTACAGTTGACAATTTTTCATATTTCTATCATTATAGTAGACAGAAAAATGCAAAAATGTCAACTGTAGTTTAAATTGAAGACCCAACTTTTGTAAGAATATATAATAAAAATCTTTAATTTTGCTAAAAATTTGTAAATATGGAAAAATGTCAACTGCAGTCTAAATTGAAGAGTCAAATTTTGTCAAAATATAAAATAAAAATCTTCAGTTTTGCTAATTATTTGAAAATATCCAAAATGTGAACTGTAGTCAAATTGAAGAGCCGAATTTGGTAAAAATATATAGTAAAAATCTTCAGTTTTGCTAATAATTTGTAAATATGCAAAAATATCAAATGTAGTCCAAATTGTAGAGTCAAATTTTCTAAAAATATACAATACAAATCTTCAATTTTGCTAATAATTTGGAAATACGCAAAAATGTCAACTGCAGTCTGAATTGAAGAATCATATTTTGTAAAAATATATAATAAAAATCTTCAATTTTGCTAGTAATCTGTCCACGTCTGTATTTTGGAACAAAATATCTGCTTGACCGCCGATCCGTGTGCACATTCTTCTGGAGATCTCTTTATTTTGTCTGTGTTTATGATGTCATCACTCATCTATGGAATGAGATGAATAGAAAATTAGAGGATATCCAAAAGGAGAGTTGTGAATTTGCAAACGTAAATATATGCGTATGGGCGATTAATTTGACACGTTTTAACGCAAAATCAATGTCTGTATTAGTCGTTGTATTAAAAGATTTAATGAGAACGTTAATGTCAGCTGTACGGAGTCTTTTATGATCATTTTACACTTTGAAACGTAGACTGTAAGAAAAGTCCAAAGTTATTATTACCCATAAATTTACCTTTATTATTAATGTTTCTGTTTCTTGACACTTACAGAAATGCACTTACAGTGAAGCTGTATGCAGTTATATCCATACAAAGAAGGTGAAAACGAAGCCACTTTTAAAAGACTTGAATTTTTGTTGTTTCAGGCGAAAGCTCTGGGTCGAGTTTTGTTTGATCAAGTCTGCAAGCAGCTTCATCTACTTGAGGCAGATTACTTCGGACTGGAATATCAAGAGCCCAATGGAACAAAAGTAAGTAGCTGTGAGATGAAAAGCCCTTCTTTTGAGGATTACATGCACTTTTTTTCTTTTTATTTTTCCTTATTATTATAATAATTTACTTTTCGATACTTTTACTTTTTCCTTTTTATCTACAGTAATCTCACTAGAGGTTTTAATTTATCTATGGAATTTAATTGGCTATTATACGATTAGAAGAAAATATATAATGATTAGACGAAATAAAGTACTCTAATACAATAAAATATTAATTGACTTATAGAAATACTAAACTGTCTTGAAAATGTACTATTGTATCATCTCAGCATTACAAATATTCCGCTAGATGGCAGTAGTGTGTTATGATGAGCTGTTCTCTTTTTACCAGTTGTGACAACAATACACTCTTCATTGAACTCTATGGACGATTACTAGTCAAGAAGGCTTTGTTGATTCAGTTTCATTTTTATTGAAACAGTTGCATTCCATTATCAACAGTAATCTCACTAGAGGTTTTGATTTATCTAGAGAAAATCTAAACTTGAGTGAGGTTTAATTGACTATTACACGATTAGAAGAAATTATATAAAGATTAGAAGAAATAAAGTACTGTAATACAATAAAATTTTAATTTACTTACTGAAATACTAAACTCTCTTGAAAATGTATTATTGTATCATCTCATCATTACAAATATTCCTCTACCTGGTAGTAGTGTGTTATGATGAGCTGTTCTCTTGTTACCAGTTGTGCCAACTATACAATCTTCATTGATAGACGATTACTAGTCAAGAAGGCTTTGTTGATTCAGTTTCATTTATATTGAAACAGTTGCATTTCATTATCAACAGTAATCTCATTAGAGGTTTTGCTTTATCTAGAGAAAATCTAAACTTGAGTGAGGTTTAATTGACTATTACACGATTAGAAGAAATTATATAAAGATTAGAAGAAAAAATTACTCTAATACAATAAAATATTAATTAACTTGCTAAAATTCTATTTCATTAATGTTAGCTTCACCAAATCGTTTGAACGGAGCCGCCATTTTCAGTCGACTATCTATGCGGGAAACAAATGACGATCGCAAAGCATGTTTTATAGTACCCTAAAGAATTTCCAGTTTTAAATGTTGGCAAACAGAGAAACGAATGTTAGGGAAATTATAAAAATAAACAGATTCTAAAAAAAGTGATAAAATTATAGCGATAAATAGCTATGATTGGTTGAAAACACGTCCTTTCGTACCGTTTTATTGGTCAAAAGTAGTGTGACGTAGTAAAAGTGTAATAGTCAATATAATAATATATTAAACAATCTCTGATACGTGACTATCCATTATCTCATACAGGAAAAGCTATAACATAACCTAAATAATATAAACAAAATAAATGATAGAAAAGTTTTAATTAAGGATGTTGAAATAAACATCAATCATTTTAAAAGTTACAGTTATTGAAAGTATAATGTTAGGAAACAAAGAAACAACTGCTAGGGAGGTTATAAAAACAAATACTAGAGAGATAAAAATTATAGAATAAGCAGCCATGATTGGTTGAAACACGTACCGTTTTATTGGTCAAAAGTAGTATGACAGTAAAAGTATAATAATTTCTGTAAATGGAATTAATTTTATTATTGTTTAATAGCTCTACCATTTTAAAACACCAAGAAAGTGACACTCAGTAACATGTAATTGAGAAAATGGAACAGTTTATATTCGAACACAGTGAGTGTTCTGTCAGTACTATGAAGCAACTTGTATAAAGGTTCTTATCACTACTTTGCAAAAGAGGCAGCAATTCTAAATATGGCACTGAAGAATGGTACCAAGAGTTCCAACTTTTCTTTAATAATTACACATGTACCGCGTTTCATTGTCTGCTTGTACAGTGCTTGAGGCTGTTCTTTGATTAGGGACGAACGCGAATGTAGCTGAGGAAGGTTTAAAATACAGTAGCAGCGTGTAAAACATGTGTATTAATAAGGAACAAGGTACTGCAAAAACAGAGCTTTGTAGTTTTCTATAAGCCACCATTAAGCTTATAACAAGCAGTCAATTACACGAGGTTATCATATTGCTTACTACGTTTTTTAAAGGAATGTTTTGATTGGTTAGTCTCGTTACAGTCAGTGGCGGCTTTTGACTTTAGGACCAGGTGGGGCACAAAGGTGAAGATATTAAAACAAAATAATAATCAGGAGACAAAGAACTCAGGTATAACTTCTGCTTTTGGGCTGCCTGACTTCTTTGTTAGAAGTCTCTGCTCGTAGCATAAAGCTTGAAGTAAAATAGTAATATGCGTTACAAGAGCTGTAGCCTATGTTGAAGTTTTCGTGTTCGAGGAAAAGTTTGAAAAAGCGAAACGTAGTTGAGCTATTTTAATTTCCGAGAATTGAAAGAAAACATACCTCTCGTGTATCGTACATTATTTTGTGCGAAGATCGTTTATTACATACCTGAAAGAGGAATTTCTAATTAGTTGCAATGAAATCTCCATCTTGGTTTCTGTTCAATGACGGCACATTTGCAAAACAAAAATATCTATCTTCAACATTGTTACTTTAAAATGTTTTCTGTGTTTACTATACTCCAGCAGGCCGTGATATACGTCTGTCTCCCCCCCCTCAGTGTATGATGAGTCTGGAATCTTGTTGATTTTTTCACGGCTTCCTTAATGTTACTTGCATCACGAACGCAGTAACTTTTGTGGTGTTGTAGAGTTTACTTAATTTTTGCAAATATTTAAAAACAATAATTAACAGTGCAATTTAGGTGAAATTGCAGTGGTAAGTTTCCAATTTGTAATTATTACTATGTTAAACGTCTCTAAAAAATAATATGTTAAAAGTGTAAAGCAGTAAAATCAATATGTCACTTAAGCGGTAAGAAGAGGGAAATTGTTATGTGTGTTAGGTTGGGAATACTGAATGTGGAATTTTAGACTTTCCGCGGATTGGTTTTGTGCGGAAACCAAGCAAATACGCACGATCTCGCACAAACGTATTTTACTTCATCTTGAACCACACTTATCGGTAATCACTTTGAAACAAGATTTTCATTCATAATGATTCAAATAAAACTATATTTTTGGTCACTCGATTGACATCATTGATATTTTTTTCTATAATACAAAGAGTACTGATACTTTTTCGGTAATTTAATTGAGCTTAACGAATGTTTGTTGTCATGGTAATTATTTGGAGATCGAAGGTTGAGAAATAATCATCTAATGACAACAAATATGAGTTAAAATAGCAAAATTACCGCAAATTACCTGAGGATAACTATTATCTCGAATTGTATTCGGCAAGATAATCCCAATGCGAACAACTGTAATTCTGAATAACTAAACATACGAGAATATTATAGTTTTTTTATTAATTTGTCCTATAGAATGATATCTATAATATTGACAATTAATATTTTAGGAGAAAAATTCGCTCCGACGCCGGGGATCGAACCCGGGTCCTTGGTTCTACGTATCAAGCGCTATGACCACTGAGCTACGCCGAATTCAATCCACACCACCGGATCGAACCCTCCTCCTTCAATGTTTCCCTTTGTGGCCTGACTCCAAGTTAGGCATATATGTTGACGTATATGTTCAATGTCAACTGCCATTGAAAACATTGAAGGAGGAAGGTTCGATCAGGTGCTGTGGATTGAATTCGGCGTAGCTCAGTGGTCAGAGCACTTGGTACGTAGAACCAAGGACCCGGGTTCGATCTCCTCAAATATTAATTGTCAATATTACAGATATCATTCTGTAGGACAAATTAATAAAAAAAAACTATAATATTCTCATAGCTAGCAGTGCATAATAACTGCGGATTCCCGGCCAAACAAGTCACTCAACTGAGTGCGCTCCTAATATAATGGCAGTTGACATTGGACATATACGTCAACATATATGCCTAACTTGGAGTAAGGCCACAAAGGGAAACATTGAAGGAGGAAGGTTCGATCCGGTGCTGTGGATTGAATTCGGCGTAGCTCAGTGGTCAGAGCGCTTGGTACGTAGAACCAAGGACCAGGGTTCGATCCCCGGCGCTGGAGCGAATTTTTCTCCTCAAATATTAATAAACATACGAGGTTATAACACAGTCTAGTATATACAGTCTCGAAGCTTGAGTTGTTGAGGGTACTAGAAACAATAGACTGTGCAGGTACTATTTTACATTGTCTGTGATGAGGCGATAGGAGCGATCCTAGTGGTTAGCAACTATGTATGGATGCATATTTACTACGTATTGAGCTTCGCGACTGTATATACTAGACTATGGTTATATAATAATATCAGAAAAACAGTCGAATCGAAGGAGAGATAATAGGAAAAGGGCCCCTTGGAATGAAAACAACTGAACATTTTGTCGTTATAACAACACTTTATTTTTGAACTCTCTTATCATGACTTTTGAACATGTTTAATTTTATTGTAAACCATTTTTACTGCAACTATACTTGAATGATATGCGAAGATATTTCGAAATTGATGGAGTTCTTATGTGAAAACGTGTTGCTTCAAAATAATTATTTTATTATAACGCACTTAATACACATATTGGAAACTTTATTTTCAAATTTTCATCATTATCACGTCTTGCTTGTTATAAATATACATATATAAAAAATATAAATAAAAATTTAGATGTATTTAACAAGATTCGAACCAAGAAAAAGACGAAGTCTGGGCTGCTAAGCACAAATACAAGCTGGGTCTCTCTCGGTTTTTGAAGTGAACGCTACCTCCTATCACTAGCCAACTTTGTCACAACTTGTAATTACCTAATCAGCTATCTGCCTGTCACCGAAGCTTCAGACCACCCTGACGTTGGCTGTAAGTAGCAAAAATTCGCCTTATAAGCTGCATAGCTACCATTCAACTGTTTCATGCCGCGTTGTTTGGAATTCTGTTGTCAATGCTGAAAAGAATTTTACGAATTAGATATTATGTAATAAATATTTAGTCCGTGTTAGTAATTAAATTGTTCTTAAATTGATTGAATGAAGCGTTTTTTATTTGTGATTAGTGAAAAAGACAACTGTTTTATTACAGATGGATTCGAAAGACACCATCCTGAATATTATTCATCGCCTCTCAATTTCCCTTCGATTCCATCTTTTAATATATAATACAGAGTGATTTATATAGAACTAACACATTTCTTTCTTTCTTTCTTTCTTTCTCGTTCTCTCTTTCTCTTCCTCTCTTTCTTTCTCTTTCTCTCTTGTTTCTTTCTTTCTTTCTCTTTCTCTCTTTTTTCTTTCTTTCTCTCTCTTTCTTTCTCTTTCTCTCTTTCTTTCTCTCTCTTTCTCCTTTCTCTATTTCTTTCTTTCTCTCTCTCTCTTTTTCTTTCTTTCTCTCATTCTCTCTTTCTTTCTCTCTCTTTCTCTCATTCTCTTTCTTTCTTTCTCTCATTCTCTCTTTCTTTCTTTCTCTCATTCTCTCTTTCTTTCTTTCTCATTCTCTCTCTCTTTCTTTCTTTCTCTCTTTCTTTCTCTCTTTCTCTTTCCCTCTTTTTTCTTTCTTTCTCTCTTTCCCTCTTTTTTCTTTCTTTCTCTCTTTCTCTCTTTCTCTTTCTTTCTCCCTCTCTTTCTCCTTTCTTTCTCTCTTTTTCTTTCTTTCTCTCATTCTCTCTTTCTTTCTCTCTTTCTCTCTTTCTTTCTTTCTCTCTCTCTCTTTCTTTATTTCTTTCTTTCTTTCTTTCAAAACGTATGATACTAGCCACAATTTGTTATACCTCAAATGTAGAGTATCTTTGGGAAATTACTAATCTCTATAGCAAATGTTGAAAATTCTTTATTTATTCGGCTGGAAATTCACTTAATGACCAGTTTTTAACTTTAAATTAAGCAGGAGTTTTGATTTCCTGCCACAAGATGAGCCTTGAGGAACTCCAACATTAATATTGTACACTAAGAAGATATTTTTCCCTCAAATTCAACGACCTGCGAACGAACACTGAAAAAAAAAATGGTTTATCTTTTTTGGGTTCCAGATCAAATAATCATATTTAGAGGCAGTCTTTCTGAATTGCTTGAATTAATTTTGTTTCTTTTCTTCCATTGCCCAGATTTAGCTCTTTCTCTATTTACACTGAATAATTTATGCTTTATTTTTATCAGTATTGGCTAGATCTGGAGAAGCCGCTATCCAGACAAGTGGGGCTTTCGCTGGTGGACACATTGCTGAGGTTCTGTGTCAAGTTCTACACTCCGGACCCAGCGCAGCTGGAAGAGGAGTTCACGAGATACCTGTTCTGCCTCCAGATCAAGCGAGACTTAGCTCAGGGCTTGCTCCAGTGCAATGACAACACAGCAGCCCTAATGGCATCCTATATAGTACAAGGTGAGTTTTGCACTACAAATGTTATTAATATTGGTACCGATATTATATTATTGTCTATTAGCTAATAAAGTGCAATGACACAGTCTTTAACTCTAAATAAAAGCTAAAAACATAGAAAAGGAGTCTTAAAATTTACATCAACGTTGTGAAATGTTCCATCTATCAACCACTTATATTTCGAATCACATCTCAGGCGAATATATTCTTGGCAACTAATTCATTGCTCATGTTCGCTGCGATCTCATTCTGTACACAAGTGATTTTAGATATCCCCATACCAAACACTCGAATGGATTCAGGTCTGGTGACCTCGCAGGCCATGGAATAGGGCCTCCTCTTCCAATCCAGCGACCAGGAAATGTAGCATCCCGATGTACAAGTACTGCGCCATTATACTGTTCGACTCTTCAAATGGTATAAAAGGGTCTCTTGTTAATTCATAGCATGTTATGTCATATGGTACGATAAGACAGAGCCACCTTGTGGGCGATAGGTGAACATAAATACATCGTAGATTGTCTAGTCTTCAGGCTCTCCCGCACATATTTAAGCCTATATCTCCTTAAGCTGGCTTTGCAGACCACAGGTTTCCTATCTCAAAATGTTCAGTCGAGCATCCCATAATATATCATATTTTATTTTTGCACGCTTTTACTGAAACATCCTGTGTAAATATTTACTAAAACTTGATGCTGTATATTCTGATTAACAAATATGGTAGTAATGAAAATATGAATATTGATAAGTATCGAAATCCAAAGATACCGGTATTTTAAAAGTTCAATATCCGTTTATTCTGTGTCTGCATACGATCTGTATCTTTCCTTACCTCCTTGGCACGTGAAAAACGAAAATCTGATCGCAGCTTGCTGATATGCATTTCATTTATGGAAGAGTAAAAGGCAATGGAAGGAAATTTGCAAGGTTTAGTTAGTCAAAATATCATTTACGATGGCAACTAGCTTATCCCATGTTTATGAGAAATCACCAACTTTTGCAGGAACAGGTTGTCTGCAACAAAACTTCAAAAGGATGGCCTTGAGTTCGATTCTAGTTGGTTGCACTGACTAACCTTCTAGGCTTGTAACTACCAAACGGGATATTTCCGAACGTAGGTTCCTATATGAAAGTTGTTCATAATAAAATTGTCTCCTCTATCATCCCTAAGAGTTTGTAACATTGTAACTGAATCACCCTGTAAATACATAAAGCTATATTTATTTATTTATTTATTTATTTATTTATTTATTTATTTACTTTATTGTACCAGTATTTAATTTCATTTAATTTAATTTTATTTTATTTTATTTTATTCCATTTTATTTTATTTTACTTTACTTTACTTTTGCTGCACTTTGGTGTGGGTTCGATTCCCACTGGGACTGATTACCTGGTCGGTTTTTTTTTCCAAGGATTTCCCTAAATTGTAAGGCGAATGTCTGATAATCCATGGCTACTCCTCGGCCTACTCTCGTCAAATACCACTTTGCTGTCATCATTTCCATCGACGCTAAATAACCTAGTAGTTGATATAGCGTCGTTAGATAATCGACTAAAAATAAAATAAAAAACATTCTGTCAAAGTTATAATTTTACATAATTCTCTTATAAGTAAAATAAGTACAGGACTTTGTAAGAAATGTATACTGTAATAGATATAGTTCGACTGCCACGTGGATTATTCCGACTATTCATATCAGTGGTATGTCGTGTCTGAAGCTGCTATGGCGCGACATTCAAGTTGTTGCTAATGTTGGCAAAGCCAGCAGTTGTAATTTGTGTTCCTTAATTAAATTTCCCTTAATTCTGGATTAAAATTCGCAGTGATTGCTAAATTCTTTATCAGATATGTTTTCTTTTTTCACTGTGTGTTAATTCGACTTTTTCTTTTTGCAATGTCAGAGCCCGTAACTTTTTTTTTTTTTTGTTTTCTTTCTTTCAATGATTGTTTCTTCATAAGTACCAGGTCAAATTTGACCCTTTCCTTTTAAGAGAAGTGTAGGAGATCATATGACAAGTTAGAACTTAAAATATTCCAAGGCAGCGTAACTCTAATCTTGCAGTCATATTCCTTGATTCTACGAGTGTGATTCATAGATGTCGCTAATGCCAAGAACCGTAGATCACTTAGTTCGTCAGAGACTATACAGAGTGCACTATGTGCGGTGGGTCTACATTACACTTATAATAATGTTGGAGAATTGTTGGTATCTCAAAAGGGAACCAGGGTACTCAGAGAAATCGACTTATTATGCATTGAATTACATACCTATGTTACATTTGCAAGGAATCAACAGACTGATAAGAGAAAAAGGTTCGAAAGAGGGAGAGTGGGAGGACAGAAACAACTGGAGAATGAAGTGGGCGCAGGAAGATGTGAAGACGTTATATAACCTGCTAAAAATGTAAATATATACTTGTTTTTTTGAAAGATGGGACATGACAGGAGCGTTGCGATCGAAAAAACAACTGAATGTCACGTAGCGTGGTAGGCCTGTTGCTATGGTAACAACGGTTGAGTTGCCAAACTTACCATTCTCACATGGCGAGTGCTTAATAGCTTTCTTGGCGACATTTATTATGCACACAATGCTAGCATTGGTACGTTTCGTGTTTGATTCTCTGTCGCTTTTTGTATTGTTTTCTTACCTTCGCGTCAATTGTCAATGAATGTTTTAACGTCAGTTATCTTAATATCAGTTGCTAGCGTCCAACAGCTGGCAGCATGGTAGTCCATATTGGCAACATAGCACTGTAGTTCCAAGCTCGGCCGCTTAACTGTCATGTCCCATCTTTCAAAAAAACAAATATAGTTACATTTATTTTTTCTGTGCAGCTGAATGTGGAGACTATGTTGTGGAGGACTACCCTGATCACACATACCTGTCTACCTACAAGTTTGTACCAAATCAGGATCACGAGTTGGAGCGAAGGATCATGGAAAATCATAAAAAACATGCGTAAGTAACTTTAATTATTTTAACATTGTTCAGTTACAGTCGAACTTCGATGTCTCGAAGTGCTTCCGGAAGCTAATAATGCTTCGAGTTATCGAAAACTCGAGCTATAGAAGATAATTAAGGACAGACGCGCTAACCGTTACTCCACAGGTGTGGACTGGTAACCCTATTCGTACTTTCTTAGGTCTTAGGATAATATGCCTCTAGCGTGATTCATAACTTTATATCGCGCACTTCTAATCTCGCAACAGAACAGTCGTCCATCGCAGAGCTTCCCTCACCAAATGCTTTTACCGTGTTGCGTCATGTCAGGGCTACCACATTGTAATGCAGAGATGGGTATCGTGCCTCACTGACCTTCACAGAGCTTATCGCTCTGAGTGACATCATCTTCACAGTCCCCGTTCCTCCCTCACATAGCTCCTATGCGTGGGCAGGTTCTATATCAGTTTCATAAGCAATATCAGTGGTGGCATAATGGCATTATCAAAGCAGTGTGTACGCATTAGAAAACGATTATTTCATGAGAATTGGAAGAGGTTTTTTTTATTTTTAGAAGGGGAGAACATATGATGTATGTTATGCTCGAAAACCCTATTAGGCATTAATAAATTTAATATACACCGACATTACTCCTTATGTCATAAAGAACACGCTGAATTAGAAGGTAAGACAAATTAAATGTTATTTTTCGTACTATTCCGAAGAAAATTTATGATCTTAACATTTGCATAGTATACTAAATACGACATTATACCTTAAACACGCTGCATTAAAAGGTACGAGGAATTAAATGTTGTTTGTACGTATTATTTCCAAAAGAAATTTATAAAAAAAAATATCAAATGTGCGTAGAAAACGAAATATGATTTTCTGAAATTATTTTAGGTCGAGAACGTGCAAATCTATTAAGTAATCTTGATAAACGCCAGAATATTCAAGAAAATAAACGTAGACAACGTGATGGAATATTACTGGCTAGTTACGCAATTTCTCGCCTGTGATTTAAATCAATTCAGCTATGGAGAAACAGTAAAGAGGTTTATGATTAAAGCTGCTGAATTAATTTGCCAAACTGAATAAAAGTTTTCGAGTCTCTCATGCTAACCAAGCATTTTCCTAATAATTTGGCACTGACTGCCTTAGCGATTACGATAAGGTGACGCAGGTCACAGCAGTTTATATTTCCCATCCTACTCTGCAGTCTCCTCTCCTAGTAAACAAACTATTTCAAATCGAGTGCCTCACGTAACCGAAAATTGTGCCCATGTATGTTGTAATGTGATCGAGCTAGTCCTGATGATAAACTAAGTTGATACCCAAGGACTTACACTCACTTCTGATGTAGGAATGCATTTAGAAAATACAATTCAGAGCGCAATAAGGATACAGATAAAATTTCATACTTCTTTAAAATTTAAAATGCGCAACTAATATTAAATGTTTGATGAAATTATTCACTTTTTTCCATAATGTAAAATATTGTACTGTGCTGATTCAATACTTTTAATGTAATACTATACAGGGTGATTCACGAAGAGTTGCCTCCACTTACGGAGCATATTCCCGAAGACATTTTGAGCAAAAAATGCCATATAAACATGAGTCCTATTCTCAATATTTTCAGAGTTACACTAATTTGAACTTGTTAAAAAATACCTCCTTTTTCTTTAGTTTTAAGAGTAAAAGAATTAGAGAATGAACTATTCAGAAGTGTAATTTCTTTAATTGGCCAGTGTTCTGAAGCTAAAAATATGTCGTTAATTCCATAGTTGCTTCTTACAGAATTTTTTTTTTCCATTTTTAACCATAAAATTATATTTTTCTTACGCATTTATGACAACAATTGTTACAAATTACGTCATTCCTGTAAACTCTTTTAAGACTATACATTAGAATGCAAAATTGAACTTTAAAGAATCGAGTTGCTGGAAGTCGTGTGATCTGTAACAATTGATTAGTGTGTAAGAATAATATAATTTTTAGTTAAAAATTGAAAAAATAAAATTCTGTACAAAGCAACTAAGGAATTAAAAACACACTTTTAGATTCAGAACACTAGCCAATTAAAGAAAGTATACTTCTGAATAGTTCATTCTCTATTTATAATATTCTTTTACTCTTAATACTGAAAAAAAGGCATTTTTTAACAACTTCAAATTAGTATAACTCTGAAAATATTAAGAACTAGTCGTACCCATGCGCTCCGCTGCACCCATTAGAAATAAATATAAAGTAATCACAAGTTTTCTGTGCATAAGAAGCTATTTTAATCTTACCTGTCCTCAATTCACTCAGAAGTTACTGTAATAACATTATAGCATTATGTCCAACTAGACAAACTACACTTTCCAATGGTGAAATAATAATTAATTATATAAATCGGTTAATTTAGCTTCCGATATTACTTCATACAAACACAGAAACATTCTATGTAGGCTATGTTTCATAGCTTTCGATTGTTGTTGTCCAAGGCCCCTTATAGACGAAGTCATTTGTTTTTCATTTCATTACACCGCCTTAGATGGCAGTTATTTTAATTTTAAAACTCATTTATTTCATTAAATAATCAGTCCTATAAAAATTTTTCAAGGAATAAAACTTATCGGAAATGATTTTTAAAGAAACTTTTGTTATGTAACATTTTTCACAAAAATCTAAGTTACAACAAACTTAATTTATATTCCAATTTTCATCGAAATCCGTTCAGCCATTATTGCGTGAAAAGGTAACAAACATCCAGACAGACATACAAACAAAAATTTCAAAAAAGCGATTTTCGGTTTCAGGGTGGTTAATTATATATGTTAGGACCAATTATTTTTGGAAAATCGAAAATTACCAGAAAAATTTCGGCTACAGATTTATTATTAGTATAGATAGAACACATGTATATATGACATTTTTTTATCAGAATTTCTTCAGAAATAAGCTCCGTAAGTGGTAACTTGTCGTGAATCACTCTTATATAAACATTATGTATTCAAAATTATCGTAATTATTAAAAAACTTGAATTTTAATAATAAGACATGTCAGAATCCGGTAGTTAGATTTTGTGTCATTTTCTCTACAATGGACTCTCCTCAACATGGGACAGCTTTTAATTCCCATGACATTAATGTCTTCTAGGTCATTAGCAGTAGTAATTACATTGCTAGATATAACAGTAAACTTAATGAACAATACTGATTGCACTGCTTTCTTTTCATTTTAGAAATTTTAATACAGCGAACTGGGGTAAACGTGATCACTGGAGTAAACTTGACCACAAAAAAATTCAGTCATAAAATGAGCCCTGATTGTGAAAAAAATACTTAAGAAAATGATAAAAAATACCATGATTTTGTGTATTTTATTGCTTTACTAATAGGCACACAGATTAATTCCAGTCATTTTACATAGGAAAGATACTAACTTACACGTTACAGAAGAACACGTTTCTGTTTTGAGTAGTGTAGTTGATAATGATGATGATAATAATAATAATAATGTGTGGATAAGGAATACTAACTTAATGTATTTTATCCATGACCATAACAAAAAACATGCGTTTACTAAATACTTTTGCGTTTGTAAAGTAGGCTTTTGTCCAACATTACTTTATTCCACTAGTGAAATGAACTTTACCTTCATGAGTATTTTCCTAGTACTAGAGACTGCACATATACTACTTCTCCATTCAACTATTACACAAGAAGTTAATATATTAGTTACTAGATGTCACTACCTCTACTTCTTTATTACCATTTCTTATATCTCCGTACACTCAGTGTCCTTCTCCTTTCTCTATCAACTACTATTATTACTACCATCACTACGTCATAATTTGTGCATTACATCCATTCTAATATTTTTTTTTAATTTATTTATTTTGTAATTTACCTTTAGGGAAGTGAGGAGACTCAAACCAGCGAAGTTGGATTTATTGGAGTTTGGATTTAATAACAACACACCTTAGTCAACTGAGCTAAACAGACACAATGATTAATTACTTTTAACATTCCTCGTAAATTTACAGAAGGAAAATATGAAATTATTTTAATCACATTAGTCCTGTGATTGCTTCTAAATATTCCTTGAATCTTGAAAAAAATGAAAATACTTGTTTAAAACATAGATATATATATATTAAAATTATATAATTATAATTTGTTGTTTATCTAGCCTTAGATAACATTTTTCACTATTCATGGCCTTTTACATCATAACCTACCTAGTACGTGTGTCGGTTCTCAAATCCATGCCATGATATCTGATTATATGAGGACTTATTTTCAACATATTTTCTTTCATAAAACAGAATTTTTTTGTTATGGTCATGGATAAAATGAGACTATGTATGGTACTTTACCTTTATTGCGCGAGTGGAAAGATACACTTACCTCACAAGTACTTACCTACTTAATTACTTACTGGCTTTTAA
Source organism: Periplaneta americana (assembly GCF_040183065.1). Lineage (NCBI taxonomy): Eukaryota > Metazoa > Arthropoda > Insecta > Blattodea > Blattidae > Periplaneta > Periplaneta americana. The sequence goes on along the minus strand of NC_091130.1, from coordinate 142,549,580 downwards.
GGAACCCGGAGGTTCATTGCTGCCCTCACATAAGCCCGCCATTGGTCCCTATCCTGAACAAGATTAATCCAGCCTCTACCATCATATCCCACCTCCCTCAAATCCATTTTAATATTATCTTCCCATCTACGCCTCGGCCTCCCCAAAGGTCTTTTTCCCTCAGGCCTCCCAACTAACACTCCATATGCATTTCTGGATTCGCCCATACGTGCTACATGCTCTGCCCATCTCAAACATCTGGATTTAATGTTCCTGACTATGTCAGGTGAAGAATACAATGCGTGCAGCTCTGTGTTGTGTAACTTTCTCCATTCTCCTGTAACTTCATCCCATTTAGCCCCAAATATTTTCCTAAGAACCTTATTCTCAAACACCCTTAATCTCTGTTCCTCTCTCAAAGTGAGAGTCCAAGTTTCATAGCCATACAGAACAACTGGTAATATAACTATTTTATAAATTCTAACTTTCAGATTTTTTGACAGCAGATTAGATGACAAAAGCTTCTCAACCGAATAATAACAGGCATTTCCCATATTTCAGTGGTGTTCGGGTAAAGGGGTATAAGTCGTTTTTTTGTCCAGGTGGAATTTTGTTCCCCAGATGAACACACAAGTTAAATTATACAAGTGGGTGTGCAAAAATCAAAGAATACTTCAGTTGATGTGTTTTATTTGTGTAGAAAATTATTTGTAATAAAGGTTCCAAGTTTAATTTTCATTTATCTCCGAACTCATTTTTATGACTTATCTCCCTTTACCCAAACACCACAGATTTATTCTGCGTTTAATTTCCTCCCGAGCGTCATTTATATTTGTTACTGTTGCTCCAAGATATTTGAATTTTTCCACCTCTTCGAAGGATAAAACTTACCTCACAAGTACCATAAATAACTTTTATGCTATAAGCTGACTAAATTTAAAATATTTTATTTGTAGGGGCCAGTCTCCTGCTGAAGCAGATTTGAATCTGCTAGAGACATCCCGTCGCTGTGAGCTGTATGGTATGAAGATGCATCCAGCAAAGGTAAAGTCTGAAATTTCAACTCATACATATGAACGTAATCCAATACAGAGTGGTCCAAAAGTCTCGATCCATTTTGTTGAAAGCATGGACCAACATTAATGATATGATTGTTACATAATATGTAACATATTATGTTATTTGTCAGAAGCCTAAGTCAATATAGTTCAATCTGCCCCCTTCCATATCGAAGCACTGCTCCCACTTTGCACTATATCTCTAAAAACATTATGAAGCTTGCGTTGTGTAATAGTTGCTACTGCTTCGTAAATGCGTTGCTGTAGATGAGGAAGGTCACGAATCCTTGTCTTGCACACATGGGATTTAATAAAACCCCAAGCAAAAAAAAAAAAAAAAAAAAAAAAAAAACAAGTGGGGTTAAGTCTGGTGAACGTGGCGTCCACAGTCTTGGCGCAGCTCTGCCAATCCATTGATCCGGAAAGATTTCACGCACAACCATAGCGAAAGGGAAAAGGGACATAAGTAAAAAAAGTCGATTTTTCTGTTCTGTCTAATCACATAAGTCTAGTATTTTTTTCTAATTTTTGAAATAATAAAAATTTCTTGCGTTTTAAATTGAAAAGGGTCTTACTTTAACCAACATATATGAATTTCATTATTATACTTATATTCAGTTAAGAGTAAATTAAAAAGAAAATCTCTCCTGAAATATTAATTTTTTTGACTTATGTGCCTTTTCTCGCCAACCAAAGAAATTGTCTTAAAGAATTGTTTGATTGAAATGAAATTTGCATTTGTTTTGTAGGATCATGAGGGTGTGCCATTGAACTTGGCAGTGGCGCATATGGGCATTGTTGTCTTCCAGAACTTCACCAAGATTAACACTTTCTCCTGGGCTAAGATTCGCAAAATCAGCTTTAAGAGGAAACGATTTCTTGTGAAACTTCACCCAGAGGGATATGTAAGTATCAAGATAATTACTTTAATTAACTTCTAACATTGTCTGAATTTATATCTTTCAGCAATTTTGTATTCAAATAACGCATTTATTTTCGTAAGTTTGATTTAATTACTAGAATATGAAAAAGAACAATAATCGTCACATGAGTGTAATATATAACATTTCAGAAGGATTTTCTTCACCATCATAAATAAAAGTCGTGATTTACGTAATTAAGACGTGCATCCTGCCAGAGTATCTTAATGAGACCAATGAAATGCGTGTGGAAGATTTGAAGTTATGCTCATACATATCTGAAATTGTGTAACATTTGGTCCTTGTGTCCAGATTGTATTTTTTCTCTTTCTTTTTTGAGAAGTACCATAGTCTGTGCAGACTTTTTGTTTGTTACGAGTCAGTAGTTATGTTAATTACTATTCTTGATAACTTTATTATATCATGGATGATATTATAACATTATTAGTGGAAGGACGAAACATTTATTTCTCTCTGTTTGTCTGTCTGTCTCTTTTTGATATTTTAATTCTAATTTCTGTTTACTAACGATTTCAAGGTCAGTATTAAAGAGTTCAATAAAATATATTTGTTTAAATGTTAAGCCTAAATTATAACCGAAATGTAATTAAGCAAAGCTCAAATGTTAAAATAATGCTTCACATTCAAGAAATGTCATGAATGTTTGTTAGATAATGTGTTTAGAGAAATTGTAGTTCATATTTTTATTAAAGAAAGTATTTTTCCTCCCTCATATCCACTGTTGTAATGTTGTGCTTACCTGTATTATTTCTATTTCCTTAAGAAATCCAATTTCTTCTAAAAATCAATTCAGGGTTTCTGATTCTGTAGAAAACACTACCTACATATTCTAGTATAGACAATGTTCTGGTCATGACATCTCGTATTCTTGATGTTTTTAATTTTTTGTGAAAGAACTATAGAATTTAATGACGCGTATTTCTCTAAATATGAGATTAAATTTGCAATACTTCAAACTTGTAAGGACCCAACAGCCATATGTCCTTAATAAAATTGCTATGTTACTGAAAGTATGAAGAATTTAACATCACTTAATAGGAATATGATAGTTTAATATTAACTGTAAATCAATTAAAGAAAAATATGACAATATTTTAAAGGTCGTTTTTGTGTATTAAAAATATAATAGAGTCCATGTTTTGTGTGTGCTGTGTTGATTCGGACATAGAATTTTTGTATTTTTGTATGTGTCTGGATTTTTATTTTTTTTTTTTTGTAGTCCCTTATCTTAGTAAAGTTGTGATTTAATTTGGGCATTTTTAATACTTACATATGTGAGTTTTAGATACCGGTATGTGTATGCTATCAGATTGAAAATGATCTTGCACTTGCATGATTCAATAGATGTGGGGTAAATTTGTGTGTTGGACCAGTAGATGTACGTTAACACTGTTGGAAAATTGTTTTGAAATAAAAAATACTAATTGTCACAGTTCACGCTATTTTGTTTTCATTCTCTTTTTAGTACATGTTATTCGTGACAACTAGGTTTTTCGTTGAATATTGTTCTTTTTAGATATATTTTAAACATGGCATTTTTGTGCTGAAAATAAGTCTGCAGTAATCTAAAATGTATAACACATTACATATAAAATCTGAAGGTTAAAAACTTCAAATTATAACATCTAATCTGGCCAAACTTTCTTCATATTAATGGTAAAATGTTTTATAATGAAACATTGAATTATTTTTTAGTGATTTATTTCATTCCGAATTTTATTACTACGAGAGATTGCTTCATCTCTGATTTTCGTCTGACAGAAAATGTCTGTAAAACTTCTACAGAATGTCATTTTAATGAGAGGGGACACATTGATAAACTACGATCCAATTTTGATACTGGATATACAAAGGATACACTTTATACACACACATGCACACGCAAACACACATGCACAGATAGGGTTTAGGAATTCTCGTCATCGAAACTGTCGTCATTGTACTATTTCGTCACCAATTAAGTTTTCGTCACCGGGCTTATGTCACCGATTACATTTTCGCAGACAGCCGCCAATGTTGCCCCCAGCCATACCGTATGCAACTGTTATATAAGGAATAGAGAAGAATCTTCCTGGAACCATTAACACATGAGAGGCATGGGATAGGCACCTGAACATTCTCGTGGGAAAGTCTCATCCTTGTATTCTGTCCTGCAGTTACTGCGGAGTGAAACAGAAAGGATACATCAAGATATTGAGTGACTGAAAGGAGATCATTCCCCTCTGCATAAAAAGGAAGTACCAGAATTTGGATAAAAAGATTTATCGTAGAGGTCTGTTATTGAACGATACAGATTATAAAGAAGGAGCTGACGTGCTGGCTTTCCGAAGAGCCATCGGACTTAATCTAGCTGGATATTTTGAAACAAATTATAAAATACTGTATACACTCTACTAAATTAAATTTTTATTGTATGTACGATGATTCACCTTTTATTTCTGCCAAACAGTTGACCAATGGAGCGGTGGCAAAAACGTTGAAATGACAAAGAACGCTGGTGACAAAAAAAAAAGTCAAGGTGACCAGAAAACCAGATGACTAAAAAGCAGTGACGAGATGGTATAATGTCTAGGATTCCGGTGACGAGAATTCCGGATCTTGCACAGAAATTATTGAAATGACGATCAATTATTATTCAAACCCAAGTTACACCAACAAAATGATTAGTGATTACATATTATAGCCTACATATTGAGATTGTTCTTAAATAAAATAATGAACATCAACAGATGACCAGGAGAATGACAGGAACATTTTCTCATTAATGTTGTAGCATCATTTGTTGAATGATTTTCTAAATCATCACTTTTCATTAAGTGATGTCTCTGCGACTTCAAGATTTTTTAAAAATGATTACTTACTGTATGTGTAGCTGCCATGGTGGTCTAGTGACTAGAGCACTGGACTTATAATCCTGGGGCCTGGGTTCGATCCTCGGTGTACCCCTGATTTATAACTTGTGTTGGGCAAGCCCATGGACCAGGTAACACAGCAGCTTTCTCCGGGAGCTCTGGTTCCCCTGTGGTATCCCATCAAATCTCTATCACAATCTCATCTCATCTCATCACAGGTGTAGTGTAGACTAGCCTCATATAGCGCACCCTGGGCAACAACTCTGTCGGTAAATTGGTCTACATAACTGGCTTCACATGGGTGAATGACGAAAAGCCAATTAACCACCTTTAGTTATATAAAAAAAAACTTACTCTATGTTCTTGTTCTTAAATAGAATAATGAATATCAACAGATGGCCAGGAAAATGACAAGAACATTTTTCCCATGAGGAATAATTTGCTATTAATCAAAATGGCAAATTTCCAAAATTTCAAGCACTTATTTTAGCTATCGTGTGTGCGTGTGTGTAGTGACATGTCTAGCATATATTTGCGGCATTGTCATGTTATTGTTAATACTTTAAATGGACTGTGTGCTGATACAGTCCTAAATACAGAATTATTGAGATTGTTAAAACACTTAATGATAATGTAATTTGAGTCATACGTTGATTTTTGCATATGGAAACTAAAAACGAATTTATTGAAGCATTGAATAACCCATTGAGCCTTTCCCCATGTTTTATCTGTTACTGTTTATTTGATATTACCTACTTGTACTAGGCTTGGTAGAGTTTCAGGAAATACATCCTACACAGCATGTTTTAAGTACAATACTTCTTCTCTCAGAACTATCACCCTACATCCAGTTGAAGCTGTGATTCTGATACACGAACAAGTACTTGCTAATATTTTGAAATTGTTTAATGCATGTATTTATATAAACCACAACATTAATTAAATATTTAAACTTTTTAAATGAAATAATCTTCATTTTCATTGCATCTTATGTGCGTCTGTTTTATTTTTTGTCATGTAAAAGCACTACTCCATAATCACAACATCCTTTTTTGTTTTGTTTAAATAGATTGTTATTAGTCCACTGTAGAGGTGGGGTGTGATAGTATTTTGCCATCACAGTTTCGAACTGTGGTAACTCCGGAAAAATCACTGTGACAATTAATGCCTAGCAATTTCGTCACAGTGTTATTTTTCTGTTCAGATGATTCCTGGCGATTGTGAATGTTTGTTATCACGAGCAGACATGTTTATGTTTATTGTTCTGCGAATTGATATACCAGTGCCATGTCTTATATCATCAATAGTGATTAGCATGGCAAATATAATAAACACGCTCTGAGTTGTGTTATCGTGATGTGTGGGTGCGTATATTCGCCCAAGAATGCTTACGAATTATTAGGTGAATCAGTCAAAGAGTTGTTGATTTTAACTTTTTGATTAGGACGAAAATTAATTAGATCCCAGTTATGTTGTCTTTCAAGTTAATCTCCTGACTTGCAATTGTCTGGACTCTGGAGTTGTTTTATATATATGTACATCAGGGGTGGCTTTTGGGGTAGTGCCAGTGTGCCATGGCACCACCAATGAAAGAAACAAAAAATCATATCCTAGAAAGCAGTTGTAATAGTTTATTTCTACACATTTTATTCGTATTTCATTTGAACAAGCGTGCGCACAGATCTGGACGCACTCTTGCAGCGTTTCTCCGAACGTTGGAGCCACTCTTGTGTGGCACTGCTTCCCTCCATATAACACTGTACAAAAGGCTACTGATTCTAGTTTATATGCGTTTCTTATGGCAGACTTTGAGCCGAATTCATTTTGACTCAGTAGTTAATATTCCGCCCGCTAGAGCACAGTAATGCAAATTTTTCGCTAGATGGCAGGATTGTTGGAGACGTTAGGAAGGGAACCATCTACCGCAGACTTGCACGAAAAACAAGTTAAAGTTCCGTGCCAAATGTTAATGTAATGTTGCCAATTCAAAACTAATGCACATAACTTAGATTTGATTGTGTAAAGTATTATCCATTTAACTATATTGAACACAGAGATAGTCATGGTTCTTTTTAGAAAGATAAATATTTTTTTCATACCATGTAAAACTGTTTGTTAATGTTGTGTAATATTTGTTTTATTTTGCGGCAACTAAATATCGCTACACTGTTGCTATAGTGTTGATGCTTCTGTTAACGATACATGAGATCTGTGCAGGACATGAACATGTGTTATTCAGGCCGCTGCCTTGGATTTATCGGCCTGTTAAATAAAGTGCAAACGTGTTCGTTTATTATCTATATCACTGTTTATCTCGTGTGTTTTTGCCAGTAATTTTACTAGTTATAAAATTTATTTGTATTTGACTAACAATACTGTGAAAGTTTTGATTATCTGTATCTGTAAATTTCGTTATTAGTTTCGGAAATGTTATTGTAACTGTTACTAGACGCATTATTAACTGTACACCTGGTAAAATAGCTGGTTTAATTAATGTGTTTTATTTAACATAATGCAAACGTGAACTGCGAAATTATCAATTTCACTAGGGTAATTTGCGTACAACCTTTTTTCGTTTTTGGCACCACCACCAGAATGCCTCATCGGCCGTGACTGTTGTACATGCTATGAGTCACGTATCAGTCAAAGATGGCGATTTCTTGGAGCTGTGATTTTGGAACTAGTCACAGTCGGAACTAGTGACAAACCTGTCACAGCGACAAAATCACAGCTCTTCATATCACACCCCACCACTAGCCCACTGTACTTTTTCCTTGTGTGATCACGGCATGGCTTACCATAACTGAGTTTCAAACAGGCAAAAAACTCTTCCATATAGCAGTTAGAAGTCATATATTGAAATGAGTTTATCATAATAATTTATGGACTATATATTCAGACAATATAGATTAGGCATGTTTTCCATCTAATTCATCTAATTGCTTTGTTTTGAACACACGTCAGTTTTTGTTATGAGTACCTTCCTGTTAGTCCCAGTATTCTATAGAAATCCTTTAAAGCTCTTATGATCGTTCTTTAATTGATGATGGTGATGATGATAATAATAATAATAATAATAATAATAATAATAATAATAATAATAATAACAACATGTAGCTAATGGGCGATGTGTGCAATGGAGGGGGAAAGGAACTGGCCATCCCACTCCATTATCTCCTGGCCTACTTGTCTCATAAGTGGTGCTTTTTGGTATCACTTGTGGGGGTCAGATCTGTCTTCGGACAATTGACTAAACAACAACAATAATAATAATCATTGTCATCAACATCATCGTCATCAGAATCACACAGACAGGTATACAATGTAAATACATTTTCCTGTGTCCAAAGTTTGTTCAACATTAATAATAATAATAATAATAATAATAATAATAATAATTTTTTTATTTAACTTTTTAAAATTACAGCTGCTCTTCGTAGATAATGAGATAATATTACGACAAAAATAAAGCGAATTTTTAATGACAAGAGAAAATTCTTCGAATGACGTCACCCTGTGGCATCTTTGTCCTTCACAGATATTACAGAATATGTCAGAAATACTCCTGAGTCAAGGGAATCGAAAAAAAAAAACATACAATTGAAGGTTTTTTTTAAATGAAAAACAACCATAGTCCAAAAACATAAATTTTCAAGAGGAACAAAAAACTATCTGGCATGGGTGTTGTTGACACTTCAAGTATGAAATTCAACATGCCATTTCTTAAGGTGTTTAAAAAACTTGGGAAAACTGAAGTACATTTGTAACGTAAATTGCCTCATAGAAATACATGTGTAAATGTAGGTAACTGTGGACAATGGTTGTTTTAAGAAAAAATCCTCTGTTGTGGTTAAAGTGTGCCTCTCTTTTAATCTTCTTTTTCTTTGTTATATCCTGTTTCTTCTCCTTTCGTTGCTTAAGTTTCTTCCATAGGGTTACATCTGCATCTAAAGATGACTCCATGACTAATATGACTAATACAACAATTCATGTGCTAAAGTGTTTTTTTCTGAGGTGACTTTTGCCACGTACATAAGAAGCAGTACTCCCAATCTACTACTGTTTGAAATTGTATGGATAAATGTTTCAAAATGATATGAATGGGATATTTGTAAATGCTACCATCATCCTGGACAATGGCTGTTTTCACAAAAAAATCTTTGGACTATGGTTGTTTTATGAAAACCAGTGAAAATTTCCACTCCTATAACATATGACTATGATGTTTTTTTTTTTTTCCACTAACTCAGTAGATGCCGTTACAATACGCTCACCACATGCTTAATATCTAAAATTTGCATTTTTTGGACTATGGTTCTTTTTTTGTAAAAAATAAAACCTTCATTTGCTAGAAACATAAAGTGGAATAAAAAATTAATAGACATGAAAATATTGTCAGTTAATAATATTGTATCTCCCTATGTATTTATCATTTATTGGCTATAATTGTCGTACTTCCCAAATAGTCTACCTCTTCATGTTCGCCTTGGAAACTTCAAGTTTGTAACATGTTGTTAGAGGAGGTTTTGTGTTCATACTTGTATTAGTCCTGTTTTTAATTTATACTATTTATACTGTTTTATTCTGTAGGAATAAATTGAACTCTAGAAGAATTCCATGGCACACCTTATGAATATATTAACTTTACGAAATATAAGAAATGTAAAACTACTGAATTTATGAAATGTTCGATAACCAATTATTATTTTTCTTATTTTATGTATAGATTTATTAATAAACAATTGGTTAAAGGAAATGGATGTTATTAAAAGATCAGATCAGAAATTCGTATGTGTCACTTTTTTTGTGGCATTGTTCCTTGATTCCTATCCACTGAACTTAGTCTGACTATAAAGATTATATTTGAACTGAATTTTGTGTGCGCACTTTGGATGCTGATATTAATGTATGAGGAAACATTTTTACTTTACTTAATATGTTTATGTAGGCTACCAACTTCATTTGGTTATGAATCCATCAATACATGTTTTCTATTTAATATTGGCATATCAGCACGAAAATTGTTTCGAAGAACTTGAAATTTAGATGATTTTTATGCGAGTTTGAGGAGGGGAATAGAAGTTTTTTCTTCTCCAATTTGGTGGTTAGGCATTTCTTTGTAGCTTTCAGGATTCCTAGATATATAAATTACATAAAAATAGGGGTTTTCTTTGAACTGTATCATTATTATTTACAGATATTTGTTTGCATTCTGGTTCATTGTGCATATCTTCTTGTATTACAAATAAAATTAGTATTAATCAATTTTCTAGCAGATGTGTTGATGGATGTTAGAAAATATTTTAATACATGATTGAAATCATACTCTTCTGAACTTTCTATATGAAATCATAGTTATAGATATAGAATTTAGATACATTTATTTTAGTCGATGTCTTGATTCTTTGTCTACAAATAGTGTTTACTCATATAGTTTCAGAATAGAAGTTCTTGAATCATGTACTTAGTATACTACAGTGGAACCTTGCTTATATGTTTATGGAAGTGAAGATTTCAAATTTTTTTATGTGAAATTCCTCATTTGTATTTCTACGATGTTTGTATATTTCCTCTGCCCCCTGAAATGTTTACTGTTTGGAATTAATGTGCTTGTCTTGTATGTCTGTCAAAGATCAATTTACTTTTCTTAAATCAATAAAGAATATACCTTGGCAATATTTATTGACTTTCAATTAGCATATGACTCTGTTTGGAGAAATAAAATTACTAAAACTCCAGAAATTAGATATCTCCAGCAATATGTTCAGATGGATATCAGAATTCCTTAGTCAAAGATTCATTGCCACTAAATAGACTTGTGCTAACACTTACTTGATTTGTAATCGCGAGTTCTGCAATATTGAAGTGATAATAGACATGTATGATTCACTTTCAGTGAACCATAGTGAAACATTTGTTGTGAGCTAGGAGTAATTTTACAAGGACTATTTCGTTTATATGACGTCATTCCATTTTCGACCAATGAAGTGTAATGAAATTTTGAATTTCAACCAATCACGGTCAGACTTTGCGATAATTTCTGCAGCTAGATTTATCGCTATCAATTTATCGCATGGTCATTCTTTTGTTTAGTCGTTGTCGCCAACTGTTTATCCGTAAATTAATGATCATAAATACATTAAGGTGCAACTACACAGTTAAACTTTTCTTTCAACTTTAAAGCAATGAATGCAAGATTGATATTTAATATTAATTAATATATTTACGCAGTGAAGACCACGTTGAAAACGGCAGACCATGTAGACACAAAATCTTTATGCATCTTAATTGAACGTACCTTTTAAACTTGATTCTTTCAATATTCTTCCCAGATTGCGTGCATACGCAATTGGAATATTGAACTGTGTAGATGCAGCTTTAGTTCCGTTACACACTACAGCGGGAATGCTTTTGTCGAGCTATAAAAAATGCTTTCGTGTAGCACTGATTGTAAGTAACGGTCGAAACAAGGAACAGCTGACATTGGTCCTGCTCCCACAGGTACGAGTAACTTAACCTAAAAAATTGTAGCCTATAACATTTGTATTGAAATTAAACAATTAATAGACGTTCAAATTGATGTAACATCATCGCATATCAAACTCAAAGACCTTGCATAGTTATAATGTCTTTGATCAAACTGCCTTTCGTATGGCCTAATAAAATTTGTGTTTTAATTAGGCCTATCTATACCGAGATGGCTTCACTGTGTCGCAACATGTCTCGCTGTGAATACATGAGCATTGGTATATAGCTGTCCCCACTGTTACTGTTAAATTAAATTATGATTTCAGCACATAATGAAAATGTATTTGTTCTAATAATAAGAGAAAAGTGCAGTACATGTAATTAACATTGTTAAAGCTGCATTTCGCTTTTCGCAATTGGCATTACTGAATAATAACATCCAATTTCTTTATTGCAATAATCGATATTCATCTACGAGTACTTCAACTTCACAATGTCTGAATAGGTTAAGTATTCGTTAATATACAATTATTAACATTTTGTGATCGAATTTTAGGGATATATTATTTAAATTTTTATTTTATTCACGAAATAGTCCTAATAAATGTCACTCGAGGTCTGAGATTTCCCAGATAAATCCACGAGCGAAGCGAGGCAGATCTCAGACCTCTCGTGACATTACTACAGATAATTATATAATATATCATATGCGCCTATATATTTGTAACATGAACTGCAGACTATGCAAGAAATATGCAGGTTGTTCTGGAAAAAGATTCTAATATTTAGAGAGGAGATAGTATAGATCAAAACAAGAAATAAAAGTCCTATAAAGAAGATTCCTAAAATTAATATCTTCTGAGAAATGAGCAAATGTTTACCATCACTGTAAGAGCAGCATATTTTCCACTTTCAACTTTTTGATAAGAAACAAATGAGAAAACAGAATGCAGCCGTTTGTTACTGTGTATTAAACTTTTTTTGTTTGTATCAAGAAGACACTTAAACAAATGACAATATGTTAGCATTCGTAATCACACTTTATACCTATGTAAAGTGATTCCACACTGTAGTAATTATTAATGTACCAGTCAGGTAAGTTAGTTTCATATCTGTTGAATCGGAGCATGTTTTGTTTCTTGCCAAAGACCTCACAGTAGAAGATATGCTGCTCTTACAGTGATGTTAAACATTTGCTCATTTCTCAGAAGATATTAATTTTAGGACCCATGTTTGTAGGACTTTTATTTCTTGTTTCGATGCATAGGCCTACTACCTCCTCTCTAAATATTGGAACCTTTTTTCAGAACACCCTGTATATTGAAAACATCTCAACACATATTATGCGTCCACACCTTTGGAGTAATGGTTAGCGCGTATGATCGTGAAATCAGGTGGCCAGGGTTCGAATCCCGGTCGAGGCAAGTTACCTGGTTGAGGTTTTATCGGGTTTTTCCCTCAACCTAATATGAGCAAATGCTGGGTAACTATCAGTGCTGGACCCCAGACTCATTTAACAGGCATTATCACCTTCATTTCATTCAAATGCTAAATAATCTGAGATGTTGATACAGCATTGTAAAATAACCCACTAAAAAAACCACATATTATGCTATTACGATGCACTCACTTACAGATATTCTCGTGTATTCAAGAGTGATAAGATTGAAGCATGAACCTCTGTCTTATTGTTAATGATTAGTTTGTTTAAATTATTCAGGAATTAACAGAATATACCAAACGACTGCAGTGTATACAGAGCTGACAATGGTAGATGGCCCAATAAAGAGGGTGGGGAGACAGACATTCTTTATCAGGAGATAAGAGACTACGGGTACTGAATTGTGTTGTGTCCATTCATCTCCTAATAAAGCAATCAATAAAACTAAAGGTTCTCTACTTCTCTGTCCTCAATATATTTCTTCATGACAAATTACTACTACAGCTTTGACATATAAACAAGGTTCTATTGTAATTTATTTTCTGTCATATTTTCATGTATCATAAGATGTCCCAGAAATAAGTGAAGTGAAAAGTTAACCAAAATAAATCATTGCGAAAATTTGTTACTCAACTACAGAAATTGACGGAATTTAGGACCTACTGCAGTTGACAGTTGATCTTTAACAATTAAGTGTTACGTTAACAGAAATTCTACATTATGAAAAAGAATAATAATATTATACATCTTGATTACACAACTTTCAACACTGTATCACTTCGGAATATATATGATAAGTACTTTCTTGTGTTAAATTTTAACGTACCTTGTTTACATGTTTCGACCTATTTTCGATCATCTTCGGAACTGACCGAAGATGACCGAAAATAGGTCGAAACATGTTAACAAGGTACGTTAAAATTTAACACAAGAAAGTACTTATCATACATATATTCCGAATAATATTATTTTAAAATATAGTTGCAGAAGAGAAAGGAACATTTCTTACTATATATTTCTGACTTTCATTCTTTGGTTCGTTACAGTTGAACTGTAATACTATTGAAAAATAATCAGATCTTTCGTTTTTACAACTATTTTTTTAATTAGTGTTAAACTAGTTTTTTGTTGCGACAGGACACTTCGAATGCTTATGTAGATTATCATTCACGAAACAACAGCACTTCTCTTAGAACATAATCTTTTATTACGACTATTTTTGCACATATGAGGAAGACTTGTTTATTTCACTTATTTCTGGCTTCGCCTGTTTATTGCACTGTTCTAATTGTATTTTTATTTAAATGTCCTTTCCTACGTATTTGTGATATAACTAAGACATCGAATTTATAGGCACTAAAATCTAAAAATGTTACAAAATGTGCTAGAGTGGGTTTTCTAAGCCTGATTCGCAAGTCTCCGAATTCTAATTGTAGGTAAATGAGTCACATGGACTGCGACATGAATCTTGTAAACTGCGCTCTGACATGTAAACCTAAATTACGATTAAGACCATTAATGGTATCAAAAGAAAATACAGACAATATATTATTAATAGTCTTAACCGTCAGTGCTGCCATATGTAGCGAAATTCTGCTAACAAGCAAACGTTCTGATGGGGGCAGATAAAAAAGTTAAATTTTTTTCTTCCACCATGTTAATATTGTCAAAAGAAGTGCTTATACAAATTTTGGCCACTCGACCGCAATTACGAGGCCGTCCAGAAAGTGATTTTTCCTGGGGCCGTTTATAGAAAAAAGCACAATTTCATGGAAATATTTATTGAAACAGATACAGCAATTGTTACGCTATTTGTCAACATATCCCCAACTGGAATTGAAACATTTGTCATACTATGGAATCAATTTTTGTGTCGTAGAAGTCAGCCGCCTCATATCGGAACCATCATTTGACTGCGTCTGCACCTCTCTCTGTCGATCCCATGATATGAGAAATGTCTCAATTCCGATGGAAAATATGTTGAAAAATAGCTCAACAATTGTTGTGTCCGCTCCAATAAATTTGTCCAATGAAATTGCGTTTTTTTTTCCTGTTAGCGGCCCCTGGCAAATTAATTTTTTACGGCCCTCGTAATTGCGGTCGAGTGGCCAAAATTTGTATAAGCACATCTTTTGACATTATTAACATGGTGGAAGAAAAAAATTTAACTTTTTTATCTGCCCCCATCAGAACGTTTGCTTGTAAGATTATGCATAGTGGAATTTGAACCCTAGTGAGGAGGTGCGGCAAAAGCTTTAAAGCATCAGAAACATTGTGAATTTTTCTTTTCAACCCTTTTCTTTTATAATTTGTTTCTAAAATTAGTACGTTTTTTCAAACATTGTCCAGTTAACTGAACTGCTGCTATCCACACGACTTAGTTCACACGTCTCATCTTCTTTGTGGCTTTTGTACAGACTGTAAAATTTTTCCTTTGTCAGAAGAGAGCCAATTGTTGACCCATAGGTTTGTAAAATGAGACTTTACTGAAGCAAAAGCATTGGATAGACATATCACTTGAAGAGGTCTTGGTTGCAAATATGTTGCCTGTTTTGCAATATTATCGACTTTCTCGTTTCCAGGTATACCACAATCACTAGGTATCCATTGAAATGTTATTTCCTTTTGGAGTTATTTTAGTTTACTTAGTTGTTTCTGAAAGGGAATAATTCTAAGGGAATAATTCTATGTGCATATAGGTTTGGTACATATTTAATTATATTAAATATAGCCCCCTTGGAGTCAGTAACCCTACTTGTCTGTGGTGTAATAATCATGATGAAGATCTGGAACACATTCTTCTATACTGTCCATCCATAAACCACAAAAGGAGTAAATTAAAATCATCAGTACCAGTTGCAGAAGACACAGCCCTGCAGTATATATTGACTACACTCCAACTCTGGCTACTAGCAAGAGGCATCTATAATGTACACCGATCAAAATACCCCGCATTTCTCGTGAAAAACAACAATTGAATAGACTACAGTGGACTATAGTGAACTTTATGTTGTCAGCAAACAGCTGGATACATTAAGAAGATTGATCTTCTTTGTGGCTATAATATTGTGACTAATTAACAATAACTTATTTACTGTGTTAATACAAAGATACCCGGCTGATTAGTTTTGAGGTAGACTAGGCTTCGGACAATGAGGGACACCACCTCGAAACTAGTCAGCTAGGTATTTTTATAATGTTAACATAGGTAAAGAAGTTTGTTAAAAAGTGAATTTTGTTTGGACGAATGTAATATTTAACTTACCATAACTGACCAGCTTCATGGGCTAGTGGTGAGAGCTTCTGACTACAGTTCATGAGGTCCCGGGTTCGATTCCCGGTTAGAACACATGAATTCTTCCTTAAAGGAGAATGTTTCTGTGTTCGTTCAAGGTCTGGAAATTAGGTTAAGCTTAGTTTTAAGACCTCTCCTGCCACTTCATAATCATTCTATCATATCATCATCATCGGGGCAGAGTAACTCCGCCTTCCAGGCGCCCCAACCTCAGAAGTGGGTTACAAATAAGCCATTTACCAGGAGAGACCAGAACTGTCAAATGACAACATGGTGGCATTGGTTTAAAAAAATAAACTTACCATAACTAACAGCAACTGAGTCTTAACATTACAACTAGGCAACATTGCTTAAGCGTGAATGGCTCATGTTGTTCTGGACGGCTGAAAAGCTGTGTAATCTCCATGAACTAAGTGGCATGAAAAGGGGTATTGTGTTATCTCATGGAAACACAGAAGTAGAAAACGTTTTCTGTATGTTGAGTGATATGAAAACAAAATGGAGAAACAGCTTAAAACCTTAAACACTATAGTGATACAGTCCGTGTCACCGTTTTTGGCGTGTGAAATAAGTAATGGGAACGTTAAGAGCTAGTGTTTTACATTTTCCGCAGTCAGTCTGACGTGATGTGACGTGTATAGGAAGTGGTACCATTCTCAGCTGCACTAGCAATATGCTCACAAACTGGGCACTATATATCTAGGACACAAGCCAGAAACGCTGGCGCCAGGTATAATAATTTATTGCTGTTTGAACTAGCCAATTGCTAATTATCATATCTATAAGTTTGGTAAAAATGGATATCATGGTATTAGTTTGAGAAAAATGTAAATTATCAACAACAACAACAATGACGATGTTACAGATGGTGTCAGTATCGTCATATTTACTTTCAAGTTTCACCTGCTCTAACAAGTACAACATACATGCGTCACTGTAAACGAATTTTTCACACTTTTATCACTGCCACAACACATTTTACTTTTATTATATTATTATATGGAATGTTCACTACATTAACACATTTACTGTTGCACAATAACACACTTAAGGAATAAAATGTAAATATGAGCAGTGGTTTCAGTGAGTCGCCATATTGACTTCTTCTCAGCATGACATGGTCTTCCTACTTCTTCCACTAGGTGGCTCCTGACTTGGGGTCTAGCAGGAACTGCAACATATCAAAAGAAAATGATACTAAAAGTGGAGTGTACATTAGAATTAGTAATATTACATACGAGATTAATAATGGGGCGGTCAGTGCGTCTGGCCGCGAAACCAGGTGGCCCGGGTTCGAATCCTGGTCGGGGCAAGTTACCTGGTTGAGGTTTTTTCAACCCAATACGAGCAAATGCTGGGTAACTTTCGGTGCTGGGCCCCGGACTCATTTCACCGGCATTATCACCTTCATTCCATTCAGACGCTAAATAACCTAGGTGTTGATACAGCGTCGTAAAATAACCCAATAAAATAAAAAAAATAGTAACGGGTTGGTTAGGTTAGGTTAGGTTAGCTTAGCTATGCTATTAGTTTAGGTGTACACTCATAATTCTTCTGACTAGACATCGCACTAAAAGCATAGCCTTCGCATTTTTCCACACTTGGTGGCACTGAAATCACTTAAGGAAATATTGCGGTCTTCGTCCTTCATACATGACAAATATGGTACATAAGTAATGTATGTATTTGGGCAGATTGGGTTGGCACAGAGCTTTCTTAGTTATCATGTCTGATCTCCATTACTCCATAGTGTAATGAATGCTAGCTGTTTTCCAGGTATTTTAGGAATGTTTTCTAGTGGCACATACATATTCAACCTTTACTGGATTTCGTCATGGTCGTAGTGACATTTCGACTTTTTGTCACTTACATATCAGCACTGGAGGATACAAGCGAGTGAAAACAAATCAGCTCATGTTACTTTCGGAACCAGAACTGAAAACTGTCCTCCTGTAACACTGTACAACAAAGAACTTCCTGAAACAGACGATGTCAAATATTTAAGTATGCATTTAGATCGCCGCTTAACACGGCGTAAACATATTTAAACTAAACGTAAAGAATTAAATTTTAAAACATCAAAAATCTTTTGGTTATTGGGACCTAAATCAAAACTGTCATTAGAAAATAAACTTCTTGTTTATAAAGTCATACTAAAACCAATCTGGACATACAGAGTCCACACCTGTGGAGTAACGGTTAGCGCGTCTGGCCGCGAAACCAGGTGGCCAGGGTTCGAATCCCGGTTGGGGCAAGTTACCTGGTTGAGGTTTTTTCCGGGGTTTTCCCTCAACCCAATACGAGCAAATGCTGGGTAACTTTCGGTGCTGGACCCCGGACTCATTTCACCGGCATTATCACCTTCATCTCATTCAGACACTAAATAACCTAGATGTTGATACAGCGTCGTAAAATAACCCAATAACCCATACGGCATCCAACTGTGGGGAACTGCTAGCAACTCAAACATTGAAATACTGCAGAGGTATCAGTCTAAAACTTTACGTTCCATTGTCACTGCACCATGGTATGTCCGTAATGATGTCATGCATCGTGGCCTCAACATTTCAACTGTGAAAGAAGAAATCTCTAAGTTCAGTAAAAATACCTGCACCGATTAAATCAACATCCCAATCATCATGCATTGAATTTGCTGGATAATAGTCAAACAATAAGAAGACTTAAAAGGACCAATGCTCTTGACCTTCCATTCATTTTTACTACAGCTATTTAAAACATTGTTATTTTTCTTTTGGAGTGTTGTCATGGGATAACATCTCCACTCATGTCATATTCTTTTATAATATTTACTTATTGTCTATTGTAGACAGATTGTAAATGTGGCATAATTGTAAAAAAAAAAAAAAAAAACATATCAGCACGTGGTTTACAAGATGTATGCTGCAGTCCATGTGAATTATTAATCTATTGTGTGTTATATTTTGGAGACTTGTGAATCGGGCTTGGAAGCCCTCCCAACTGACACCGCATCCACTTGGTAACATTCTCAGCTCTCAGTGCTATGAATCCGATGTGTAATCATAACGCATATGAAAATGTCTTGCTTAATAAGGTGTTTATGTAATGATTTTGCTGGAAATGTCAGAAGAGAGCTGCAACTTGTTTTTTTAAACTAACATTTGTTTTTTTTCTCCCATTGTTTTTCATGTGTGTCTGTCTCAACTGGGTGTCACAGTCAGAGGTAAACATATATTACACAAACACACACACATAACCCACTCACTCCTCATTCTGACGATGAGCCTGGTTGTATTACAATATTCACTAACATGAATTCCTCTGTGGCCTGGTATAACTACGTAGTTACTTTTAACATGTAAATACTTGATCACACTCCTCTAGCTTCTGATCATCTATTCATTTGTAAATTGCAGAGTGTTTCTGATACAAGGTTAAGTGATGTTATTTTGTCTTACAGATAGACAAATAAGGTCAAATTTATTTCATACATTATCCACATCTAAATTTACATTAATCATTAAAACTGTTTTAATAAACAGCAGTTGTCTGAACAGATTCAGTTAAAATACAGTTAATCTTCAGTTTCTCTACATGTTTCGAAGCAATTACCACAGTGATGTCAAAGCAAGCGCGTTTTTCTGACCTTGACGTCGTGCGTGGGCAGCAAGCGCTAAATATGGAAAGAGGAAGGGTTGTGTATATGAATAAGCAACCTGTTGGATTAAGAAAACAGTGGTGCACAAACTTCAAACGGAACGTGAAATTTTATGTCGTTATTTTTATATGGCTTCTTTCTGTTTAATATTATCTATATTGTCTGTAAAACAGAAGTACTGACACTGATTTCTTAATATTGCACTTGTGTTTTAAATCTTAATAACATAATAGAGAGTTAAGAAGGAATATTCACTTAAATTCCATAGTAGTATAATATTATACTGTATTAAGTGGATGAAACACATCATTCATAAAGAAAGTGATATTCCAAAGAAAGAGATTGAGTATGACATGATAAATTGGAATTGATATTGATGGTATCTTTAGCCTTACAAAAGTAATCAAAAAACTAATCAAAATAATATTACAGTACAAAGCAAAGTTACCTAGGTACTGTATCTGTTTTAAGTGTAACTAATATTACATAACAAAACTTATCGCATTATGCTTTTAAGGTGATATTTGTGAGCAACTTCCTATCATCAGAATATTAAATTATTTTCTCGAAATCTGCTGAAACTATAGAGCTGACATTTTTACAACACATGGGCACGTATCTTTTGCTTATGATGTAACAGTAGTTGCTTTGTTAATTCATTTCCTTACAAAAAAATTTCCATGCGAATATTTTCAAAATTTTCAATACACTATCTTCAGTAATACGTATATACAGTATATTAGATTTACGAAAACATTCTGTAAGGCTACTAAATAAATAGGCCTATACCTGAAAATTTCATTTTTCTATAAAAAAAAGTTGAATAAAAATATCAAACTTGTGAAAAATGAGCATTAAAATTAAAACTTACATTCTTATAATGCTCTTATACTTCTCAGACAAATCTAAAAATTAACATGGATACAGTTTTAATAAGTTCTCTTCTCTTTATCTATTGAATCAGTGCTTGGCATCCCTGAATATAGCTCGACCAAGCGGCATATGATACCTCTTTCGTCTGTCTCTTTCCTTTCCGCTGTAAAGCACTCAGGCTCTCCTGGGCTCTAAAGCGCGCGCTTGCTCCTGTGGGCATCAATTGACATGACTGCTTTACCTCCTCATCTTCAATAGCAATTAGTCACTGTAATAGAATTATCTTACATTACTAAATTTGAAAATAAACTTAAGAGAATATTCGGTAAAATCCAAGAGTCAGTAGCTTTTTTCCAGATCAGTAGGAGATTGATGACGTGATATTATATGATGTCAAGCACGATGGCAAACTTAATTCAGAATATCAATTTAATTGGGGTCTGCCACCCCTGACACCCTGCTTTTCCTTCTCCCACCCTACACCACTCCCTTTCTCACATATTTTCCTCTACTTCTTTCTCCCTCTGTCTACTTTATTCTAATAACTACTTTATATTAAATTGACTTATCTTTGAATACACCGGGATTCGATCCTAGGACTTTCTGTTTAGTGAACCACTATCATAACCATTATGCTACGAATTCGTTGATAGACAAACCCTTAAAAATTATAGTTACGCACAATTAACATCAAATACTTGCAAAGGTATTAAACATAATATGACTTTGTTATTCTATAATAGAAATGAATTCATTAGATTACTATTAACCTTATTACAGATAATATGGAAAATAGATCACGAACTAATTAACTTAAATTGTGTAAGTAACTAATATGATAAATATCCGAATGATAGCGTTACTACACTTATCCACTATTAACCTTACTGAGGTAAGTTAAATTGTCGCATTTTTATTAAAACAGTTTCTTGTATTTGCAATGTAATGAGCTGACATATGTGATGTCATACAAACCTATTACGTCATCCAACTTCTTGATCGGGAAAACAGTTACCCTTCCTTAGATTCTACCGAATATTATTATGTGACAAAGATATATGAGAGATGTAAAGTAATGGATCAATTAATTTACATTACCTTTTTTGTTCATTTGAATTGATTAGGATGCCGATATTTTAAATCCAAGATTTGGATGGCTATCATTTCGATGATATTCTCTCTACAGTATCATTGCTAAATTAGTAGAAAATTGTTTACATTGTGATGAGCGATTGAATTAAAATTGTATTTAATTTTAAATAAAAAGGAAGATTTCGGTACTTTATTTTAAATGAATATGTTCAGACAACTGTTGTTCATGAAAATGTTTTTATAATTTTAATGATTAACGTAAAATTAAGTGAATATGTTTGGCTATTGGAAAAATCAGTAAGACTTTCGATGTATCGGTCAGCAAGTGATAATGGCATATTGAGTTTAAACAATTTTTCACTCACGAGGCAGCTGAATATCTCAGTTGGTAAAAGAACTCACTATGGACTGAAAGGTCCTGGGTTCAGTTGCAGTCTGTGGTAGGGCTTTTCTCGTTGCCAATACTTCCAGAATGATCCCGAGGTTCACTCAGCCTCCTACCAAATTGAGTACTGGGTCTTTCCGAGGTGTGGCGCTGACTATGCCACCTCATTGTAGTGCTGACTCCATAGCACATAAGGGGATACCTTTTCTTACCATCCAGGAGATGCACATATTAAGGTTACAAGATATTTTTCACAATTTTCAGGGACGGATATAGACATACATAGTTTGCCGTTCACTTATATTGTTTTTACACAATTTAAGGAATTAAAATACTTGTACTCTGTTTACAGACTAAACTACTGTTTCATGTATTTTCTAGTTTTCAGTTTTTCAGCAATTTCCTAATGTTGAAGTTGGTTGAGATAGCAAACAAGACACTAACAATTTCTAAACTCATTCTCAGTTTTGGGATGTCCACATCATGTTCATTGAAGATACTCTTTTCACTGAAACATTACTTCTAGGACACAGAGATAGTTCATTCAACTTCTGAAATTGTGCACAGGGAATTGTGTTCTCAGGAAAAATAAAATAAAAATTCCACTCCATTTTCAGCAATGAATAGCATTTTCTTCATTCCACTTTGCCATTTTCTCTGAAGTCACATATTTCTTCAAGCAAGGAATTTCATCAAGTAAATTACTTAGTCAAATCCATCTATATTTGAAGAAAAATAATGGGCTGCCTCTACAAATTTTTCTCTTTGTAGAGGAAGTCTCAGCAATATAAGTACATTTATTAGATATCTTATCTTGTGAATGAATAACACAGGCAATGGGATATTCAACAGCATTTTGATAAAATTCGTGAGAGAGACTAAGAATTCTGTTGTGAAATAAGAGCCACTACTTCTAAAGATGCCCAAAAGTTGCTTGACTGATGTTGGAATAAATGTAGCTATCTTCTTTCCTGGAGTCCACACCTGTGGAGTAACGGTCAGCTCATCTGGCCGCGAAACCAGGTGGCCTGGGTTCGATTCCCGGTCGGGACAAGTTACCTGGTTGAGGTTTTTTCCGGGGTTTTCCCTCAACCCAATATGAGCAAATGCTGGGTAACTTTCGGTGCTGGACCCCGGACTCATTTCACCGGCATTATCACCTTCATCTCATTCAGACGCTAAATAACCAAAGATGTTGATAAAGCGTCGTAAAATAACCTACTAAAATAAAATTCTTTCCTGGAGTTCAGTTTTTTTATTTACTTCGATAACAATGGACGACTTAACTGCAGTTATGTCCGCACCTTCAGTTTAATTATGGCATCATGTAAAAGCAGAAAGTTGCAGTAGCAAAATTTATCACAGCTCTGTGCAAGGATTATTAAACCATATATTAACAATGACAATTCGCGGATATCTGAGGAAAAATTATTAAATATTCTGTAATCTCCAAGACAGTCAAGATGGCTATGAAGGAAATGCTCATATTGCATTCTAAATTTTTCTTAGCTGCCAACATATTTTCTACAATGTTTTTGAAATGTGAGTGTTTCCTATTCCCCAAGAAATTGTCAACCACATTCTTAAATCCTGTCCAAACCAGTCATTCTTCATAGGTCATTAATAGGTTATTAATCTTTCAACAAACTTCTTATGTTGGGTTCCACAAATATTCCTTCTTTAAGTTTAGCCTCAGAGAGAAAGCAAAATTTATAACTTACCTATTTGAAACAATCACCATCATTATTAAATGCTTTCACAAACTGTTTCATTATTCCCAATTTAAAGTAAAGAGTTGGCAAGATGATCTTCTCTCATTTCACCAGACATTCCCTAGACAATTCGAAAAATATCGATTATTGTTTCACAGTTGATCGTGTTCAATCACTTTACCATAGATTATATGCATTGCAGTATAAGATTACGCGTGAAATTTAAATATAGCGCACTTAAGGAATTAACATAAAAACTGTGGGTGTTTGACGAAAACAGATTTCATTTTTGTAGAGAGCATGAAAAAGTAATTCAAAATGACCCTTTGTCATGTAAAGTGCCAAAACATGGTAACCTTGTGTAATTATTCTCACGTTCAGAATTGCAGTAAGAAAAGTCTTACAAAAAGAAGTAATGTTATGTTCTAGGTTTGCTAAAAATATAGTGCGTTCTTAGCTCGGCCGAACCGTTCTGCGGAATTATATAACACAACAATAAGAATATATTACAGTTCAGAAATCAGTCTGATACAGACTTGATTGCATGCTTGTTAGTTTTTACACGACTTGCATGAATGGTAGAAGTGTCTATAAAATTTCTCGTGAATTGACGACCTGTGTCGTGGTACGGTCCGGCCGAGCTACAAAAGCACTGCATAAATATTTCTCCATTTGCCAAACATATTATTATTGTTTTCAGACATATACCATAGTCAATTATTTTTGTATCATAAAGACTCTGTATTGTATTCTGCAGATAAATTCGAGTATGATAAAAGTACCGTAAAATGGAGTGACTTGATATGCTGGGGGTGACTTGATATGTTTTGTAGGTTAATGTTCAAAAACAAAACATCAACCTACAAAACGTATCAAGTCTCCCAACGTATATAATGGGATACTAGATATGCTGGGGGGACTTTATACATTCTGTAGGTTGAGGTTTCGGTACTGAAACATCTACTTACAAAACGTATCAAGTCCCCCCAGCGTATCAAGTCACACCGTTTTACGGTATTACTTTTTGTTATGATGCATTTAAGGTTGTATAGAATAATTGGCCTGCTGTCAAATTCCTTTCCTTGATATATACCTTTTTTTTTTTAGATCTTTCCGTACGCTAATTCCGTTTGCTTGTATTTTCCCCTTTTTTTTGTTTAATTATATATCTTACTGAGCTAAAAAAAAGTCTTTCCAGGGTTCAGTAAATGAATTCGGTTGTAACTGTGATAATCCTCCTAGAATTCCTGAAAATAGGGTCACGATTCTGATTTCAGATAACTTAAAGACTATCTTGAGGTTAATAATGATGTAAGGCTTATTTTAATACCTACGGAAATGAACTTACATTAAATGTAAATTCACTGCATTATAACCTCGCTATAGTGCAGAAATACCAAGAAGACGTGAAGTGGAGGAACAACTGTGACAGTATGATTACCTCCGCAAAGTCAGTCAAAATTAAAATGGCGAAGGTTATTTGATTTACTGTTTGATTTTAAGTAATGTATCTTTAATTTCCTTGAGAGTTGGTTGAATTTTTGCATTATCACAGATATTTTTCTTTTGTTTTGCAGGTATTAATTGTTATTCTTGATGATTAAACAAAATTGCTTATTTTTGTGATTTCATTGTCTATGCTCTCCCAAGAAGTCTCTTTTACACTTATTCACTTGAGCAAAAACAATTTTACTTTCTTACAGTTATCCTCTATCTTAAAGACCTGCAGTGATGAACAGTTTATGTTTAGTGAAACTAAATTTGAATGTAGTTACGAAACCTGCATGGCATGCTCTTAACACATTTTTTTTAATTAAGTAATAAAATTATGGTAATTTATGATTGTAGTGTTACTAATATTTAACATTGCAATAACACTTGATGAATTAGAGTAAATCATTCTTATCGTTAAAATCAGTAGTCTGTTGGATAATATGAAGGAATTTCATCATTTGTATGTCATAATGGTGTCATTTTTACTTGCTTAGTTAGTTTTTATAAATTATAAATGCAAGCATGCTATTTTTATTTATGTTTATAAATTCTTGTGATTGTGGATTGGTAATTGCTTGTAGAAGACAGTGAAATAAAAAACAAAACCAGATTTTGAGCAGTGTAAAACTTAGTAGGGTTCGGTATTGTGGTTGTAATGGTTTTAGATTGCTGAATTAAAAATAGTTTCACTTTTCAGATTTCATACGCACCATAGTTTTGAAGTACGCCACATTAAATGATTAAGTGGTGATTGTGACGATGCCGACAATAATAATAATAATAATAATAATAATAATAATAATAATAATAATAATAATAATTTAAATGGCTGTACAGTTAAACGCTAAAGCAAAACATCCAGTCAACAAACACAAGCTACAAAAATTTAAAAAATGCGTATAATTTCCCAAATAAATTTAATTAAACAAATAATGAAACTCAACATAATATACTGTACATATGCTTCATAATGAGTTCTGTTAAAGACATCGTTTCAAACTTCATATTTACTGCACTAAAATTTCTGGGTGTAAAACACGTGATTCCAATTCTTAGAGGTATTACGTGATATTTTTAAAATTATGAAGCTGAAGTATGAGTGAAACAATGAATAATATCAGATATATTAATGGAAGTAACATTGAAAATAAACATGAAATGTGTGGCTGAAAACTGAATATATTCTTCAAATTAAATTTTGGATAAACAATGTGATAACTTTTCGTTGTTTCTTATCTGAATTTCTCATCTGCAGAAGTTATGACGTAGTTACAAAAATAGCATATTTTGAAATTAGAACATGCTTAGTAAGGTTGCAGCTGATGCTTAATTTAATTCTTGGCTTGCGAAAGCAGCTTATGTACGTCTTCTCATACCTTCTACTGAATGTTGTATAAGTATTTTGAAATTAAGCATAGCTGTTACGTCATAATATATCATTCGTTATGTTTCTACTATAACAATATATGAATAAGTGCGTATTAAGTGATTATATAATAGAGAAATGTGTTTTTATTTTTACTGCAGATGTATAGAGGTAATTGGCTATTGAAAACAAGGAACATTTATTTATATTTTCTCCTCTTGTGGGTGCGAAGTAAAGTTGCATCTATCCATTTCACTTATTGGTGTTGTATTCTGGTTGAATTTAATTATAATTTTCTCAATGTATATACACCAATCCCTTTTCCTGTTAAGTACAACTTTCGGCGTCAGTGGCAGCACTAGCATTTTTCATTTGGACAGAGGACATTCAGGTGGGCAGAAATTGAGGAGGCAACTCTCTTTTATGCCTCACAGCATGGATATTATTATAGGAGTATATTATTAGTATTCAAGGCAAACCTGTCTAATAAAATATTACTTCTAAGTGATCGGTGATAGCTTTTCATTTAATGGGGTAATATAGTGGACCAGTAGTGGTAATTGCGCAAATATTGAATGAAGGTCGCAACAGAGATTGAAGAACTCGGAGGGAACTTCACATGCAGAAACGTTGTTCATTACAACTGTCACAAAAAATCTTGATTTTTGTTTAACAGATTGTCAGCTAAGCTATCGCTTAATTCTTGACTATTATTACGGTGTTTGTTGCTTATGATTCTGGATATTATTGTGAGAGACACAGTTTGAGAAAAATGTGAAAAAATTCTTGTGTCTGGTTTTGAGATTAAATACTTAACATTTAATTAATAATGTACCAGAATTGAATATCGTACATGGATGTCAAAAGTTGTACTTATTTGTCATTCATTATATTAAACATACACTCTTGTAAGGCCTTGTAAGTTGCGTTAATTTTATCAATATGTTGTTAATCATTATCAAGAAAAATAATAGAATATGGCAGAATATAAAGTGAGCAATTTTAGCTTCGAAATATTGAAATGATTGAAATATTTTAATGCATTCCATTAGTCTTGATTTTAACATAATGTATCGAGTACTTATATTCAATAGGTCACATCACCACTGATATTTTGTGGGGATTATGAATTAAATACACAAACGAATTTATACATAATAAATACCGGTACATACATTTCTGTTGTGTTAAACTAATTACTTTTGGAGTTACTGGATTGTTTCTCCCTAGAATACAAACTGAATTTGATATCCATTTAGTTGTTTTGCTACCCATTTACAATGTCATTGAGTCCATGAGTTTATGAAAGTAAAACTCGTAGAATTTAATTATCATTTCTTGAGTAATTTTACAATAAATACATATTTACTGTAATTATTAATATGTCATTAATATTGTATAATGTATCACAGAAAATATTCTTCTCACTTTTGTCTACTGAGTTATCAGTTGTAATTTAGCACAGTTAATTGGTGTGCTGTCTATTTGGAGAAATAGAAAAGTGAGAATTGGGGAAAAAGAATTGAATAATTTAAAAAATGTTTATCTTCTTTCATCAGTCAAATTTATAAGTGCTTATTACATCTGTATTTTTTCTTGCTTTACTTTCAGGGTTACTACAAAGATACTGTGGAGTTTTTCTTTGAAGGTCGTAATGAGTGCAAAAATTTCTGGAAAAAATGTGTAGAGAACCATGGCTTCTTCCGGTGCTCAGCTGTGAAACATGTACCAAGGCAGAAAACTCGTGTGTTGAGTCGAGGTTCATCTTTTAGGTTAGTATGGCACATTCCTAAGCTCTCTACAAGTGTTATTCATGGTGAATAAAACACTAAGTAAAAGGGTATTAAGGGAGGAGGTACACCATTGGCCTGCAAAAATTTAGTGAAATTCATTTTTTTTTTTACATCTTAGCTACTATGACAGCTAAATGAACAAAACTTTTTATGCTTAATATACATACATTGTACTTTATGAAATGTTATTCGGAATATTAAAATAGCTAACAATTATCTGTAAAAATGATATCGAATTTGCAGCCAAAAAGCATTTACATAATAAAATATACAATTAATTAAATATCTGCATGATTATTTTAATGGAATCTTTTAAAGACCTGCAGCAACAACGTAGTCTAGGATCTTTTACCTATTCCTTCAGAAAATTTTTTTTCTTAATTGTTACCTTAATTATTAAATTTTCTAAAAATTTTAATTAAAAAAATTATTTCATGAAGGAATAGGTAAAAGATCCTAGACCATGTTATTGATGTAGGTCTTGAAAACATTCCAGTAAAAGAATCATGCAGGTATTTAATTAATTGTATATTTTATTATGGAAATGCTTTATGGTTGTAAAAAAAATTACGCAATTTTGATATTATTTTTACAGGTAATTATTAACTATTTTAATATTCTGAATAGTGTTTTATGAAGTGTAATGCAATATATATTAGGCATGAAAAGTTTTGTTTATTTAGCTTTCATAGTGGCTGAGATGTATAAAAAAAAATGAATTTCACTAAATTTTTGCAGGCAAATGGTGTACCTTCCCCCTTAACCTACAATTGTATTAAATGAAGAAATGAACCTAATCATCATGATCCATCACAAATTGTCATCATCACTGTAGTTATCATCTTTTTCATTGCTACTACCACTCCATCAGCCTTTTCTCTTAACCACCTGAATTCTGAGAGTATAGTATACTACTATACCATACTTCATACATGATTATGATATAAGATGTGTGTGCAGACCCGAAGTATAGTATAATATACTTGCATTTGTGTCCTAACTGAAACCTGCAGAATTTTTTCAGCATTTTTCCCCATGTTAGTAACGTTTTTTGAAGTAGAATTATATTGAACTTTAAAAATAAAACAACAAATGTCTCAACTCAGGAGACTATACTTTTTCTCCTCCGTTTTATTATTCTCTCTCAATTTCTTATCCTTCTCTTCTATAATTTGAATTGTGGCTAGAGCATCAGCTTTCCACACTGGTAACCTTGGTTTGGATCCCAGCAGGTCCAACTGGAATTTGTGATGGACAAAGACTGTATTTGTTGGTTGGTTTTCGCGGAGTACTCCCTTTTCCCTTACCGGCATTTCAACATTTATCCATTAATAATTATCTTCATCATACAGTATTGTGTACTCCCCATTTCAGTTTGGTTGATAGGCTTTCCCCTCTACTCACACTCTTTACCATCCGTGAAGGAGAAGATGCTACTGTCTATCTTACTAACGTTCGACTAATTGACTTTGAACATAGTGAAAATCCTTATTATTAAAAATGTTTACCGGTAATGTATATTTCGAAAATCTATGCTAAGCGTTTGCATTTCATTTTATTGTTTTTTATGTCAACTGGCACATTAAAAAGCTACTGACAGCAGAAGATAAATGTTTGCTACTCTACAGCATACACAATGGGACAATCTGCACGTGTCACTCCCCCCCCCCTCCCCCGACGTCATAATACAAACTAGCATCCCTTAATTTAATTAATTATTAGCTGAAAATATTGTAAGAACGACACTAAAATATACTGAAACATAGAATTGTCAAACATCTGTGTCACTGAATTTTATATCCACTTATGTACTTTATTTAATTATTTTCTTGTGTGTACAACATGGGGGGTGCAGGTATAAGAGGTAACAGCTACCGGTCTGTTACTGGCGGACTCAGGGCAAGTAGAAGGGGAAAAAAATGCCTTCGTATCCTCTCAACTTGTATGAAATGTCGTTTAGTGCCCCTCCTGTGGTACAGCAAGAGCAATGCCTTCATGGCAGCTGAAAGAGCTACAAATCTTAATGCATTACCCACTAGATGGGGATGCTTGGGTGAATGGCCCAAGTCAAGTGTCCACCATTAGTAAAAAGAAATTGAATTGTTAGTAGGCCTTCAGTTTTTTTTATTATATAAATTTATACTTGCCTCTCTTTTGTACAGGTACAGCGGTAAAACCCAAAAGCAGATCGTTGAGTTTGTTCGAGAAAACTATGTGAAAAGGCAGACATTTCAGAGGTGAGTGTATTAATTTGAATATTTTTAATAAGGAGTTCATAGTGCGACGTTTTGTTGAAGCACATTATACTGCTGTAAGAATGGGAAGATTTTTGTTATTTTATTTATGTATTGTCCAGAACAACTTAATATTATACACGTTCAGAGTGGAGTAAGGTAAATATTTGTAAAATAATTGCAGTGGATAAGGGAAGAAGACTTGCATTCTAAGGACTGAAATTGTAACCTGAAAAAGAAAGAATCATTTTATAGGTTAATGTTTCGTTACCTGTATTGATTTTCTGTATTATGTAATATACCAAAATTATGACATGGTTATTTTTATTGGATTATTTCGCTTTAAGTTTTGTAATTGGACCTTTCACTTGCTAGTTTTCTTCTCTCTTACCAGCTTGTTCTTTACAAATAAAAGCTAAATACAAAAGATACAGTTCAAACCTGAAATCTGGCAATAATTTCTCACTGTAGATATATTATTTTACATAATTTTGTTCGCATTAACTCCTAAATTACTCACATTTAAGTGAGTTATGTTCTTGGATTATCTACGTAGATATCAAGTAAGTGAAACGTAAAACTCAGTATAATGAACACTGCAACGTTGAAATAATTTTTAGGAAATAACTCGGTGAGATATTCTGTCATTTTCATTTTTTATTTCTTCTCTATCTCTAATTTTCTTTCCCTTTTTAATTAAATTCTTTGTTTATTATGTGTGACTTGCATTGTTAAAGTTGTCATATTTATTTTGCGCCTAAATGCATTGTGGAACTCTGTGACATGACATCAACATTTCATTGGGCCTATCCAGAACAATGCAAGATATCACATTAACAACAAAAGTAACAAGTAACATTTAAATGAATCTATGTTTGTGGCCTTTTTAGGCCGGGTGCACACAAAATCAGACGCAACATATTGTCTGATGATACTTGTTGCCCATTGGTTTCTTATGATGGGGTGTACATAGAATCAGACGCAATGAGACAGTTGCGAGCAGACATGGGGAGACAACATTGGATGACTGCTTGAATTTGGTCACAAGCAGACAGTCTGATAGCTGCAGCATACTGCGCATGCATTAATAGCCATGTCCACATTTGCACGCTTTCACTATCTATGAATATTATTGTGTAGTGCACATTATTCATAATGGAGCTCGATACGGATAAATTAGTTGTTTTAGTACTATAGGAATGATACGTTCTGTACAATCTTTCAAGCAATATCACGACAACAATGTGGTTTTTAAAATGTGGGAGGAAATTGCAAATGAGATGAAAGCACCAGGTGAATAATAATTAATAATATTAATAATTTGTAGTAGGTCTACTTTTGTGTTCTATACTATCTCTCATTATTTATTTAATATATTTTTCATTATTGTGGCTCGTGAAGTAGTCATAAACATACAAAATGACGTTCGTGCACTACATTAGTAGTATTCAGGGCTGGGCAAAATACCGACATCCAAGTATTTCAAATACAAATACAAAATACTTCAAACAATTGTATTTGAAATACAAATACAAAATACTTTTAAAAAATTAACCAAAATACATTTGTATTTCAAATACTCAAAATACATTTGTATTTCAAATACTCGATAAAATATATAGGCCTAAAGAAATAAGAATATTATTGTACTGAAAATCTAAAATATTATATTAACATTAAAAGTATTTTTACCTCGAAGTTTTATATAAACACTGTAACTGAACGTTCTTCCTTTTTCCAGTCAGCAATGAAATTATGCTACATATGAATAATTACTGCTCACTTTCAAAATAACCAGTTCCTCAAATGTTCATAAGATAAGGACCCCCTTGCTTGTGAATGAATAAATCCTGCAAAACAGAACAGTCTTTCTACAGGCGCAGAGGAACACAAACTTGTATTATATTTATAAAAGCTTGTTTCACTGTTGGTAATTCTCTAGACTTCTAGAGTGCACATTGCCATTGAAGAATTGTATGAGCTCATACTCCACAGCAGACAAGTTATTTTCTTTTTGCTTTTCAAAGTCTGTTTTACTTGAATTGAAAACATAAAAATTGTTTTCATCATCTAAACAGACCAGAGATGTAGCAGACAACTGCTCAGCTGATTTTACACACATATTCTGTATCCTCTTATCATTTGGTGAGGCAGTGTCAGGTAGCCGTCTCATCTTCAATGATGGGTGGAGCAAGCTGAATTTTCTTCTGGGATCAGATAAAACATCACTTTAAATCTTGATGAAAAAAAACTTATTAGGATTGGAGTTACTTGGTATAGATGGCGTAGATTACTAGGTAACAGAATATGTAATCTGTTATTAAGGGAAATTAATGTGGACAAAAGTTGGCCATAATAGCACGTCTTCTCATTTTGCATTAAATTAAGGGTTACGGTAATGGGTTTCAGAACTGCACAATATTCTTCAAAGTACTGAAACTCAACATCTTTGAAGGTTGGCAATCCCAGTTTTCACATATACTGTTTATATCATGTTTGAATTGCAATATTTGAGAGATTGAGTCATAAAGAGAATTCCATCCAGTTGGGCAAGGAAACTTTAATGAATATTTCAAGACATCTGATATAATTTCTGAGGGTTTGAGTCTCCTAGACGCATTCCATAATGCTGAACACTTAGCAAGTGTTGGGTGATGGATCCTTGATGCTGTTGGAGATTTCTTCATGGCATTAAGGAAATCAGTTGTGGCAAGAAAACTAACTGTATGGCTTGCACAACTGAAATGGGTAGGCAAATAAGACAAAAATTCATTCTTCAAATCGAAATCCAAAACTTGAAGAACAAGAAGAAGAAAAAAGTATTTTGAGTATTTGAAATACAAAATACATCAATTTTATGTATTTAAATACAAAGTACTTTCGAAAATCCTTACAAATTACAAAATGCAAAATAGAAATGTATTTCAAATACGTATTTCAAATACTGCCCAGCCCTGTAGTATTTATTTTTAACACACTTTCAGTTGTATAGAATTTTAGGTGTATTAGGCGTCCTTAGGAAATAATAACCAAATACAATAGAATTTCTCATATAGATAGTCCTCTTTCATTGACGTCAGCTTTCTAAATCCACACAACCAGCAAATCAGCTGTTGCGAGCAGATAGCGTCAAGCAGTCACGGGGCATTGTAAGACACTATAAAACAAAATGTCGCATCGCCAAGAGCCATGCCGCGTCTGATTCTGTGTGCACCCGGCCTTACAGTTTTAAAGCTGTGCTGTATCTGTTGCATATTACACAGCTGGTAAAAAGTTGCAAAAATTGTTAATTCTAATTCCACAATTAAAGTTCTTGATCTTTCATATAATATAGCAGTTATTTTTCCAAAGATTTTTAGTTACATTATGTGCATTAATTTGTATTAAAGAAAGGAAGTTAAAGATTGTAGGTTTCTTTTCAATATATAGTTTATTGAAGTATTTTCTATGTTAATTACTTAAGTTTTCTTACAAGAATAAGTACTGCTCTTGGATGACATTCTGTATGAAATATTTATAATT
The DNA here is from genome assembly GCF_040183065.1 of Periplaneta americana. Taxonomy (NCBI): domain Eukaryota; kingdom Metazoa; phylum Arthropoda; class Insecta; order Blattodea; family Blattidae; genus Periplaneta; species Periplaneta americana. The sequence continues at coordinate 142,515,438 of NC_091130.1, read as the reverse complement.
TCTATGTATATTACACATTTTATGTTTGCTGACTAAAACAGGAATGGAATAGATCCATTTCCCCCCTTGCCCAGTCATGAAGGGATTTTGTGGTTTAAATTATGAAATTGTTGGATTTAAGGGTTTGACTGTGTTGCATGTTTGAATATTGTCCTTTTTATGAATATTTCTTTAACATTTATATGTAGGCATTTTGCATGGTATTACTGTGTGATTTGTATGTTGCATGCTCATTTTGTGCATGAGTTCATATATAACAAAAAGTGTTTTATGAGATCACCATAATTTTGCTTAGTACAAATAAGAATTTTGTTGGATTTTATAAGTATGAGTAGAGGGTCTGGCAGTTGTGGCATTTGGCTCTGACGAATTTCAGCATGATGCTCTGAAGTGACTATAAGGTTCGAAATACAAAATTACACAGAAAATGGCTTGAAGAATACAATTTATTGGCATGTCATTATTATTTTTTTTTTTAAATTACACATTTCGAGTGATCCCTCAGTATCTTATGGTTTGTTGCAATCTTATCCGGAAATTGTTCATGACACATTCGTTCTGACGAATTTGACAGAACTGTAAAATGAAATGAGAGCAACAACAATTAAATGTTGCCTAATCGCTGCTTGAACTGCCAATACACAGTAAAAAGGTGACCGTATGGTGTTTTGTTTCTGCTAGAATTTTCAGTGTTCCCTCCTTTTTCAAGATGAAATGAGAGAGTTATTACAGTGAATGGTGAAAAATATCGGCAGATATTACAGGCATTATTTAAAGATGCACTAAACAGGAATGGCATTTGGTTTCAACAAGATGGGGCTATGGCTTGTATTGTCAGAGACGTATGGGCTATTCCATATGAAATCGATCAGTAAAAAACCTCGCATTTTTTAATGCCCTAATTTTTTCCCTATTTATCCAAGTTGCTGAGGAGAGTGCATTTGCAAAAATATACTATCGAAAGTCAAACGGTTTTCGTATTGTTGAGTGACAAATTTAGCGTATTTTATAAAAACAAGCCTCTTTCAGCGCCCAGAACTCTGGAACCATTTACTGCAGTACATTGAACGAGAGCTCATTTTGAAGCTGACATTTGGTAGGTTATGTTAAGAAGTAATCCTTATTTTTATTGTATACAGAGAGAGAGATAATCTGATTTTACTTACTTTTAGGCTTTTTGCCAATTTGTAAAAATGTAAAAAATTATTGAGAAAAAACCTTGCATTATTAAGAGGGATTTGGCATTGTGTGCTTAGTGGTACGGCAATAAGTTTCGAGGGTATTAAATAAATTATTTTCACATGCCTAGACTTGAACGGCTCAGTACCGCACGCACTGGCCGAGAGCTGAAGATAAGCAAGCGTTGGGCGTCATTTTACTCTTGTGTTTATGAAATCTGTGATAAAGCTGGGCTACAGCTATGCGCTACTAGACGAAACATCACGTGTTTATGTCTCCTGGCCTTGCTTCCCTCGGCTAGGTCCTGCCTCACAGTCAGCTGGTTAGCTCACGCGCGTACTATTTATTTTCTTTATTTGATATTTTCAATACTTTCTTATCAACGTTGCACCAGTAAAAAATATGTGTTTATTTATACTTTCAATGCGGAATCTAACCATATATTTTTAAAATATTTTTTCGTGGCCAAAGGCGTCTTAATGAAGAAAAATCTACATTTTTCCATTTCCATAAAAAGTTGTTGTTGTTGTTGTTGTTTTCTAATGCCAGGCGTTTGACAATAAAGTCATTTGACCTCTTGCACTCCAATATTTTTCAAAGATATTATCATGACCAGCCACTGAAGCACAGATTTTGAGGTGTTCCGAATCCATTTCTTGGTTTGAGTTGCACAATGGGCAGTTAGGGGACTGATATATTCCAATTCTATGCAGGTGTTTGGCCAAACAATCATGGCCTGTTGCCAATCTAAATGCAGCTACAGACGATTTTCGTGGTAAATCGGGAATTAACTGTGGATTTTGATGCAGAGAGTTCCATTTTTTCCCTTGGGATTGAGTTATCAAATTTTGTTTGTTGAAGTCTAAGTATGTAGATTTAATAAATCTCTTCACAGAGTAATACGTAGATTTAGTAACAGGTCTGTAAGTAGCAGTGCTGCCCTTCTTTGCTAAAGCATCCGCATTCTCGTTTCCCAGGATTCCACAATGGGATGGTATCCATTGGAATACAATTCTTTTATTGAGTAATATTAATTGAGAGAGCATTTTAAGGTGTGTGTTTAGAGACGATTGATATAATAGCTGCTTTGGAGTTTCCATAAAAAGTAAGAAAAACTGTTTACATGTCAATATAAACTTTAACTTCTCAGCATCAAAATAAACCATGATTTTGATCATTGGGTGAAAGGGTTTCGGAGCCACAACAGTTTAAAGTTGCAAATTTTATGAAAATACGATAAATTAAAATATTTTTAATTTAAATACTATGAAGTTCTGATGCCTCAAACTTTGCACAAAGCATTGTATCACAGTTGTCTACAGACAGAAAAAGTTTCATTGTATTTAAAAATTGCAAGGTCAATTTTCTCTATATTTCGGTCGATTTGAGTTGGAATAGCCCGTATGCAGTTGATGAAAAATCTTTTCCCTGGATGCATAATTTTTTGGTTTGACAATATCAATTCACCAGCTCAATCCCCAGACCTCACAGCTGCTCATTCTGTGGGGATAGTCAAGGAAAGGGAGTATCAAACCAGATCAGCTCTAAAGAACAGGACACAGGCAGAAGTCTAAGAAATCAGTGAAACTCCAGGTTTATTGCAATGTGTCATGAACAGTTTCCAAGTAAGATTGCAACAAACCATGAGATACCGAGGGAATCACTTGAAATGTCATTTTCAAAAAGTAATAACATGACAATGAATTGCGTTGTTCAAGACATATTCTGTGTTACTTTGTTATTTCTAAACCTTATTCATCAGTACCAACTGACAGACACTGTACAATGAAATTTGTGCAGTTTTCAAAAACTCTGGAAAGGCAAAGCAATCTTATTATTGTGGAGGTAATGACATTGCTTTATTAAATAGACGAAATTACAGCAAATAGAATGAAACCATAGTCGAGTGTTAACCCTTTCCAGCATAGTGGTTATTCAGAAGAACCACAGTTTTCTTTCTTTCTAAATTTTATGGTACGGATATTCCACCTCTTGAGTATATATAGAGGTGCCATTTGTGTTTTGAAATTGTGTGCAAAGTTAAAATGTCGAAAAAAATTGATCGAAGCTTTGTTATGATCCATTATATGAAAAACATAAAAAATTAATTTGTGCTGCAAAGGGTTAAGAAAACTCACCATAAAACTGATTATATAGCTAACAAAATCTCTGTATCCCATAAGGGTAGTCGTAAGAATTTTGTGAGCTGAGTTATGTGTAACTCCTAAGTTCGTATGATAAGAAGGAAACTATAACCACAGTCTAGTATATACAGTCACGAAGCTCAATATGTAGTAAATATGCAAACATTAGATAGTTGCTCACTACTAGGATCGCTAATATTGACTCATTACAGGCAATGCAAAATAGAACCGTCACAGTCTATTGTTTCTAGCACTCTCAAAACTCAAGCTTCGTGACTGTATATAGTAGACTGTGCTATAACTGTGAAATACATGAGATTGCATAAAATTTCCCACAGTTCACATTAAAAGATGAAGAACGTATTAAAGAAAGAGGGCGTTTCTCAAATCAATTTTTTGCGGTAAAATAAATTCGCCCAGATGCAGGGAAGGCCAACTTGTTTGAAATATTAAATTAATATACATATTAAGTTTTTCTTTAGATAATTTTTTTTGTTCGAAACTGTTTTAAAAGAAGGAGTTTTATTCTTTCTTTACTTTTTGCCTTTGGACAGAGAGGCTGGAAACATGAAATTTGATATAATGAAAGAGTTTTCCTGCAGTCATAAGTAAATATGCTGCAACAGAGAGCTGCTGTTGTGATCTGTGTCTGTAATGATGATTTCCCCTGGCACGAATTGTACCTATTTGTCCATCCCCTTCAGCACATCAGGAAGGGAACCATTGCTCCAACCTTAGTGTGATGTAGCTCCCACCAAAGTTGCAGCCTGATACATTTTATCAGCAGTCCTAATTTCAGATAATAAAAGTAGCACGAGAAAGTGTTGCCTCGTCATATCATCAGGAAGAAATAAGCATAGGTGTGGAATTATAGCGTTAAATTGCTATATTTAAAGCACAAATGTTTTTAGAAATAGCATTTCATAGCATTAATTATTATCTATTTGAAGAAATATTGTTTATCAGCTAAAACTTGTTCTGCTATTTTATGTATTTCAGATGGATACTGTAAAAGAAAATAAGATACGAGGCATCTACAAATTATTGAAGTATTTCATGATTTTTAAATGGATGTGTTACTAGTAGGGCTTGGATTTTTTATGTGCTAAAAATCGGGAAAATGTGTGACAAAAAAAGAAAAATATTTAATTATGTTTCAATTATTTTTTGTGAATATAAACAATATGCAGTACTACCAGTATAAATTATACTGACTCGCCAACTGCTGAAGAATTGCAGTACACAATGAGATTCATCCTCAAGTTGTTCATAACAAATGACTGACGATTATCGCGGAACACTGCCTTGTACTGAGAAAAAGAGCGCCCTGGCCACTCCCTAGAGACATGTTCATAATTGGAAACGAAAACAGAGGCAGCTGATGTTTATGAAATTATAATTGCGTTCTTAATCAGTGTTATGATAACTTACAAGGCATTCCTAAATGACACATTAATGTTTATGCCCTTTTTAAATATATCCCGAAAGTCGTGTTCTGTGTATTCAGCACTTCCTACATTTCTGTCTCTGTCACCTCATTTGTGTCAAACTGGAGGGCTTTCAGTTTCATCTTCAATTGGGGAAACAGAGAAAAGTGTCAGGTGGCCAAGTCAGGCGAGTAGGGTGAGTGGAGGACGACAGTCATGTTGTTTTCGGTCAAAAGCTCCCTGAGGAGAAAGGAAGTATGAGATGGTGGTGCTTTTGATCAGCTGTCAGAATCCTTGGCACAAATTTGGTGGCAACACGATACATGTCCAATATAGCAGTCAAAATCCATTGGCATGTTCTCTTATAACCAATTTCTATCTCATGAGCAAGGTTATGAATGATTCGACTTCAATCCTCACGAACGAGTTGTTGAAGTTTGGCAACAGTGCTGGACATTGTGCAGCTGATGTGCCTTCTTGTGTCTTCATTGACTTCTGTGGATGTTTGGCCAGTCCTGAATTGAGCATGTCATTCAAAGACTTGTGTATGGCTCATGCTTTCTTCCCCGAATGCTTGTCTAATCATTTCCAGGGTCTCCATTTCCCTTTTTCTGAGATTTGTACAAAATTTGATGCACACTATCTGTTCCTTTCTTAGTTCCGTCGCGAAATTGCCATGACTCCAAATAAAAAGAAGTAAAGATTCAGTATGTCCACCCATCTACGTGAAATTTCGTATAGTGACTCTCAACATATGCTGGTATTATCATCTACCGTTGCATCACACTACTACAACTGCTGTTCAGATGGTAGCACCAGTCTAGGAAATTCTGGATACCATCTCTTAGAGCAAGAATGACTTAAAGTTACACACACATAGTTTTCTTCAATATATAATGGCAAGTGCTGTCTGTATAAACAACAGAGATGTTTTACAGTAACAGTACCTAGTTTGTTAGATGTCACTAACACTGACCTTTTGCACAATTAATTTATGGAAATACTGTTATCCAAAAACTGAGACAGGGTTTGTACTGGAATCGCAGGAGGGGAGCTGAGTTCAAATGTCAGTACCTAGTTATTTTTAATTCTCATATTCACTGATTCCAAATTATTGACCTTAATTTTGAAATTACATTGTTTTTTCTTCGTCCCGCACCATGGCGTAGTGGTCTAAGGCATCCTGCCTAGGACTCGCATTACGGAATGCACGCTGGTTTGAGTCTTCATGGGGGAAGAAATTGTCTCATGAAATTTCGGCCAGTGCATGGGACTGGTGCCCACCCAACATCGTGATGCACTTGGGGAGTGGTCCACGCCTGTGGAGTAACGGTTAGCACGTCTGGCCGCGAAACCAGGTGGCCCGGGTTCGATTCCCGATCGAGACAAGGTACCTGGTTGAGGTTTTTTCCAGGGTTTTCCCTCAACCCAATATAAGCAAATGCTGAGTAACTTTCGGTGTTGGACCCTGGACTCATTTCACCGGCATTATCACCTTCATCTCATTCAGACGCTAAATAACCAAAGCTGTTGATAAAGCGTCGTAAAATAACCTACTAAAAAAAAAAAAAAAACTTGGGGAGCTACGATAAGTAGCGAAATCCGGTTGCGAAAGCCAGCTATAAAGCTGGGAGGATCATCGTGCTAACCACACGATACCTCCAGTCTGGTTGGATGATCGTTCACCTCTGCTTTGGCATATGGGCGTGAGGCCAGCAGCCGGTTGGTCGGTCTAGACCCTTCACGGGCTGTAGCGCCACGGATTGTTTTTTTCTTTAAATTGATCTTCCATTGCTTAATTGTTTCTCCCTTTCCCCTCTTACCGCTATGCCCCTTCAATCTACACTTTCTCACTATCAAAAGAATTTTATGTTTGCTGCATTTAATTCAATCACAATATTGAGAAACCCCACATGTCCATTTTTTTACGAAATTGAGTTATATATGATTTCATATTCTAAACATGTAGATTCATGATATTATGAAGAGAAGCCCCACATATTCCCGTCAACATTCATTTTAACTGAAGTGTTAAGAAAAAAAAATAATTTGAGCACAAATCTAGGACCTGAGATGTTTTTTTGTATCTCCTGAAAAGTTTAGTTTTCTAGACATGTGAGGTTTCTCAATATTCCGGTTCAATTTGGATGATGTGCCTAAAAGTGATATCCCTCTATAATTTGAGCATATGTTATCACCCTTTCATGAATAGGTTTTAATAATGATGTTTACCAATTGTTTGGTATTGTCCCGTGTGCCCAGATATCATAAAAAATTTCGATAAGTCTGATATGAAGTGTTTTAGCCCCATATTTTCATAATTCCATTGGGCTACCATCAATTCCACTGGCTTTCCTATTTTTCATGTTTTTTAATGTGTCTATGACTTCTAATGAAATGGCATTGTATTCTTCTGTTTCATGAACTGTTGTCTGTATTTCTTATTCGTCATGTAGTAGTTGTAAAAAATGTTGTTTCCATTTGTCTGCTGTAATTCCTGTTATGGCTAACCTGACTGAGCAATCTTCTTTTAAGTGTTGGAACACTTTAAAACCATATCTTTGTGCTCCTGTAACATCTCTTTCTAAATTTTTTACAAAACTTTTCCAGCTTTCATTATGTGGTTTCCTTGTGAATTTCCTAACTATTGCTCTGTTGCATTTGTATTCAATTCTACGATCAATGTCTCCAGTTGTTCACCATTCTAAATATGCTGTCTTCTTATCATTAATGCTATTTTGAATTTCATCATTCCATGTTTTAGGCGTTTTCTATGTCTAATTTTTTGAGTGCCTAGATTTTCTTTTGCAGCTTTCATCACTGCCTCATGAAGATTAATCCTGTCAATTTCTACATTTCCTACTTTTGGTTTTATATACTTGTTTAATCTTTTTTCACACAATTTTCTTATGTTTTCTTGTTCCAACAGCTGGATTACCAGGAAATGGTCAGTATCTAGTTCTGCTGCCCTCAGAACTCTTGTATCAATAATGTTAGGCCATATTTTTTTATTGGAAATTGTATAATCAATTATGGATTCTAATCCTTGTCCTGGTCAAGTAAATTTGTGAATGTCTTTGTATCTAAAGAAATAATTGGTTATTCTAACTTATTGTATGAACAAAATTCTCTTAAGTAAATGGCATTATCATTTAAAACTGCTTCACCATGATGTCCTACAAGGTCTTCCATAACTTTTCTTCCAATCCTTGCGTTTAAATCCCCAGAAATTATCAACTGATCATTTTTGTTTACTTTATCAATCACAATCACATGGAAAATGACATGCATTATACCCATACATAAAAAAATGAGATGCAGATAATTTCGATAACTACAGAGGTACAGTAGAACCCTGATTATCCGTCACCCTATTAACCGATTGGCAGATTATCCGACTGTCTATTTCTCGCTCTTTTTTTTTTTTTTTTCTTTCAGAAATAAATAATTTATATGAAGTACTCTTTTGTGCAAGTAGGTTCTACATATGTTTTTGCTAGAGAGTGTTATTACAAGCCTTTATCGTTACAAAACATTGTCTACAGTTCAAAGTACCGTTCTATAATATAACTTGTATATAAAATGTCTTCCACGGATGTTAACAGAAAACGTGTTGTGCTAAGTATCGAAAAAAAAGAATGGAAATAATTTGAATGGTTTGAGAAAGAGAAACTGTGGCTCATCTCGCATCAGAATACGAGTTTGGAGTTAGAACTGCGCGATTTAATAAAAAAAAACAAGGATAAAGTGTAAAAAAATTATGTAAATCTACAACATGAGACCTCCTTTAGACTATTCCTATCTTTCCTGAGACAGTCATTACAAAGGGCTTCCTTGCTCCTTAAAAACCCGTCGTTGGCAACCAGACTTAAATTAGTGAACTTCTGATCCTAGCGAGTTAAATACAAGGCCATGGAGGAAATAACAAAATCTTTCATGGTACGGATTATCCGATTTTTTCCATCAACCGTTCAGTCCATCCCCTTCATTACCACTGATAATAGAGGTTCTACTGTATATCATTACTAAATATTACATATAAGGTTTTCTCTTCATTAATACTGAACAAATTACGACCATATACTGAAAAAATGATTGAGGAGTATCAAAATGGTTTCCATCAAGGCCGATTTACTTCAGATAATATACATGTCATCAGGTTGATTAATAAAAAATTATGAGAATATAATCAGGAAGTACATTATCTGTTTATTGATTTTACTAAAGCATATGATTCAATACATCGAGAAAGTTTATAGAATATAATGGCAGAATTTGGAATAACTTTGAAATTAATCAGATTATGTAAGATATATATGGAAAATATGGTAAGCAAAGTAGTAACAAATGAAATTATATGAGAAGAATTCGTAAATCAAACAGGATTAAAACAAGGTGACGCTCTCTCATCAATCTTATTTAATATAACATTAGAGAAGATAATACGATAGTTAGATTTAATACCAGCTGGAATAAACCTGGGTGGACAACATAAAATTTTTGTATATGCTGATGATTTATTATTAATAGGAAGAAATGAGCTTGAAATAAGACAGCTATTTATTGAATTAATGGAAAGGCACAAAACATTGGATTAAATATTAACGAGAGTAAAACAAAATATATGGTAATCACTAAAACAAAACAAAAAAAAATAAAATAAAAGGATTCCCAATAGTCTTAAAATAAAAAATTTTACTTTTGAAACAGTGAATCAGTTCAAATATCTTGGTGTTTTGATAGACAATTCTATGACTGAAAACATGAAATACTTAACAGACTACATAATGCAAACAAAACTTTTTATGCTGTTCACAAATTATCATCATCCCGTTTTTTAATCAGAAATTTAAAAATCATTTTGTACAAAACACTAATCTAACCTGTACTATTATGTGGATCGGAAACATGGAGCTTAACTAAAAAGGAAAAACACAAATTAATGGTTTTTGAAAACAAAGGAAAAGTGTTGAGGAAAATTGTTGGTCCAATTTTTTACCCACTTGAAAACAAGTGAAAATTCGACATAATAATACAAACTTTATAATCAATCATCAATTTTAGATGTAATACTGACCAGAAGATTAAATTGAGCAGGACATGTTACACCTATGGATGACTGCAACAGTGCAAAACAAATGTATATGAACATCTTTAACTACAGAAGGCCACTGGGAAGACCTTGGAATAGATGGAAAGATGAAATTCAGAAGGAATGCATGGAAATGCGAATTACCAACTGGGAGGAACTAGCAAAAGACAGAACAGAGTGGAAGCGTTTTGTGAAATCGACATGGAATTGACATGCTCCATAATGTCCTTTGATTGATTGATTGATTGATTGATTGATTGATTGATTATTATAAAGATGAAAGGTTATGGAAGGATGAGAGCTGTAAACACATAACCTAAAGAACTGAAATTCTTACAGTTCATGAATCTTTAACATAGATGGGGAGTGGAACATAATTTTATTATTTATTTGAAGGATGTGTAATTAAGAAAGCGTTCATTAGGATTCTACTATGTTAAAATTATGAGTAACTTAGAGCAGATTAATAAATTATACCATAACTTCAGTAGGTTACTTTACACTAACTTCAGTGATCTATTCATTTTGTTACATTTAAGTGACATAAAGTGCATGTGACTTTTTATAGACTTTTTCATTCATTCATATTGTTCTGCCCAAGGGCAGATCTTTCACTGCAAACCCAGCATTCTCCAATCTTTCCTATTTTCTGCCTTCCTCTTTATCTCTGTATATAATCCATATATCTTAATGTCGTCTATCATCTGATATCTTTTTCTGCTCCAAACTCTTCTCCCGTTTACCATTCCTCCCAGTGCATCCTTCAGTAGGCAGTTTCTTCTCAACCAGTGACCCAGCCAATTCCGTTTCCTCTTTCTGACCAGTTTCAGCATCATTCTTTCTTCATCCACTCTTTCCAACACAGCTTCATTTCATACTCTGTCCATTTCACATGCTCTATCATTCTGAAAACAGTTCTTGACTAAATTCTCCAAGTAGATGTTGAACAAGGTAGGTGATAAAGGGCATCCTTGTCGTACTCCTTTCCCTATTTCACTTCCTTCTGACATTTCTTCTCCTATCCTGACTGATTCATTTCATATAAAGGTTACTGAACAACCTATAGTTGTGAAACTGCTTCAAGTTACATACCAGGAGACTTCATACAACTACATGTGTCCATGTGAAAATGTATTGCAAAGTGTCAGTTTATATTGAATATTTTAAGTAAATAACTGTTTTTACGTGCTAAATAAGATGATTATGAAGTTTAAAGGCCTAACTTACTTAATAGAAAATTGTTGTGTGAGATATTCATGATAGTTTTCAGTTTCCATTTAAAGTCTTTCAATTTTATTCATACAGTGTATTTTTTTTTTTTTGCTAACACCGTGCTTATTGGTGTGTAGTCATGTGTAAAAAATCATCATAGTGCTGATATAAATCACAATCCATTTTGAATCTTGCGTACACTACTTTTAACACTTGAATATAATTAATTGATTAACTACTGGACTTACTAGTGTTAATTATGTAAGATTTGTCCGGCTTACAGCTGTTTCAGTGCTTCACGCACCATCCTCAGAGCCTACTAGATCACGGTGTCATCTCGAACTTTTCTACCTGTTATGTGGGTGTGTTTGATTGTTGAAAGGTGTTGAAGAGTGGAGTCGAATAGTGTGTGTGTACTGAAATTGATCTGTGTGTTGAGAATTTGATCAGGGTGTGTTTTAGTGTGTTTGTATATTTCGTATTAGCCATACATACAATAACATAAATACGGACATGGAAATCCTACACACACAATCCAAGAACCAAAAACTCAACACACTAGAACAATACGAAATATACAAACACACTAAAACACACCCCGATCAAATTCTCAACACACAGATCAATTTCAGTACACATACACTATTTGACTCCACTCTTCAACACCTTTCAACAATCAAACACACCCACATAACAGGCAGAGAAGTTCGAAATGACGCCGTGATCTAGTAGGCTCTGAGGATGGTGCGTGAAGCACTGAAACAGCTGTAAGCCGGACAAATCTTACATAATTAACACTAGTAAGTCCACTAGTTAATCAATTAATTAAATCACAATATTATAATTTGCGAACTTGAAATACTTTTAACGTGTAATACTGTATGTGCATGCAGTCACCATCCCACTGAGAAACTAAAACTTACAGTAAAATAGTTAGCAAATAAATTGAATAAGTTAATATTTCGTCATTAGTGAGAACCAGAATGCATTTGCAAAAATGTTTATGTGAGGTTTCTGTTCTCACTGAATGTTCATATTGCATATTAATCCCCACGCTTTTGATTAGGCCTATATTATAATTTGTGCATGTACGAACTATATTTACAAAAAAATGTAATAAATTGAGTACTAGTCACAATTAATAAACTATTAGTCATGTTATAATTCTGCACAATTTTAACTCATTAAGCAAAGTTTTTATTTTCGTAGAGAGCTTTATATTAGAAAATACTATGCATGTAATTACATTAACAGACCCACACACGCATAGATACACCATATTATATGCACTGTATGCACATAACCACATTCACACTCAAAGAAAGTCTCACACACACTTGTATAATCTCAATATGCTACAATCCTGTGAATAAGCATAGTAGCATTTTCAAACTTAAAAATGCTTTCTTTTTTTTTATATCATTTAGATTATATTCATTTGAAAACATTTCTATGTACATTATTGGTACCAGCTATATATTGGGTCTGTTACTCAGTAGACTATGTGTCCATTTGAACATTAGTCCATATGAATTAAATAATTTATCACTAATTAACGTTATTGAACAAGTAATAACTGCTTTACTATGTTAATATTAGGCTATATAAATTCTAGTGGTAAATTACTTGGGTGACTAATTTCGACGTGGTTTGCGTCATTTTCCGAAGCCTCATTGAACAAGTAATAATTGCTTTACTGTGTTAATATCATATAAATTCTAGTGGTAAATTACTTGGCTGACTAAAGGTAAGCGTTCACTACATCTTATCGCACGCATCGGACGAATTGCACGGACCGGAAAAAGACTATCTTTGCTGTAATTGTTATGTAACTGCGTTCACTACATCGTATCGGACGCATCGCCTCTCGGCAAATCCGTCCACGTTTCTCGGATGGGCAATTTTTCTGATGTGTGGGATCATGGCCTTCTTTAATAAATCAATTTTAATTGGTCAACTGTTACTATTATGTTGTGCCATGTTCAGTGTCGCGCCAAAATGGCAGACGGAAAACTTACTTCGCGTGTAGAACATTGCAAAGAATTATATAATTTTAGGCATTCCCATTAAAGTAATCAAGTCGTTTCTTGCAAATATATAATGTAACCAATATTTCTTTTGTTTCTTCCTCTTCAATTAAGACGCATGAAGCAATTACAAATTCTTATTCGCTAACAGGCATAATTAATAGACCTAACCTCAACTCCTCTGCTTTCAGTAATGTCAATATCGTACGACGTCATGTTTTAAACAGCTGATAGGGGAATCCAATGAGGCGATGAGGTACAGTGAACGCACTGCACTTAAAATATCCGTTTCGTGCAAGGAGTGCGATACGATGTAGTGAACGCTTACCTTAATTTCGACGTGGTTTGCGTCATTTTCCGAAGCCTCATTGAACAAGTAATAACTGCTTTACTGTGTTAATATTATATAAATTATATACGAGAATATACAATATCTACCAAAAAGTAATTGGGCACTGTTTTTGCCCCTTTAGAACCTCGTGATACCACCTCTTGTTGCTATAACAGCAGCCATCCTGTCAGGCATGTTCTCCACTAGTTTGTGTAGGATATCCACTGGAATGTGTCACCATTCCTCTTGCAACATGGCACTCAGTTGGACAATGGAAGTTGGCCGCATCTCCCGAGACCTCAATCGCCGGTCCAATTCGTCTCAAAGGCGCTCAAGGGATTGAGATCAGGATTGTGCAGGCCAGTTCAACTTGTGAACATTATTGTCTGCATACCACTGCATAGTAGCCGCCGAAACATGGGGCCAACTTCCATTGTCCAACTGAGTGCCATATTGCAAGAGGAATGGCGACGCATTCCAGTGGATATCCTACACAAACTAGTGGAGAGCATGCCTGACAGGGTAGCTGCTGTTATAGCAACAAGAGGTGGTACCACGAGGTTCTAAAGGGACAAAAACAGTGCCCAATTATTTTTTGGTATATAGTGTGATAGGAGTGTGTTGGGAGTGTTTTGAAATGGATTTGAGCAATGGACAAATTGTGGAAGTATTTAGAATAGGAAGAAAAAAATCTAAGTCGTAATCCAGATCAAGTTAGGCCTATATTAGTTAAATTCAAGAGCATGATAACGAAGAATAAGATCATGAGAAACAGAAGGTTGCTAGGGAACACTTCCATTAGAATGGACAATGACTGGAGTTATGAAGTAAGGAGCAGAAGACGGGTTTTGGTCCCTTTCATGAAAGAAGCTAGGAAAAGAGATCAGTTTGCAAAACTGTTTAGAGACAAATTAAAGATCTTTAGTGCAGAAGAATGTCTCGGAAGCATTAAGCAGCCGGAAGTAGGTTCAGAAGAAATTGATAGAAATAGAAGAGTCCTGAAGGAGAAAATTAGGGGATTAGTGTCGAAGAGCATTGGAAATGATATCAGCTTGGGCAATATTAATGAAAATAGCAAGGTAAGCACGACATGGAATGCGGAAAAAAAGTAACCTTAAGCGAGCAAGAGAAGCCTATGATGTCATCTGACTAGAAGGAAATATCAACACAGAGTAGAATTCTACAAACGCATCAGAATTCGTGTAGTCAGCATATTGGGGCGATTCGAAGGCGATTATGAGAGTTGCAGAGTGAGGTAAAAACAACGATAAGGCAAGCGAAGAAAAATTGAATGGGTCCAGGAAGGAAGAAAGGTGAATAGTAAGAAGAAACATGATTTAAGGAGTTGATGTAGTGAGGAAGTAGTGGTAGAAAATACAAGAAAAAAGTAGATAGTAGGGAGGACAGGGATATCAATAGCAAGTGAAGTGAAGTGAAGTGAGGGGAGGATATAAGTGTGGAGTACAATAGTAGAGAAGTGGGGAAATAATAGATAGATTGGCTGGTGAATAAGAGGTGACAAGATACATTTAAAGAGAACATGAGTGGAAGAGAGAATGAAGTAAGGTATGACTTGCAGAAATTTGCTATGTAATAAGGCGGGATGGCACTGTATACAAAATATGTGAAGTACCATCTCACTGGAAGTAAGTGCTTAACGACAAATATATAATATACCATATGAAGAGTTCGCGGGAAAAACGATGAATGTCACAGTTTTGTTAAGGTTGATGTCATTATCTAATTCAATGGATCACTGCGAAATTTAATGTTGTTCTTATGAAAAATGGTAAAAAGGAGAATTAACACCACGAATACAGTAATCCTTTCCTTTATTTTCTATAGAAACAGCACTACATCTTGCAGTTATACTCTCAATTAGATCATTATCTAATACTTAACAGAAATGTGACATTCATCGTTTTTCCCGCGAACTCTTCATATCATATATCATATCGTCGTTGTTCCTGCAATAACTGCTATGTAACACATTTATCGATTTTCAGATTTTTGTTCTATTAAATAACTTAAATAGTGATACAGCAGATAATAAAATCTCCTGTATGTAATTATATTCCTTTGTTTCGAAAATGTAAGAATTCACAGTCTCCTATGTACGGCTACCATAGGATAAATAAATGTGTTTTTTCTTCCTACTGAAAAATGTTATATTTTGCACGTAGGAGTTATTGCAGGAACAACGACGATATATAAATTCTGGTGGTAAATTACCTGGCTGAATAGTTTCGACGTGGTTTGCGTCATTTGCTTTACTGTGCAACTTAAAAATGAGTCACAGTCCTGCCATCTATCCGCAATATGCGGAACCTGAATCACGCAAGTGAAGTGGGTAGGCATTAGTTACAGACACACACACATTTGTTATAATTTGCTTCTTGTTGTGTTTTTCAATTTAAACTTTGTTACGTCGGTTATAAAAGTAAATATGCTAATGAATATTAATGTTGGGACAGTGAAGACATAAATATTATTAATTTTAGAAATAAAATAAACTTTGCGTATATGTTTACGAAAGAAGTACTTATGCAGCGAACCATACATCTTGCTTATGAAGACTCATATGAAAAAGTTAAAGCCTTGAATGTGTTAAATGTTTTTGCTGTGTTGTGTGTCGTAGGCTTTGGTATGGTTTAATTTTTTTCAAATATTTATTTTTGAGTAGACTATGTATGTTTGTTTTTGTGATGGAAATTGAGGGGAAGGGGAGGAGGATGAGAATGTCTCAGATTTATTGATCTTAATCCACTGATTCAAAAAAATAAATCAAATAAAGTTGAAACTTTAAGGTTGGAACATTTTTAGAATTTTATATTAGTAATTTTAGTTTCTGTAATCAGAAACTAAGTCTTCAGTAAATGATATCTATTCCTTCCACATTCGTATAAATAATGAACATGATATTGTTATTGCTAGTGGAATGAACAGAAGCCACTATGTGGGTAGTGAGGTGAATTGACAAACACGTGGTGGTCTGCCCAGTGACTAATTCACTTCCTCTTCTCTGCTTCTCCCCGCAGGTCTCAGTCGTTCCGTCATTCGAGCTCGGCTCACTCGAGTGTTGCGAACGTTGTGGGAACCAGCTTATCAGCACACCCCTTGTTACCTCTTGGAGATAATGCTGTCGGTAGGTGTTCTTATGCAGCATGCATTTCTTTTTTATATTGGTACTCTTTCAGATACCGTCTAGTATCAGTATGGTTGATGTTTTCCATTCTGCATCAATGTAAGTTCTGTAATTGAGGTACAAGACAGATTGGAAATCAGTAGGAGCATGAGTAAAATTATTATTTTTAATGGTTTCAACAGTAGCCTTAATTACTTTTAATGATTTGAACAATATTATTTATTATTTTATGCTCGACCATGCCGAAATGTAGTAATTATACACCTGGTAGCAGCCCTTTAATGGACCTCATTAAAGTACATCTGTTCATTAAAGTTCAGGTGTTCCACCAATCAGAAAATACCATTGTAGCAATATGAAAGCGCAAGTATCGATTATTCTCGGATATGCAATCGAAAGACAATTCTGTTACTATAATAATTAGCGTTAATTGTAAATAATATTCAAATAAATTCAATTTGTCATCTCGTTTTTCAATGTCTAATTCAATTTCAAGGTTATATCAAGATTAATGTTTATTTTACTTTCTAGATTATATCAAGGTCGATGTCGACATTTGTTTCTCTGAAAAAATTAATACTTTCGCGTCTGCGCACATCTCACAATTTACGAGGTATTGCACAAGGTCAGTTCCGCTCCTTAGTCAGATAAGAATAACATGAATGCTTATGAATAATTTCAAGTTAGAAATATGGTCGAGCATAAAAAGTCGTATGAAACTTGACTATAATGGTAATTAAGACGCTCGTATGAAAATTATGAAACTCGCTTGAGCTCGTTTCATAAACATAATCGCGTCTTAATTACTACCATTATAGGCTCCTTGCATAATGTACTATTTTCCCATCATGTTTAGATTAAATGATAGCTATTTATGTATCAGGTACGCAAAATAAGGCTTTAGCGGATGAATTCAGTGTTTTTGGACAAGGTGTAAGCCAAGTCCAAAATACAGAATGAATCGGCTAAAGGTTTAGCATACATGGTGCATACAATAGTTTTTAGTAAAAGCTCTCCAAATTATATGAAATAAATAATAAAAGTAAATATAAATATAAGCATAGTCAGTCAATTGTCATATTCTCATCACTATCTGATAAACATAATGAAACAATGTTCTCATATTAAAACCCTGAAGTTGAATTTTTTGGACTGATAACAGTACGAGTCCATACCTGTGGAGTAACGGTCAGCGCATCTGGCCTCGAAACCAGGTGGCCCGGGTTCGAATCCCGGTCAGGGCAAGTTACATGGTTGAGATTTTTTCTGGGGTTTTCCCTCAACCCAATACGAGCAAATGCTGGGTACCTTTCGGTGCTGGACCCCGGACTCATTTCACCGGCATTATCACCTTCATTTCATTCAGACGCTAAATAACCTAGATGTTGATAAAGCGTCGTAAAATAACCCAATAAAATAAAAAAAAAAACAGTACGAAAAGCACTATTTTAGAGAGCATGTACGAAAAATATTATTTTAATAAGGTTTAGCTAGAACGTAATAATGACAAAGAAAATTAAGATGAATTGTTGAGCTGCTATGAAGAAACTTTCCATAGTTAACATAAAATTCTATATAGATAATTTTATTCATGGTTACTATAGAGTGCTCGGAGTTTAGAAAATACCATTAAGTATATAGGCATCTTCTTAGAGGATAACCCCCACCCCTTTGTAATATAACTTAAATAAGTTATTTACGTATTTTCTGATGTATATAAAATAACAAGTAAATCTATTTAATTTATTCTGCCACTGGAAATGCAAATAAACTGATATATAAATCTATTTATAAGCAATATAAAGCGTCTATATTTGAAGCAATGCTTAGTTACAGTATTTATATACTATATATTGCAATTATTGACATCGGTATGAACAAAAATTTGTATTATTTACTATAATTTTTAGACAGTTCTAGTAATATGAAAATTTACAAATTTATTACAGGTTTCTGTCATATGCGTTTCCAATTCACTGTGGGCTAAAGCAAGGAGATACTTTTTAACTTTGCTCTAGAGTATGCCATTAGGAAAGTCCAGGATAACAGAGAGGGTTTGGAATTGAACAGGTTACATCAGCTGCTTGTGTATGCGGATGACGTGAATATGTTAGGAGAAAATGCACAAACGATTAGGGAAAACACGGGAATTTTACTGGAAGCAAGTAAAGAGATAGGTTTGGAAGTAAACCTCTTGAAAATATAGCTCCTGAATTTATGGATTTCTACCAAGAATTATTGAAATGGCCAACAGGTGATGTAAGTGATGGTGACAGTGAACATGATATCGGCTAGACAAGTTCAAATACTTACATAATATGTATGGATGATACAAATGAATATATCATGGACTGAGACTAATCTAGGACAGTTCAAGTACATCACTATGTATGAAATAAATATACTGCGTGTGATAATCTAGTTTTTATTACAAATTTTTTCGTAATGTGCAAAAACGTTCTAAGTCAGGCCAAAAGAAATGCTTGTAAACCATAGTAAATAAAAGTAAAAATAATATTAACAGTAGTAAATTATAATACACTGTTGATATGATATAAAAAATATATTTTTTTAATTTTATAAATTTCGTGGTTTATGAGCAGAGCAGTTTTCTGTTGTTTTCCGACAAACTACCCTGGACGACTTAGAATGTTTTTACAGCCCATGATTCAATTAACTATGCGCTTAATTACAAAACACATAATAGGTTTTTATTTATTTTAATTGTATTCTTTTGTCTGCACAGTTACATCACTTCCACCCTGTATACTTCGTAAATGAATCAGTTGGAGGTAAAAGGAATTAAGTCACTTTTCACAACTTTTCAGGAGGAGCAAAAAACATACCACTAATAACACAAATGAGGAGCATCGTTTCAAAACGTATTATGTGCCCCTTATAATTTTTTTACACGAACGACGAAAAACTGGATTACTCGTAAACCGGATAAGTTTTCAAAACACTACACAAAACCATTTTTAAGTACTGGTTTAACACTTTACAAATATGACGACTTGGAACCATCAGACTTCACAGCATGAAAGATAAAGAAATAGAAAGTCCCCACTAGGGGACTTAATACGTTTTGAAACGATGCTTCTCAAATATCATATTTTTATGTTATAGAAGACAAAGGAATATTTAAAAGTCTTTGTTCCTTCTTCCTCTGTTCGATGCACATGGCATCTGTTGTTCAAATTGTTGCATAACCCAAAACTGCATATTTTGACTTACTTCCTTTTAGCTCCGACTGATTCAAATATAAAATATAATTTTTTTGAATTTTATAAATTTCGTGGTTTATGAGCAGAGCAGTTTTTTTGTTGTTTTCCGACAAACTACTCTGGACTACTTAGAACGTTTTTGCAGCCCATGATTCAATTAACCATGCACTTAATTACAAAACACATAATACGTTTTTTATTTGTTTTAATGGTATTCTTTTGTCTGCACAGTTATATCACTTCCACCCTGTATACTTCGTAAATAGCAGAAAAAGCAAAGGTTTGTAAGTTCTGCTGTCTGGTATATTTATCATTATTTTGTGACCTATATTGCAGTCGGCACTCCAGCATCTCTCTCATGCGGGTCGATGACCCTGAGTTCGACGATGGAGCACCAGAGGGGGGTGGGCTCACACTCGCACCACCACCACCGCCACCACAGCAGGGACCGAGCTGGCAATGCGAGTCCTCTCCTCTCCCCAACACACACTGCGGATATCCACGACTTCGATACCCGGGACCTGACCATCATTACGGCGGGAGGTGTCGGGACTACGAGCCCGTCTCCCCCCCTCACCACCTCCCTGTCGCCGGGCACATCGATCACATCCAGCCCGCAGCATTTCTACCCAGGTGGGCGGCAGACGGACGACGAGGAGCAAGAATACACCACTGCAGTGACAGAACAGCGGGGGACACCGGGTACTGGCGGGAGTCAACGTCAGAGTCCTTACCGACACCAGAACACAGGTCAGAGCAACTATGGCAGCACCCAGTCTCACCAGTTTCCGCATCACACTCACATTACTACTTCACAAACCCTAACTACTACACTTACTACCACACAACATCCTACAACCCTGCCTCGCTCTAACACCAGCAAAGCCTCAAATCGTATACAGCAGTCTGACAAGAAGTCTAGCCAGATTGTGACTAGGCACGACTGGCAGAGGAGTGCTAGCTGCAGGAACCTCCGCAACGATAGCAGATTTGAGCAGGGGGCGGAGGTAAACACCTGCACTGATCCTCTAAGAGACGGAAGGGGATATTATGAGTCTGTGTATAGACAGGAACACCTCATAGAATCTCCTATCACAAGATACGATGACAGTCGCCGAGCATGTTATAGTGCAGCAGGGAGCAAGACGAATTCTGTAGATCGGGGGTCTGATGCCGTTCCAGATACCAGAATCTACTCGAGCAGCTATCCTGGCACGACTTCTAGCCTCTCTACAGAGAGTGGTGGGGGAGACGAGCCTGGGGGAATGATGGAAGCTGGAAGTGAGTGTATCTTACTTACAACTGGGGGGTTAGATTCGGGATCGCAGGAGGAAATCCTGTATTCCCACGATGATCTGTCACATGATTCATACGAGCTCTTGGAGCGCGAAGGGGAGGATGAAGGGGATGATGAACAAGAGGATGACGATGACGGGAGGGATGCAATGAGGCGCAGGATCAAGTCCTACTCGGGGACGAGATCCTGCAGTTTGGAATCGGGGGGAGACATCCTTCCTATGGACGAAATTGACGAACTGTCTAGAGATGGTCACGATGACGATGCAGAAGTGTTTCAGATGGATGAGATCGAGACAGTGGGGTCTAAAACTTATCTTAAACAAAGGAATAACGAATCTAGTCTTGAAAATGTAAGAGATGGACTGCATAGTACAAATTCCGATATTACTGATAGAAAGGGCCTAGACTCTATGATAATGAGAGAGAATAGAGATATTCAGTCATCCTTGCAAGCACAATCACCACAATTTGATGTTCATGACGACATGTCTAGAGACGAGGAAAGCATGACTTGTACGCATTTTGAGCACAAATCCAAAAGCAGAACAGATGTTAGGGAGGAGGATTATACGTACAGGGATTCACATAAACACGGTAAAGTAGAGAATGAGGAAGGGGTGGTATATGCTGTAGGGCACGATGTGAAAAGCAGCAAGCAAGCACAAACACACTTCGTGGAGTACAACGCGAAATGCAAGCCTGGGTTAGTGGTAGGTTTTGATAATAAAGATGATGTAGCTGGTAGTAAAAAGGTAAGTATGGTACATACTCCTGTTGAAAGGGCAAGGAGCGATCCTCATACAGGTAGCTTCAGATCAAAGGGGGGCAGTAAACGGAAACGACGGGTATTAACTCATCAGAAATCTATAGACGTTACTCCAGCAGGGAGTGGTGAGTCAGATGAGGAAGGAGACGGAGATGAATCTTCATTTTACGCTTCCACTATGGTTGCGAGCCGTAGTGAATATAACATCCCTTATATATTACATAAGAGGCACGCAATGAATGGAACTGCTCCCAGTCAAGAATCTGCAGTACCCCATCAGGTAGAAATGTTGACTGACGATTATAAAGCCCAGAAATCAGATAAGAAAATTATCTTAGATGATAAACACGATGATCAGTTAACTAGAATTGATAGAAAGAGAGGTTCAATAGAAAAATTTATAGCTTACAGACAGGCTTCTGATAGTTCTAGTTGCATAGGAAGTAGTTTTGAGGCACCAGATCATAAAATTGAAAGTATAACATCAGATATTTCAGATAAGGTTGCGGAAATTATTATTAGCCCAACTGATATTCGTGATTCAAATAAGGAAATATCCAAAGTCACAGTTTCACAAAGTGTTGGTACAGATGATGATAAAATATCAGAAGCTGCACTGAAGCCTGATTACATAGCTTCTGTACGAGATGAATCTGAAGAAGCCAGAGTTGATGTTTTGGATAAATACTTCAGACTTCCGAGTAAAACAGCACCAGATGTTTCGTCAGTACCTGTAACAAGTAGTGATGATGAACGTGGAGAAAAATCTTCAACCATTTCAAGAAAAAGCAGGATAGGACCTCCGGCTGAATTGCCTGCAGGACCATTGTTGCCTCGCAAGAGAGATCGTTCTCCCATCCTGTTTGCGCGAGCTAGACTTGGTCTCTCTGAAGGCTCTGCGTTTTCACCAGTACGTCAAGTTGGGTCTCCAGCATCTTCTCGTAGGGCGAAGTCCCTGGATGCTCCAGTTGTTGCAGTGCACCGTCTTCCACCGGCTGATGCTTTCTCAAGCAAAGATGACACTTTGGATAATGGTATTGGAAAGCCTGAACCTTTAAAACCCTTAGAGATTATAGCCAAACGACTGCCTTCTACCATAGAAGATGAAAACGGTGCTCAGGAAGATGATACACAAGATTTGATAAAGAGACTTCTGGAAAAAACGCAACCGTCATTACAACATGTCTCAGCTGTAGATATTGACGCTTATAACATTAAAGGTGTAGGGATTAAGGATATAAATTTTAAATCTATTGAATCAGAAAAATATGGTCTTCCATCTTTAAGTGATGATTTAAAATATACATCTCCAGCCCTTTCTGACAGAGATACAGCAAAGAGCATTTCGTCAGATGTTGCAGATAAAAAGACAATCATTTCTGAAGAACTAAAACAAGTACATATACAAAGACAAGACACCCCAAGACCTAAAAATTTACAGGAAATTCACGATATCAGACCTACAAAACAGTTACCTTCACCGAAGGATGTCCATACAGCATTACAGACTGTAGTTCAAGACATAAAGGAACATGCCACCACGAAACCTCAGATACCTATTAAACCTGAAGGGTTAATCTCAAGAGTAAGTGAAGTGGTATTAACAAAAGACAGATATGAATTGTCAGTTGAACATCCTGTTGTCATTAAGAGTGAAGATTATCAAGAATCTAAAGATATAATGAAGCCCTTTGAGCTCAGTACACAAAGAGCAGACAGCCTTATGTCGTCTCAGGAATCTGGTTTAGAAATCAGTGGAAACTATGGAGTTACGTCACAACCAGAGATTAGCAAAGATGTTGCAGATTTTCCTTACAGTGAGGGAGATACTCGACAGGTTATGCAAAAGGTATTAAATGAACTACTAGGGTCTGCTAGCGTGTCAAATGGAGAAAGTGAATTAGATCAATCATATAATGGGAAAAACAAGAGAATGCTTCTTCGTGATAAAGGTGGGAGTTCTGGTGATTATCAGACATTCGATGACATTGAATTACCTCCAGAATTCAGGGATTATCCAGAGATTCCTACAGTTCCAGAAACATCTGTTGACTTGTCTAGTGTGCAGAAGCCTATCAGTGAATATTCAGGTGATAGTGACCTTCCACTTTCAACTAAGGAAATAGTTAAGCATTCTGTTAAAGATAGTATATCATTGAAAGAAGACAAACCTAAAATTGTGTCATTGAAAGAAGACAAACCTAAAAGTGTGTCATTGAAAGAAGACAAACCTAGAAGTGTTCAGACAGTGTTGTTGGAGGATCGCTCACATCCTTATCCTGACATAAAAGTGAAGCAAGTTCCTCAAAGTTCATTTTCTGATAAACAACGACTTTCCAAATTTGAAATTAAACGTAGGGCGAGTATAGATATAGAACCTGAAATTATCATTATTGATAATGAACCAGAACCTGCCAGAATGACTAAAATTAAAACTAGTAGTAAACCATTTTCAAAAGTAAAAGATGTCAGTTCTGCAGTTACAGCAAAAGAACATTTTACTCCAACTGAAACACCTTCAGGATTAGAGAAAGAAAAAATTCGGAAAGTTGAAGCGAAAACTGATAAAATTGTTGAGATGGAGTTGCTAACTGAAACAAAGCCTCCATGTTATGCAGACATTGAAGTAAAATCTCATCATATGGAAACAGAAACAGACACCAGTGACAAGCATCAAGTGACTGGAGCAGCATTTATGGTAGAGCCAAGTGTTACACCAGTAGCAATGGTCAAGAAAGAAATCGCACCTCCAACAACAAGGCTGGAACATCAGGCAATTTCAGCAAAGGCTCAGCAGATATCAAAGGCTGCAAAAATGAGATCACACCCAATTCAGATTATTCATATCGATAGTCACTCCTTAGAAAAAGAAGAAGCTATAGTAACATCTGATGATGAAGTTCCTGCTATTCCATTGGATGAAGAAGGTAGTTGTCTGGAACGCTGGGTTTCTGTTGAAGATATACATGAAGAACTCTTGGCAGCTGATTATGCCTTAAAGGGAGCTTTAGATTTGGGTCATGAATTTCAGTACATAGATGAAGATGGTAGGAGGAGTCCAGATACATGTAGTGATTATGATAATCTGAGTTCCTCACCATCTTCCCATGTCCTTGTTCAAGATGACCTGCCACTGGAACAGGTAGAAGAATTTGTGGAAATAGAACTGGGCAAGACTAGCGTGGATGGCAGAACAGAAGAAAGCATTAAAGTTATTATAGGGGGTAGAATGCAGAAGGAAATGAAAGTGGCAGCAATTGCTACTGAGGAAAGTGATTCAACTCTGAGTAGTACAACAGGTGAAGACCACAAGCCAGCTGTCTTGGTACCAACTGAAGATGTGATGGAAACAGTAGTTGAGGTTGCTGAAGAAGATAAGTCACAATTGAGAGTCACCGATTCTCAGGAAACCAAAACAGAGTCAGCATTTCAAGAAAGTGGAAGTAGTAAATTGGCTGAACATCTAAGTGAAGAAATTGCAGAATCTCAACAACAGGAAATATTGGATCTGGAGGAGATAGTATCATCAGAAAGTCCAGATGAGTTTGAACAAGAAGTGACATTGCAGTCTTCAGTACCAGAACAAATAGAAGACAAAGATCAAGAAGAAAATGCAAGCTCTGAAGAAGTAGACAGTGACCATTCGGAGATAAAAGAATTACAGGAAGACAGTGAAGAAAAAGATGTAGAGGAAACTGAATTAGACGACAAGAAAAAGAGTATAGATACTGTGAACTTGGAACGAGAATCAGAAATTGGTGTGGAATCGCCTGTATCCCTCAAGGAAGCTAGGGATGAAGAATCACCTGAATCTTTGAAAGATGATAAAGTTATCGAACGGAGCAAATCAGAAGAAGAAGCATCATCATCTTCATCTTTGGCTCTTCCTGCTAGAGTAGAGCTCTCCTCTACTTGGCGTCCTTTCTTGCTCGAATCCAGTGGGAGCTCGAGCTTGGAAGAAGGGTTCTTCCCTCCTGATGAGGAAGAGACAACATCTAGTCCTTCAAATAATGATCGTGAGGAAGGAGCAGCATCCATAGATTTCCCAGCCACCTTTGGCTACCCGTGCATTGGCGATGTAATTACAAGTGTTGGCGGCTATGGAGGGCCCAGTGTGTTCGCTTTGTCACGCACTCTTTCTCGTATAAGTGAGAGAAGTACAACATCAGAACAGGAACGCTCTGACTTGGATGATGACTCCACAAAACCTTCATCAAGATCACCATCAGTTGATGATGAATCATTACTATCTAGTGATCATCAACCCAGTCTGTCATCAGATCCACCTTCTGGTGGTCCCCTTTTAGAGGAAGGTTTTAGAGGAATGAAACCAGAAATTCCTCGTGACCCTTCCACAGAATCTGACAGCCCTGCTGTCATTTGTGGTCCAGGCGGTATGTACATTCCACCTCCATTGCTTTCAGATGATGATTGGCCTTCTCCTCCTACATCTTCTTCACAATTTGAAACCCCAGTTGTAAGTCATGTGGAGACATTTTACATGGAAATTCATCCAGAAGAAGCTTGCAAAGTCTTGGTTATTGACTCTACTACTGACCCCACTGGTGGAGATGGCAGTTCAACGGATGAGAATCACACGCTTCAAGATGAAGACGACGACTTCTTGTCAGGTGAATGTCTTTCTTCATCTGCAACAACTTTAGATGGTACTGTGAAAGTTGCTGTGAGACCGAAATGTCCCTCACACTACTGTGCAGGGAGCTCTCTTAGTGAAGACACATCTATGGGTCTGTCCCTCTCTGAATGGTCGAGCAGTACGAGCACAGTTCGACCGCAGTGTCCACTTCATTATTCTGGTACAAAGAGTGAAGACACGTCTCTTGATGAACTGGGCCGGTCAATACCTGATCTCCCTGCTAGTAGCATAACCCCTCCTAACAGGTGCAGGAGCCCTTCTTATTACTCCGGAGCAAAAAGTGACACCTGTCTTGATGACGCCAGTCCCACCAGATTGGGAAAATCTGCTTCAAGTCAGAAGTCACGCATTACATATTACTCAGCATCCAAGAGTCTTACGAGTGTTGACACTACCTTAGATGATGTTCCTGGACCCATGATGTCCTCTGAGAGACCAGTGAAAGTTGTAAGACCTAAGTGTACCCCGTATTACTCAACTGCCCGTTCTGATGAAGGTGACAGAATGCTGGAAAGAGCAGTTTCGAGACAGGGAATGACGGAAAAGGAACCGTCTTCACAAAGCTTAGAAGCTCCTGCGGGATGGGCAGATGACAGAAGCTTATCGTCTCATTCTGTACAGCAAGTGACCGGTCCAAAAGTCAGGTCGAAATGTTACTCATATTATTCAACTGCAGCAGCTGCTAGAAGCCCTCAGAGCGATGGAGATACTTCCTCATCTCTTGAAGGTTTAAATGTTACAGAAAGAGTATCACGTGCTCCTAAGCGAAGAAAATCACAACCCAAAAAGAGACATAGAGTTACTGTTGATTTAGAGGTAAGAGATGGACAAATTGTTGAAGTATCCTCTAAATCGGCCATGGAAACTCGGTCTTCTAGTGATCAGTCACAAGTTTCTACCCAGGGTTCTGCAGACTCTGCATCTGCAGTAATGTTTGTGCCAAAGCAGTCCTCCGTGTGATAAGTATTTGTTGCAATTGGATTTACATATTTGTAAGTTCATTTTTAACGTGCAATATATGCTGATTATTTATAGGATGCACTAAATCATTTTGTATTACTTAAAACTTATTAAGACAGTTTATTGATAACACACATTTAGAGGCTGTCTTCAAATTTTGAATAATTCATGTAGTTTGGATCGTAATTTTATCCTAGGGATGTGCAAGAGAAGTTTATAATTACAGAGGGATAATTTCATAAATAATGCATAGATTGGAAGAACTGTGAAGTGGGTAACGCAACACCAATGAAAATTACGTCATTTGCAGTTCAAGGATTAAGGAAGAAGCATGTATGTTCATTTCATCCACAGCATACTCTGTGTTTAGGTAATGAGAGCTAGAAATGGAGCCTACACGTGTCTTGG
Organism: Periplaneta americana; assembly: GCF_040183065.1. Classification (NCBI taxonomy): domain Eukaryota; kingdom Metazoa; phylum Arthropoda; class Insecta; order Blattodea; family Blattidae; genus Periplaneta; species Periplaneta americana. Next base: position 142,487,567 of record NC_091130.1, on the reverse strand, counting down.
GTACTGTGATGATTTAAGACCAAAGATCGGTCCACTGTACACTCATCACAAACTCCACTCTGCTGTGGGTTTCTGTGAGGTTTTGCCACAATAAGATTCGATCTTTGATCTTCAATCATCATAGTACCCGAGACATGTGTAGGCTCCATTTCTAGCTCTCATTGCCTAAACACAGAGTATGCTATGGATGAAACGAACACACGTGCTTCTTCCTCAATCCTTCAACTGCAGCTGACGTAATTTTCATTGGTGTTGCGTCATTTACTTTACAATTCTGCCAATTTATGGAATTATTTATGAAATAACCCTTGTATGTTAAATTCAACTAAAACTGTATATATGGACTTACCAAGCCAACAACGAAATCCAGAAGATCTCAGAGATTTATTTATTAGAACAATTATTAGAAGTAATAATGGTTGTGATATGTATATTCGTTTTAAAAATATTAATTAAGAACGCTTCGAATTTGCACATTACAAGATCATATTGTTTGCCTCTAAGCGCATTTAATGCTCTTCATATAATTTGTTAGGAATTAGAACTTAAGTGTTGTAGTATGATTTTAAATTTTCGCGGTGTTCAAAATGATGCAAGATTTTAGGTTTTCTGCACTGTGTCAATTATGTAGGGACAGACGTCCAGTCATAGAGGATGGCTCTTAGTAATGGATCCAATATACAGGAAAACTTCTTTTATAATACATTTTTCACACTTATACGTTTTTTTTAAGTCCTGAAAAAATTCCTGTACTTTCCATTTTAACTTATTTGGTTATACATTTTTCGTTCATAGGTTTTTACACTTATACCATCGTATTTTTAACTCCAGAAGATACGAAACACCATTTATACGTTCTAAATCAATTTTGCTCGAAATTAGTTTTGCCTTCAAAATGTAAAAACGCGAAAATACAGCATGTATTCATTGTTAAGATGTGGCCCACTTTAAAATTCTTGGAAATTCGAACCTACCCATGCTTTCCTCTACCAATCTTGTGCCCTTTAATGATGCTGTTACTGCTTTAGAAACTGTAAAACATTTTGTTAACACACCATATGTAACTGAACAAATTATGGAACAGTTATTACAATTTTGAGGGCATGTTTTATTCCTTAGACGCAGGCAGTGAAAAATAACTAACTTTTTGTAAAAATAATCACATATTATTAAATGAAGATCATACTGGAAGAACAAGGTAAGTCGCTGTCTTAAAATTTTTTGGATAGGAGTTTGAAATGTAATATATCAGCCAGCTTTGACTCTAAGCAGCCAAAATATCATACAAATAATCTTACATTCTTGAAGAATATGTGTTACAAATTGGAGTACTGTATTATAGACTCAAAAGATGACTTAACTGTGATGTTCTAAATTTCTCTTGTGAAAATTTTACCAAAGTGACTTAACTTGTTCTTCCCATATAGTCTTCAAATGCTATTTCAGATGTTATTAAATGTTATGTCAGTATACTTTTTTTCTCACTTATACGTTTTTTTTCTTCAGATCCCCATAAAACGTGCAAATGAAGTTTTACTGTAATATCTTTACCCCTTTCCCTGTCTTCTATCCATACCGTACCTCGAAAATGTTGGATATCTCTACATCTATGACAGTTAAAACAAAAACCTAAAAACTCGTACCACGAATTTGAACATGTTACAGTCAGGCCCTTGTTAATTCTTACTTCTTTCACAGTTTCCGTTTGGAAGTGGTTATTATGATATTGTACAGGTATTTATGTTAATTTATATTATAATTTATATTTCTTTTAACTTATACAGGTACAGGTTAGTATTTACAGTTATAACTTATTGTTGTTGGAATTCTTTGGTTTATAATATTTAAAAGAATGATTACTAAAAATTGAAGATCCTTGCTGATTAAAATAAATTTATGAAATCAATTTATAATTTCCCAGTTATAATTTAAAAATTTATTGTTGTCTCAAACATACATCCACAAATTACACTGAGTCCCAGTGAATGTGCCTAGTGTTTCTGTCAATTGTGCCATCACTACTTGCGTCTATAAAGTCACAGCGCTTCACTGGATCAAAATTTACGTATTACAATGTTATATTAATAAATTTCATAAGTTTTCAAAATTGGACATCCCTGTTTTATGATTAACCGCTAGATGCCAATTTGACTATTTTAACGAGTTCCCTTTAGCTGCATGACTGGTGAATCCCAAAATATTAACTTATTTTGTTAGCTTTATTTATTTTATTAGCTAGTGTTTAAGTTATCCTCCAGGCATCAGCTCTTATTGTGTATGTGTCAAGAGAAAGGGAAAGAGAGATGAGATCATCGCATGTAAGCTGCATCGTTGATGAATTCCCATCACCTGAAATTAGCTGTATCAATCTATCTGCAGTAAAGGCCTGTAGTGACTCAGTTAAAAATAAGTTCAGTTTTGGTTACATATTCAATGCATGAACATGTACACATTTTGAAAACATACATACAAAAAAACTAATCATGTGGCAGGACAAGGGAAACTTTAGACGTAAATTTCATGGCTGTCCAGTTCCGTGTAGAAAAAGAATACTAAATTTAGTGAATAGATTTAATAAGGTAGGTTCTGTGAATGATCTGATGTGAATTAAGTATCACACAAAATAGAGAACACTTCCAGCAACTACTGTGTGGAGTGTGAGTACTGAATGTTGTTAATATAACACAGTACACAAGTTTGAATCTGGCAAAGTGCCGTGAGTTCGTAGGTGCAAGCAGCAACTGTAGTGTGGGTGACTTGCCTCTGGTGATCCAACAGAAATACTGGGAACATTCACTGGGACTCACTGTATTTTGAATTTCAAATGTGAGTTTTAACAATCTTAACATTAGAAGTTGGATGATTTAAAAAAACTGCTTAGTGATGTTTGCATTGCTGTAATAGTTCTGATTTTATTCGTTTATAACCTTTTCTGTCAATATTCTGAATGTAAAAGTGTACTAACAATCATAACTTGTAACATTCCTAAAACTATGCAAATGTCTACATATTTATATTATTGGACATGTGATGAACGATCATATTAGAGAACCTATGAATTTTGGTAAATATGTGCCTTTTTAACAAAACAGTGTCTTCCCTTCTAATAAATTATTTGTATTTCCGTTATTTTACAAACTTGCACTTGAAATATACTCTCAAACGTAAAAGAATAACATTAATTGTTGACTTGCGGAAAGTGAGATGATATCTGGATACTAGAGTTGTTCATTCCGTGATTTTTAATGTTGTTTTCATGCTTATTTATTTATTTATTTATTTATTTATTTATTTATTTATTTATTTATTTAACCTGGTAGAGATAAGGCCATCAGGTATTTATTTATTTATTTATTTACTGGTATTTATTTATTTATTTTATTTGTTTATTTATTTATTTATTTGTTTACTGGTATTTATTTATTTATTTATTTACATTAATTGATCTTACATACATTGTTTACTGGATTTTAAATGATCATTTGATTGCTCCATTGTTATATTCTGACTTGTTTACTTAGCACTTGTTTACTAATTTTTTTTTAGTTTTATACTTCAGCTTGTCTTACATTCCATTATGATATTTATTCAAACAATCTTACATTCAAACACAAAATTCATTCTCTGTACAAAGCATGGCACTCACACATCTGTCTTTTGTGTCATCTCAAGCATTTTGATGTTTGATATTTATTTATACTACTAAATTAATTATACAGAGCATAAAAAAATCTATCACCTTTACTTTTTAACTTCGCTTTAGAATATGCCATTAGGAAAGTTCAGGATAACAGGCAGGGTTTGGAATTGAACGGGCTACATCAGCTTCTTGTCTATGCAGATGACGTGAATATGTTAGGAGAAAATACACAAACGGTTAGGGAAAACACGGAAATTTTACTTGAAGCAAGTAAAGCGATCGGTTTGGAAGTAAATCCCGAAAAGACAAAGTATATGATTATGTCTCGTGACGGGAATATTGTACGAAATGGAAATATAAATATTGGAGATTTATCCTTCGAAGAGGTGGAAAAATTCAAATATCTTGGAGCAACAGTAACAAATGTAAATGACACTCGGGAGGAAATTAAACGCAGAATAAATATGGGAAATGCGTGTTATTATTCGGTTGAGAAGCTCTTGTCATCCAGTCTGCTGTCCAAAAATCTGAAAGTTAGAATTTATAAAACAGTTATATTACCGGTTCTTCTATATGGCTGTGAAACTTGGACTCTCACTCTGAGAGAGGAACATAGGTTAAGGGTGTTTGAGAATAAGGTGCTTAGGAAAATATTTGGGGCTAAGCGGGATGAAGTTACAGGAGAATGGAGAAAGTTACACAACACAGAACTGCACGCATTGTATTCTTCACCTGACATAATTAGGAACTTGAAATCCAGACGTTTGAGATGGGCAGGGCATGTAGCACGTATGGGCGAATCCAGAAATGCATATAGAGTGTTAGTTGGGAGACCGGAGGGAAAAAGACCTTTAGGAAGGCCGAGACGTAGATGGGAGGATAATATTAAAATGGATTTGAGGGAGGTGGGGTATGATGATAGAGACTGGCTTAATCTTGCACAGGATAGGGACCGATGGCGGGCTTATGTGAGGGCGGCAATGAACCTTCGGGTTCCTTAAAAGCCATTTGTAAGTAAGTAAGTAAGTTGTATAAAAAAATCAGCTTCTGTTTGTTTTTCATTTAATTATTCTAAATTTTGAATTTAATAATGATTGTTTCATTCATCACTACATGGAAAAATGGAACTTTCTGGCAGGCACACTCATGACCGAATAAACTGTAGGACACCAGGATAGGTTCCTACTAGCATAGATGTATAATACATCCAAAAATCATCATCATTTGTCAATTATATGACCGATCCGTTGCTTATGAAAGACTCTGTATTAGCTGTATTGTAACTTTTGTCATCACTGTTTTTCTTCTTTCTGTTCGAATGCTTTTGTATCCTCAATAATAGATAAAATATTCTAATTCTAATCTCTAAACTCGACTGCTTGCACATCCCTAGTTACAATGTCTATTCATTTATAGTTTGCAACACAGAAATTGTGTTGTAGTCTCGTTTAATCAGAGTATTAGAACAAGTTTAATTTACATTACATTTTAAAGTAGACCAAATATTTATTATTGTAATTACTGGGTTGTTGTTAGAAGTTGAGTTGCAGATGATGTACCTACCACATTAACTCTAACTCTTGAAAGTCGAGAGTGACAGCATAAAATAAAGTTCCTTCAACAAATCTTTTAAACGATCCGAAAAATTGCAGTTTAAAATGACAGTGCAAAACTGGAAAAAAAAAAAATAAATAAATAAATAAATAAAGATCGACGTTTTTAAGCGAATTAAATACTGTACAGTTGAAATCATCATTACGACATGGTGAAAATAAGGATTTTTGGCAGTTCTATTATATCGACATGTTTTCCACTTGCTCCAAACACCCAGAAAATGTTGTGTTGTGGGTTTCATAATTTAAATCTTAATTGTATATATTAAGAGGTGTGCGTAGTTTTTGTGAACCCGTGATAATAGCCATGTTTAAACTGTTTGTTAGCCCTAGTTGTTACGAAAATGGCAGTGCATAATAGGATGTTTACTTGCTACATGAATTTTGAAGAAGTACTCAACTTACATACCTTGTTAAATGCTGTTATTAACTAAAAATGAAGATTAACGTTTGAACGTGTTACTTAACATTGCTTTGAAGCTTCGCCATTTCAATCACGATAGAAACATAAGTTATATGAATCCCTTTTTACTAATAATTCATCTCCTATCTTGCAAACGTGAATCATGAGACGGGAAATATATAAATTATACACATTCTGCTTTGTACCAAAATGAACTTCGTATTTCAATATACAAAACTTATGTCTACATAATGTGTATTTTATTAAATGGTTTAAAATATTTATGAAATAATTTATACTGTCAGTACCAAAATATTTTTAGCACATTCTCTTCTCGTAAATGGTTTAAAATATTTATCAAATAATTTATTCTGCCTGTACCAAAATATTTTTAGCACATTCTTCTCATAAATGGTTTAAAATGTTTATAAAATAATTTATTCTGTCAGTACCAAAATATTTTACCACATTCTCTTCTCGTCAATGGTTTTAAATATTTATCAAATAATTTATTCTGCCTGTACCAAAATATTTTTAGCACATTCTTCTCATAAATGGTTTAAAATATTTATCAAATAATTTATTCTGTCAGTAGCAAAATATTTTTAGCACATTCTCTTCTCGATGTAGTTTAATGTTACTCTCAAAAGTCAGAGTAATCACAAAAAAATTTTAATTATATTGAATACTTCATTTATTTCAATACAATGTATATTATAGATATTCCATTACTGATACTTGTTTGTTTTGAGTATTTTAAAATTACTGAATTTTCAGCACCTGAAGTTAAATAGCAGTAGTGTTATATCCATTAAAGTATTATTTTGAATATGTATGATAAGAACTGTCTTGTATTAAATTTTAACGTACCTTGTTAACATGTTTCGACCTATTTTAGGTCATCTTCGGAACTGGTCGTTGTTGGTCTTGGCGCCTCTTGTTTCCTGTGTGGGTGCGTTCGTAGTGTAGGAAACAAGAGGCGCCAAGACCAACAACGACCAGTTCCGAAGATGACCTAAAATAGGTCGAAACATGTTAACAAGGTACGTTAAAATTTAACATAAGACAGTTCTTATCATACATATTCCGAAGTGATACAGTGTTAAAAGTTGTGTAATCAAGATGTATTATTTTGAAATGCTTGAAGATAATATGATATAAATACCTAACTGACTTCGAAAAATCCATTTGTTCTGCGAGGATTCAGATTTCCGAAATTATTAGCCTACCATCGCTGTGCCTCCAAAATCCGCTATGTGCATTTAAACAAATCTTTCAGGAGAAAGAAAAAAAAAAACATAGTCAGTATTAATTCCCATGATTTTCAAAGGTATTTTCGGTATAATTTCATCATTTTCCATATAATGGTTGTAATTGTACAGAGTTGTTTTGAAAATCAAGGACTTAAAAGTGATAATGCTTTGTTCTTCTTCCTGAAAAATTTGTTCAAATGCACATAGTGGATTTTGGAGGTAGAGTGACGGCATACACATTTTGTCATGAATTTGACAATTATTGTAACATATAAAAAAATGTAATATGTTGACTGTTGAATTACAACCTTAAATCATGGAAACATTTCTTCAAATACTGTACCTATTTTTACGTTGTAATAATTTCAGCCACAGAAAGAAACATTTTCTTAAAAAAAAGGATTAACGAAATCAGTACTAAGTTCATATTTTACAATAATATATGTACACAGTGAAGTTTTGTATCTTGAAATCAGTTCATCATCCATAGTCATTTGTCAAACCTTAAAGCATATTCCTGAAAGTATATCAAGATTAAGACTGAATATGATGAATGTATGTACATGTATTAGTGGGTAAGATTTTTTGCCTTATTATACAAAGAAAAATTCAAGAATACATGGATGACATATAGGTGTTACTCCTTGATCTACGAATATGTTAGAAAATCGAAGACATTTTAAGAAGTTCTTTAAACATAGTTACGATAATTGTTATTTCAGGCCTATCTATAGAAGTACAGGTAAAGTTTCCAGAGAAAACTTGTAAATTTCATAATTTGGTCTAGAGACAAATAATGAAAAGTATAAACAGTTTTGTTTCTAAATTACATATGTAACAATTTCTCATTTTGCTACATGTTTATCGTGTTATATGAACATTACCTCATTTTTTCGTGTATTCATTCTACCTCCCCATTTATAATTTTTATTTTATAAAGAAATACGAGACAAATATCGAATGTTTACAGTTCGAAAAGTGTAGTGTCAGACTGGGGAGATTATTTAAAGTTTAAGAAACAGAACAAAGTTGATGTTATTATAATTATAGTTACTAGATTAGTGATTTTATTTATCCATAATGTAGTGTCTGAAAATCTTGATTAATTCCCGTAATCTTACACTTCCAACACCACGAATCACTCAGATTTTTGTGTGGGTGTTGAAAGAAGACTTTGGTAAATTAGGTACAGAAATTTGTATGAGGGCATAAATAAATTACTTCCTTTATTAGATTAGAGGGAGGAATTAATGCAAGTATTTATATCAGCTTTCAGTTAGCATGGTGTGGTTATGACTGGAACGATGTTTGGTTTTTAACTAGGCCTAATTACAAGCTTTTGAAAATATGAATGTAATGTCAGTTATCAGTATTCTTGGCAATATTTTCTGCAGCTTCGCAGATAACTTTTCAATGCTGCCTTCCCTTCCTCCTCCTCTATTTTAAATGTTAGCAGCATAGTTAGAGAGAATTTTCTAGATTGAACCAAAGGAAGGTGTTTTTAAGTTCGTAACACTTCCATTGATGATATACGCAGTAATTATTTATAGTTTTATCTACTATCCAGATCACATAAAACAATATGTCATCATCATCATCATCATCCTTCACGAATTAGGCCTCTCTAGACCTGTTTCGGCCCCATCTAGCAGTCTTCTTAAAGGTCTTCCTGGTCGACGATGTCCTCTAGGTTTATATTGCATCATAATTTTTGGGATTCTTGAATTTTCCATTCTTCTTACATGATCTAGCCAATTGAATTTGTATCTGCTGATTTTTTCTTCTACTGACTCTACTTCTAATTGTTCTAAAATTTCTTCATTCCTTTTTCGGTCTAAAAGAATATATCCTGCTGTCCTCCTGAAAAATTTCATTTCCGTTGCTTTGATTCTGTTCATGTCTTTTTTCTTTAATGTCCAAACCTCACTTTCGTATAAAAGGGAGGGTAATGCTAGTGTATTATATATTTTTATTCTTGTAGATTTTTGTACTAATTTAGCTTTTAATTTATTGTTTATTATTCCTAGAATTTGTGTAAATTTGGTAATTTTCTTGTTCACATCTTTTTCATTTTGATAAGATATTTCACAACCCAGATAATTGAAATTTTGTACTTGTTCGAGGCATTGGTTATTGTGTATTATCTTACTTCTGACTGGGTCTTGTCCTAAAAATGCCATTACTTTTGATTTTTGTGCTGAAATTTCCATCCCAAAATCTTTTAATATTTTATTTAATGTATACAATCCTCTTTGTAAATTATCCTCTGAATTGGAAATTATGACTTGATCATCGGCATAGAGTAAGGTATTTAATGTTAGAGCAAAAACAATATGTGAAAATTAAAAACTTTCATTTTTCATTGTTGGTGGATAAATACTATGACATGATTATCATCAGTACCATACTTTGTTTATAAAATTTTCAGTAAGTATTCTGAACCTCATTGACAATCGAATTCTTGCCTTATTTTACAAGAATATACGTGATATAAAACTAAGCAATTTTTATTTGTAAAAATATAAATGAATTGGAAATAACTAACTTATATTTGAATATTAAAGCATATTGTCTCTCATATATGGGAACTCTAGGATGAATGATGTTAAGTCGAGTACCTGTCATTGGATAAAAAAACAGTTATCAGTAACAATTTGTTGACATTCTTATATTTATTACTAACGCTTTATTCTTTCTCATAGTACTTACGTTTAATTTTATTGTCCATCTCTTTTTCTTTCACACACACCCATACTCTTTTTTTCTGAATCTTCAGATAATAAAATGCTGAAGCATAAAGATTTTTACTTCAGATGAAATAATTACATAAGGATTAATATGTTATTATCTATCCAAGCTGAGGTGACCAACTCTCCCCGTATTTTCCAGGAACTCCTGTATTTCAGCTAATTTTTTTAGATCCTCCCGGTGCCCATATTAATATCCTAATCCTTCTGTATTTTCCTTTATCAGTAGTGATCACTAATTTTTTTATGTAATCTAATAATAATTCCCGCAAAATATATTTAGATGTTAACTGAAAATTAATATCAACAGTTTACTAGGGAACAATCAATACAGTTTTGTTCCAGTAATTCTGTAATCTTTGGTGTAACTGTATACACATATTATTGTAAATAGTTTTTTCTTTCAGTTTGCATAGTAGGCTACGATAAAATTAAATGTTCTACAACATCCTGTTAAGACTAAGACTAAAAAACATGCATTTTTAAACATTATTTTATTCAATATTGTAACCTGGATTACATTAAATTGTTAGTTTTATATTATAAATCTAAACTGTTCCATCAAACAATACTGGCTTCACAACCCAAAAACTTGCGCTAAAATTTCTCGTGACCAAGTTACCCGTATTTTTGTGATCAGAAGTTGGTCACCCTAATCCAAGTAAAGAACCATACTAATGTACCACTACAGTCTAGTATATACAATCACGAAGCTTGAAGTGATTTTTTGCATTTCTCGCGATAAAGTGCTCCAACTGAGAGTACTAGGAACAATAGACTGTGCCAGTACTATTTTGCATTGTCTGTGATGAGGCGATAGTAGCGACCCTAGTGGTTAGCAACTATCTATGGATGCATATTCCCAACGTATTGAGCTTCGTGACTGTATATACTAGACTGTGGTACCATTACGCCGTGGTAAAAAGAATAGATCAAGAACACATTAGGTTTCTTTTAATCTAGCATAACAGTTAATTACATTATACTGATTTGAATTGACATAATATGTGTAAAAACATTAGTTATAAAGAAATATTTATTGGATTAAATATTTTTCAAGTAATGAGTTTCAAATAATACTTACCAGTATTTATCCGAGTTTAAATAAAGTGAAACTAAAAAAGTTTAATTGTAAAATAAATATAAAAATTATTGGATATAAACAGGGGCAGGTATTTATGGAGATTAATTTTATCATTTCTGTTTTTTAATATTGGGGTCAGTGGAGATTGTTGGAGATTGATTTGTACTCTTGGCGCAGATTAATGGAAATTTTGGAAAATACAATTATTTTGGAATTGGAATATTAACTCAGTATGAATATTACTTTCCTAATAATTATCATTAAAGGTTCTTTGGATTCTGGTAAAGGTGCGGTATGGCCAATAGACAATATTTGTTGAGACTGTATTTAACACAAATTCATAAAAAAAAAAAAAACAAACAAACAAAAAAAAACTTGCAGCCCTCAAATTAACACTTTCAAATTATTAGTGAAATGTTGAATTCTCCGTCTTTTGAGTTCACTAATGTCATCAGAACACCTGGAATACATTGTATTGTAGCCTACTTGGGTATATAACAAATTCAAGTGAAAAAAAAAAAAGCCAATAAAACTCAGAATATGAAATTCGCTATAAAACGACGCAATAGTAATAATTCGCTAATGTGTTCATATTTCGCTATTAGAACTCTATTTCGCGATTTGTCGCGATTGTTTTATCCGCATATTATTAATTAGAACCACTTAATTTGTAAAGATTATAAAAATGTATTGTATAGACCTACCTATTATCTCGTTTTTAATTTTTTTTTTTAAATTTTATTGGGCTATTTTACGACGCTGTATCAACATCCAGGTTATTTAGCGTCTGAATGAAATGAAGGTGATAATGCCGGTGAAATGAGTCCGGGGTCCAGCACCAAAAGATACCCAGCATTTGCTCGTATTGGGTTGAGGGAAAACCCCGGAAAAAACCTCAACCAGGTAACTTGCCCCGACTGGGATTCGAACCCGGGCCACCTGGTTTCACAGCCAGACGCACTGATCGTTACTCCACAGGTGTGGACCCTATTATGTTGTGATTTTTTATCTCCATAAATACCCGGTCCTGGATATAAATGATATATATATTGTATATGATAAAATGGTAAAGCTGTAAATAGAACTAAACTTCATTTGTTCGTAAAACATTTATTGATCCAGAAAAAGTGATACTTTAGACAAAAAAAATAGCGATTTCTTTAGGGTGCTGTCTTCCATGTTTTTATAGCTTTTAAAACTTATTAATAGTTCATTAGAATAATATGAAAGCAGACACACTATTATCATGAGAATTGTAAAAATTTGTAGAAGCCGAAGATTATAGAAATCCCTAAGGACGAGAGAAAGATTCAGTAGCTATATGAGATTAGAGAGAGTGACAATTAACTGTCTCCCCCTCCCCTTTTACACGTACACAATTTCAGAATAATCATACTACATAAATGCCGTAGTTTCAGACAAAATATTAGATAAATTGCAAATTGAAAGGGAATATTATAGCCTAAATAGGACATCAATTTCGAATATGAAGAAATTCAGAAATAATACTGATAGTCTACAGTAACTTAGACTGTACAAGTATCAGTATTTCATCCACCACCACCATCATCACTAGATCAACAGTTCTGTGTGGTCTCTGGTCTTTTCAAACGCTTTTCCCTATTAAGAGCTCTGCCTTCCCAAGCCCTCTCTCCAAGCAGTTTAACATCTTTGGTAAATGCTACTCTCCATCTGATTTTAGGCCTTCCAATTCGTCTCTTACCCTCTAGTTTAACTTCAAGCATTTTTTTGCCATTCTGGCATTACTCATTGCATGAAACTTCAAGCCCATTAAATCTTTTAATTTTAATATACCTTTAATAACCCCGCCTGATTCTATATAAAATTCAAAATTGTACAGACCCAGAAACAAAATTTGGGCCACCTGAATTTTCCAAGTTCCAGTTGTAACATACTGCACTTAAACACACAGCATTTATATATTATTTTAATGTACCAAAGTACATATGATATTTCCATGCAGATATTCTGCGTCATCATACGATGAAAGAGTAATGGAATGGAGAAAAATTCTCTCCGGCGCCGGGATTTGAACCCAGGTTTTCAGCTCTACGTGCTGATGCTTTATCCACTAAGCCACACCAGATACCACCCCGGCGTCGGACAGAATTGTCTCAGATTAAGTTCCAACTCTTGGGTTCCCTCTAGTGGCCGCCCTCTGCACTACGTCATAGATGTCTATGAACGTAGGACCAAAGTCCACACATGTGCTGAGGTGCACTCATTATGAGTGACTAGTTGGCTGGGTTCAAATCCCGGCGCCGGAGAGAATTTTTCTCCATTCCATTACTCTTTCATCGTATGATGACGCAGAATGTCCGCATGGAAATATCATAATATGTACTTCGGTACATTAAAATAATATATATGATATGCGTAAATCACTTCGTGATTTAAGACAGGCGCTAATTCCGTCGGATCCCGGCCAACTAGTCACTCATAACGAGTGCACCTCAGCACATGTGTGGACTTCGGTCCTACGTTCATAGATTCTATGACGTAGTGCAGAGGGCGGCCACTAGAGGGAACCTGAGAGTTGGAACTTAATCTGAGACAATTCTGTCCGACGCCGGGGTGGTATCCGGTGTGGCTTAGTGGATAAAGCATCAGCATGTAGAGCTGAAAGACCCGGGTTCAAATCCCGGCCCCGGAGAGAATTTTTCTCCGTTCCATTACTCTTTCATTGTACACAGCAATTTGTTGTAACTGGAACTTGGAAAATTCAGGTGGCCCAAATTTTGTTTCTGGGTTTGACCATCTTCTCCATTGGCCTTCTTCTTGTATAGTGTCAAATATAAACACTGAGAATTTTTCTGTCAAACAAACTTAATCTTATTTCGTCAGTCTTAGTAAATGTCCATATTTCATGAGTATATATCACTATTGGTCTTACAATACCGTTGTATATTAGCATCTTTCTTATTCTCGAAATTAAATATTGCTTTCTAAGTCCATAGAAAGATTCATTTGCTGGAAGTATTTTTTGCTTAATCTCAATACTATTGTCATTTTTATGGTTTATCTCTAAATAGCTGCAGAACTTGTTAGCTGCAATTGTACTGCATTGTATTACACACAAACTGCTGAGAGTGTTGAATACTGACCATTCATTAGTTTTTCATAAGCCTGTACTCATTCATAATGTTTGAATGTGTTTTGCTCAATAGGTTAGGATTTTAAAGAGAAATGATAATATGTCATTTACATACCTGGGTAAAGGAAAGGCTCATAGGGGGAAATTTTCAATGCAGCTTTTATGACAAGTGACACGTAGAAGATGGATGCTGTCACTGTATTTTACGTTTTGTTACTATGTTTTGTTTTGTTTGTACACATGATACCATCATCATCAGTAATTTTCCAGTGGCCAACTGTTAATTAGCAATACCAGTAATTATAACGTTTTGCTACTGCTAATTTCATTAAATAGGAGGGATAGCTAAAAAAATCGTGACTGCATATTTAGATTATACCACAAAATAAACATTTTTTGAGGGTGGTAGTTATTTAGGCTTCCTAAATTATCGATAACTTATTTACTTTGAACTCATGATCTTTTCAACACACTTAAGGAATATTTTACAGATATTTTCAGCAATAAATATTTATTGTTAACATTTGGATTATAAAGAACATAGTAAATGCGAATTTAGAGTCCCGAAATGCCTGTCTACAGTCTGAATAATAACAAGAGTCTGTACAAGCTAGATACCGACACTCTTTTTTTTTTTTGTGAAGTATGTTTGTGCTTGCTCTGATAAAGGCTGTGTATTGGTTTCAGTGGTAATATTGCTATTTACGGTGTATGGTTAGTTGCATTCCGTACAATGGGTTATTCTGCTCTTACGGAAGTATTTTTACATCATGTTAATGCTTTTGAATGTATCCTTGTTACTCAGCTGTCGTTTCCTGATCATTGCAGTTCGATATGTCTGAAATTATTGGTAATCGCAGGTTCTTCCCTTCCCCAAGAAAGTACGTACAGGTACTCTTTGTTTTACATCAGTTAAAAACGAAGAGAATTTATTTTCTGCCCGACTTTCTTCTTTACTTACAGTCATCCAATGAATATGGTGGATGTGATTTATTAGTTGAATATTCACGCAGAATTAAGTTTGTAATTAATTCTTTACTTATTATTCAAAAATAACATGCATACAAATTTATATATACACATACACACAGTCGAACCTGATACAACAGTTTTCTAGAAAATTTTATCGTTATTTCAGGGTTATTGGTGTATTGAGGGGTTATGATTTTTTTCCTTACTGTCAGGATAAGGCAAGAGGGTTAAGACGATTACTGACGTATTTGTTGACATTAACTTCAACGGTCAACATGGACACGGAGCATTTGATTTGTGTTGTGGAATGTTGCTGTATGCAACCGATGATAACAAATACCCTGCGTACGACTTGCCCCACAAAACACAGTTCGAAAGAGGTTATGGTAGCACACAGACCGTACAGACCGCCATCTGTTGCTACGACATTCAAGTTATACCTTACACGTTCTCAAGTTCAGATTGAACACCTTGAATAATAGGCAACTTCTCTGGCATAAAAGCTGAAACTCGCTTCAAATCACTGACTCACAACAGTGACGTCATGACACACTTTGAAATGAACACCCAGTAGTATTGAACATGAAAACCAAATAAATTAAAAAATATATATATTATAATGTTTTTATCATTCCATTTGGATGTCTCTAAAATTTGAACATCATTATAATGATGGATAAAATATGTTGAAAATAAGGAAACATGCCGGAATTGCTCAAATTTATCGTTACAACAGGGTTTATTGTTATATCAGTTTCGTTGTATGAAGGTTCGACTGTACCAGGGATGAAGATTATAATACTCTTGAATAAGATAGCAAGGAAAATTCTTTACCTGATAAATCCAGATTTTATTTAATTTGAAGTTTTGCTGTAATGAAGACTAATATCAATAAAGTGAAATTTGTTAATCAGCTCTTCAAAGAGAGGAAGACATACAGTATATAAAACACTTAATCTTAATGTCTGTATTTAAAAACACAATATTATTGCTAGGAATACGTCACAGAGAGTGCCTGTATTTTATCTTCTTTCAAATCCAATGCTCCAGTGGTTTCTGAAGTAAATGCATCCAGCGTAACAGACCATGATTTCATATGCAGATTTCGTCATTATAATATTATTTTCCATGGAAAGAGGGCGTGGAGTGGGATGAGTAGGCCTATGTTTGCTATTGTACAAATGAATTTCTTTCCCCACATTTGGAAACCATTGACCTAAAGCGTAATTTCATTAAGACGTTATATTACAACTTATTACTATGCACGTCATTATTCCTCAAATAAGTTACAGGGCCTGTCCATAGTATAATCATGATTGTTTAAAAATATTTTTTTTTTTTTTTTTGTAATTACGTGCAGTAAGATCTTCTTGTAATGCAAGTAGAAACTAAAGTATTGATCATATTGACTTAACGCAGATCTGATTAAACTTTCATCTGATAAAATATTATCAAAGGCATTTCCATTCCTGTTGGTTATTACAGATTTTCTCTCATGTAAAATGTCTACATCTTTAATAAACTACAGCTCAGTTTCACCAACCTTTGTTAAATATTTAACATGTCGTTAAGACAGTTTAACAGTAAACTTAATGGAAGAGATGTTTCATCAACTGTTGTTACTGTTAACATCATGTTAAACCTACTGTTAAATTAACATAGCATACTCCCGCAGTTAAATCCTTAACGTCCTGTTACAGCATGAACCATGGCTGCCAGAGAACATAATATGTTACACACCGCATTATTATATCGAGATATATTTGCAGTGAAAACAATTAGCTGCAATCACTAGTTCAGCATTTTTAATTATTCAGAATAGATATTTTCATAAATACTAAAATTATTCATATTAATATTAGCACTGCATCCACAGCAAATAGAAGATACAGTATGTGTTTATTAACGTAAGCATTTCTGTAATTATTATTTCGTATTAATACTCAAATATAATTGCAGATTTTCAAAACGATGTTTCTTTATTTCTCTGATTTAACAGTTCACATGTAATTATGACCAATGACGTGTGAAGATATGTTAGATATATAACATATGAAAATAATGTTAACGCTTACCATTTTAGTATTCAGCATCACAATTATCTTCATTTTCTATTGGTTCTATTTGATCCTGGATAATTGAAAGAATCTTCGTACATATATCAACTTTGAGAGTGAAAGCACCACCGTCAGTTTTCAAATGTTCCACTGTATCTTGTGCATGACCCGTCTTAGCATTTCTTTTATATTTTCATAACGCTGATTTATTTCGTAATTCCTGTTTTCACATCCAAATGGTGATTGAAAATATTGGGTTAAAGAGACCCATGCTTGTTTCTTTTTCCTAATGAAAGTTCCATCACTACGTTTGAATTCAGTTACATTCATATAATTGCTAGATTTACTAAAATAATTATATTTCTCATATGAGGTAAAATTACTTCTCCTTACACGTTTCTTTTTCTCGATTTCCATTGTAATTATGTTAGTCTCTAATACTTCCATAATGTTTATTTATTTATGCAAATGACAGGTACATAGATAACTTATCTTTTACCTATACACAACCTCAAAATTAAAACAATTAACTTAATACAACTTAAAATTAAATCTAATGAAGGAACTTAACAAAATCCTTAAAGAACTAAAAAGAGGCATGAGGCTTCTCGCTTCCCAGTATCTGGCACATTCAGTCAGTGATTTTAGAGCTGGACAGCGTTGGAGATGATCCCTATTCATCGCTTCTTGAAGGTCACAAAGGGTACAGGTTGGATGTTGATAAATACCGAAACGGTGAAGATGCTGCGCCAAGCAGTCATGACCAGTTGCAAGGCGGAAATGCGCGACTGCCAATCTTCTTGGTCCGTTCGGTATTGATAGAAGGCCCCTTGTCCAGTGTTTGCCATATGTTCTTTCTGCAATCTCATGGGAGTGGATGTTGTGGGCAACTTCTTTGATGTATAATTTTATTGTCTGGAAGGGTGTTGGTTTAGGAAATGTTTGTAAAATTTTAGTACCTTTTTTTTGGCAAGGCATCGGCCTGCTCATTGCCAAATAAGTTGCAGTGCCCGGGGACCCACTGTAGTACCACGATTTTGTGTTTTTCTTGTAATAGTTGTATGGCATTTTGACAGTCTTGGATTGATGAAGACTCAGGGTCTGAGGAACCTACAGATTCTATGGCTGCTTTGGAGTCTGACTACTTCCATAATGTAAAAAATACAATTCTCCGCTAAAACAAATGACTACACCAACTAAAGGCACGTTCAGTAAACTTTCATGCAATCACTGCTTCTTTGATTCCTGTTACATTACTCTTAACATCATGTTACCTAACCAAAGCACCTCTGGTTGATGAAACAGTATTACACTAACGGGATGTTTAGCATTTTTAACAACACGTTAGTTAACATGCTGTTAGCATTATTTTAACGAAGTTTGGTGAAACTGGGCCTACGAGAAACAGACTTCACTATGTAACTTGTGACATGTATAATCGTTAATGAAACCAAATTCTAATTTAATGTTAAAGTTATAGCATAAATGTCATGCTACGTAGTCTGTATACATACCATTTATCTACAATATTGTGATACTTGTATATGTTCCAGCTTAAAAATTTGTATGAATAATTTTGTCTCATTTACAATGACGAGAGAGGAGGAGGATTTGAAACTTTATTCCATAAATCTTCATTGCTTACACGATGTTACAGGAAGATTTTACTGATTTTTGGTAATATGATTTTTAAAAAGTTGAAAAAATTATAAAAGAAATGCTGAATTTCTTCTTCTTCTTCCTCATTTCCCTCTTGATAGTGGTTGTGAACTATCTGAGGTATGTATTTTATTTTCTATATCATTGTGCATTTCAGCTATGGATGGCACATCCTGGCATTTCCGTAATGGCCTGCCCAACTATCTGGGCTAAATTACGCTGGCCCAATCTTCCTCTGGCTGATCTCACACTATATGAATCCCTGCCCATCTGTTTCATAGTGCGGTATGGTAAGACAAGGCTGAAGGACATACTTTGATGCTGGCTGGCTCTATCTAGCAAATGCATTGTCGTGCAACTTTACTCAGTCAACACAAACACAGCATCCTCAACTGACAGGATACCGTACATCTTGAGTTTTGAAAATTCATTCCTAGATTTAAACTTTTTGCATATCCACTGAAAGTTGACTGCTTCTGAATTTAATTTGAACTGTTGAAGTTTGGAAAGTATAATCTTCTAGAAGGTTTTAGCAAGAATTCTGTATTATAAAATAAAAATATTTTTATCCGACAAAAATGTAAAATAATATTGAAATTATGTGAATAATTTGAATACAATAATCAAAATACAATATATTTTGCTTTCGTGGTTTATAAGAGTACCGTATCTCAGAAGTACTGTACGTACATTGTAATGCAGATATTGGTAATGATTTTCGTTCATTGTATATACAAGCTATAAAATGGATCTGGAAATGCGTGTGTTGAAGAATTTAAATGTAGTTTTAATGCAGAAATAGGCCTATCTTTTGTGAATCTTACGAAAAATACACATTTAAAGAAATGTTTAAAAATTATTTTTGTAAAATTGAAAGATAGGAATATTCATGTTGGTTAATTTTTTTATGAAAACGTGACCAATTCTGTACTATATTACATTTTCAGTGAAAGTTCTGTATAAATTATTAAGAAAGCATTTCCAGCCCCATGTGTATAACGATTATTTTCATTAATTCGGACAGTATGACCTACTTTTTCATTTACTAGCCGTATATCTGGTGCTTTCTGTATGATAAAGGTTATCTTGCTACAACAGTTTAGGAGATTTTTCAGTAATATGATAAAATTATTATTAGTCCTCTCCAAAATTGATAAATCATGTGTAAAAGTAAAATAAAGGTTAAGTTGGTAATGTAAATATTTCAACTTCATTCCTTTAAATTTGCTATCATCTGAATGCTGTTTAAAGATTTCATTGTGCATTGCTTTAATAACTGGATCTTCATTAATTATTCACATATTTATGTTAAATTGTTTCATATGATACACGATTTTATGTGATAAGAAATGAGACTGAAAAAGAACATTACCAACATATCCGAAGTTCCATATTCACATTCGTCAGAGTAGTGATATTAAAGTATTAAAATTTAAACTTAAGCCTGTATTAAAAATTTGTAATAATTTAGCACCAAGGAGAAGTGCTTGAATTGATAAACTGACATTGTCAGTCCTTTGCAATCCCTCTTATTCAGAATTTGTATGAAGTAAATTGCCCATATATATTCTTCTTTGCATAAGTTAATAATTTACTAATGTTTCGTTTGTGCTGTGCGCCATGAAGAGCTATTTTTGTAAAATATTATTGGCATTTCAACACCTTACCTTGTGGTAACTGTACTGGTAAATTAATTGGATAACTATCTAATTGTCACAGTGAATGTCTGATACTTCACGAAATCAGAGGCTGAATCAGTTGTAAATAATGTTGGACCTTTCCTATATCCATGCAGTATTGGTATAATTAACCTTTTTGGGCTTGGCTTGTCTCGTTATTTTTGTTTTATTTAGTACTACTGTATTGGGTTCGTTAAAATGTTTATTTGGCCCATTTTTTGTTTTGCAAACAGCCAGCTTCAGTGAATATCCATTTTGAATCTTGCATATACTACTTTTAACACTTGAATATAATTAATTGATTAACTAGTGGACTTACTCGTGTTAATTATGTAAGATTTGTACAGCTTACAGCTGTTTCAGTGCTTCACGCACCATCTTCAGAGCCTACTAGATCACGGCGTCGTCTCGAACTTCTCTGCCTGTTATGTGGGTGTGTTTGATTGTTGAAAGGTGTTGAAGAGTGGAGTCAAATAGTGTGTGTGTACTGAAATTGATCTGTGTGTTGAGAATTTGATCGGGGTGTGTTTTAGTGTGTTTGTATATTTCGTATTGTTCTATTGTCCGTATTTATGTTATTGTATGTATGGTTAGCATTGGCTATGTGATCGGCGTATGTATGCTGCATTCAGGACAATGGTACACAGATTACTCAACATACCCATGAACAACACTACAATGAAGAAGTGAACACAATCAAATACATAGCACAAGAAAACGGATACAATCCAAACATAATAGACAACATCATAAGAAAGACAAAACAATAACTTAACAAACACAAAAACACGCAAAACACAACACAAACACAAGAACACAAGAAATACATCACATTAACATATGAAAACAAAAGCACACTTAAGATCGCATCTTCATTCAGAAAGCAGAAATACAACATAACATACAGAACAGAAAACACACTACAAAGACATCTCAACACAAAAAACACAAACAAATAAATACGACCACACAGGTGTATACAAACTCACATGCAATAGTTGCGATAAGTTCTACATAGGACAGACAGGCAGATCATTCCAAACACGATACAAAGAACACATTAAAGCAATAACCAGAGGACACAATACATCTACATATGCCGACCACATAACCAATGCTAACCATACATACAATAACATAAATGCGGACATGGAAATCCTACACACATAACCCAAGAACCAAAAACTCAACACACTAGAACGATACGAAATATACAAACACACTAAAACACACCCCAATCAAATTCTCAACACACAGATCAATTTCAGTACACATACACTATTTGACTCCACTCTTCAACACCTTTCAACAATCAAACACACCCACATAACAGGCAGAGAAGTTCGAGATGACACCGTGATCTAGTAGGCTCTGAGGATGGTGCGTGAAGCACTGAAACAGCTGTAAGCCGGACAAATCTTACATAATTAACACGAGTAAGTCCACTAGTTAATCAATTAATTCAGTGAATAATTTCCTAAAATATAAAATATTGGAAGTCACGTTTGTTCGCTCAATTACAATGACATGCCATTATCAAAACTATAATATCTAAATATCGTTTAATTACTTGAAATATGTTGTATTACAAATTGTACTAAAACTTCTCTTGCTAAATTATTACTATACTACAGACGAGAATTTTTTTTTGTTAGGCATAGAACAGATGATAGGGATGTGACGTGGTAGTGAAGTTAAAAAAAAAAAAGAGTGTAATTGATACCACTTTTCTTAAATTTCTTAGAATTCCTGTCCTGCAGTTGCAGAGATATAGGTAACCCCAACTATGGTATATATCTCTTAGGTTTTGCACTGTGTTACAAAGGAAGAATAGTTCACTTCCTTTTTGGAATATTGACCTCCTGTTTGGAATATTGGCTGTTCCTGATACCATGCTCCAAAATTTTGGATCATTCTCCCAACTTCACATGGTACAAATACTTATAAGGTGTACACTACAATTATTGTCAACATAACACAAAAATTTTAAGTGTTATCCTCAGGAATATTTATAAACATTGCATTAAGCATTTTTATTAAAATCTTATCACAATTTTTATATTTAAACCATTTCAAGAAGATACACGTCAAGTTGTCACATCTTGATCTGGTAGCTTATGAAAGAGGTGAATTTTTCATAGCACATAATGCATTACCAGCATAGCCGGCAATATTTCTGTGGTGAAATATGTTTGTTAGCAACAAGTTGGTTGTTCAGTACTGTTTTCCAAAGCTTGTCTTACCATCCGTCTGCAAGTTGACTTGTTCATGATTTAGTTGCATTTGGAAACGTTGTTTTTCCCAGTCATTCAACTACTTGCCCAGAGATATAAAGTTTCCCTTCCGTAAGATTTTTTTTGTTGTTGTTTCATTTCTCGAACTACAGTTCTTATGCATGATTTTAATTTATGATTTTAATTTCTACTATTCTGTCATAATTTGTAGAATTTTTAAAATTTATTTACGTAATAATGTAGACGTTCTTTCTTCAAACCTCCCTTTGTTGTCCTAGTTCTTCCTTTCCTTCTCAAAATAATTGGAAAGATATTTTAAAACATACCAACTCTGTAATTGTGATACATACTCATGTATTGTGATCATGATTTTGTATTGAAAGATAAGCTGTTTTGAGGGATGAACTATTCTTTTATTTCATTGTGCACTAATTATGTATTTATTTATAGAGTTGGTATGTTTTTGGAGACTTGCTAAACATTAATAGGCCTCAAGAGCAAGACTCTCATTGACATTATGAATACGAAGCACAATCTGTTACCATCATCTTTGTACTTATTCCTTTCTAGCAAAAGAATAAACAATGAATAATTTCAGTTATGTGAATTAGTGTGTTGAAATATTAATGCAATGTTTTTTATACGAATCAGTTTCTTAGATTTAACTGTGCTCTCAAGCACTTCTAAAGTTGTTTTGCTTTAAGGGCATTTCAACTGTTGTTTTTTTTTTTTTTTTTTGGCATACTGAGATGCCATTTCACTGTTACTTTTCAAAATTTTTAACTAAATGAAGCAATATTTGACCTTCATGTCTCTTTGTTGATTTTCGTATTATTTGCTTCCTGAAACAGTGGTGTTCAACATTTGGCTTAATCTGTGTACATGATGTTGTATGAGATAAATAATAACGAAATTCGTTAATATTAACAGTTAAAGACAAAACAGTCAAACATTTAAACATGCTAATTGATAAATCAAAATTATTATGAAAAATTACCAATAAACAGGAAATAGAGTGAAGTTTTTGTAATATATAAATAGAAAAAATATATTAAAGATTTTATTAATTTGTCCTACAGAATAATATCTGTAATACTGACAATCCCGGCCAAATAAGTCACTCAGCTGAGTGCGCCCCTTGTATAATTGCAGTTCACCTGGACATAAAACGTCAACATATATGCCTAACTTGGAGTCAGGCCAAAAGGAAAACATTGAAGGAGGAAAGTTCGGTCCGGTGCTGTGGATTGAATTCGGCGTAGCTCAGTGGTCAGAGCGCTTGGTACGTAAGACCAACGACCCGGGTTCGATCCCCGGCTCTGGAGCGAATTTTTCTCCTTAAATATTAGAAAAAATGTAGTTGTTAATTTAGCTCTCATGTTTGTATTGTCGAATTGTCTATAGTCTTTCTACTATTTCTAAAGTGTTAGCAATTTGAAAACCAGTTAACTTATACCCCTGATCACATATAACAGATTGATCAGCCTAATACAGTTTCAAGACAACTTTTATCAATTTCACTATGCTGCCATCTAGCGATTGCAAAAGAAGTCACGTTATAACCCTGATGGAAATGCATGGAGTAATAGTTTGCAGCAGCACTTCCATCTAGCGGAAATTACCAAAAAAATAATTTCGACAGTGGAGATCCTGGTGGTTGTTCTTTTTTTATGTTGTCATTTCATAGCATGGGAATGGCCAATCTGATACATATGTGATCAGGATTCATACCATGACGACAAACCACTTGAGCACCACTGTGTTAGTGACTGTTTTTTCTTCTTCAGCTTTAAAAGACTATATTTCATTTCACTATTGCAATCATTGTCACCATTTGTCTTAATGGTGGTGGATTTTCTTGTTTTTTGGAAACATGTTGAATATATTTATTTAATATTGTGATTATTCCTGCAATTCCTGTAGAATTAGAAATATGCTAGAAGTGCCACCCTACAAAATACAGCTTTTGCTCCCTCTGTTTATGAAACTGGTACTTTATAAAATCTTCTTTTAGATGTTTAGAACTTCATTTACATAACATTGAATGTGACCATGTACAATTATTTACCATTAACATGCATGAAATTGTCGAGGGATTCAGAAGTCTGCATATTTTAAGTAAAAGAAAAGTCATATTTCCATGCCTTAACGATATTGATAGAAATTCGAATACATGTGTTTATACTGGGGTAACACCAAGATTGCAGTTAAAGTCAATGCTAGATGGAGTTTTGTAATTGATGTTATATACTTGAAGATAAACAGGTTGGTTGATCAGTCACTTGGTTGATGAATCAGTTGATTGATTTTGAATCTCAAGTTGGTGAATTCAGCATACATTATATTGCAATATTGTTTAAGCAATTTCTTGATATTTTAAAACTTAACTATTTCACTTTCATTGATTCTCTGTAACATTTTAAATATCATTTTCTTTAATTGTGTATAGTATTTAAATTGAAACTTTGTAAATTAATATAGGCTATAGGTTTGTTACAGATTTTGAATTCCTCTGTACTTCCATAATAATTAATTACATACATATATATTTCATTTTGTTAATGGTAACTTTTTTTTAATTATTCATTTTCACAATATCTATACATGTGCAATTACGTAATATTTTACCCTTTTAGGAAACACAGGTTGCTCAAGTTCGTACGAAGTACTAACAATCTCTCTGATTGTCTCAATGATAAACTGTATGTAGAACACGTGGAAAGCTGTCATAAGTACTTTTTTTTATAACTTGCCTGAAAAGAATTAATGTAAAATAGTTCGCAGATTGTCGCAAGAATAAAATACTCTTTCGCAATCTGGTTATAATCTTAAAATTATTGCATTATATTTCTCTGGTTTAAATTTTCGGTTATAATTTGATTCAAAACTAACATTAAATCACTTTTATGTATTTCTTTTATTTAATTGTACTTAATTTATTGTACATTTTCCTTCTCTTCATTTTTGTATACCTTTCCCTACCAATTTTAGCCTAAGGGGCATAACTGTGCTAAACCATTAATGTTATCTTCATTGCCACTTTATACAGGGTGGCCCACACAAACTGTTACAAGATAATTTCTCTTAAATGATTCGATAAAACCAAATTATCGATTTTTTCCATGTCTCCGTAGAGAAGAGGGCCTTTTATATCGCATCATGAACAGCATTTCGTTGGGCGTCACTCATGGCTCTTGGGCAGAGGGCAGCTCTGATATTTCGGATGGAATGTTGAACATTCTTTTGGATATTCTGATTCTTCTCATCAAATCGGGCAACTTTTGTTTGAAATATTTTTTTCTAAAGTGAGATCTTAAGAAGTTACAGCTTGTTTGGTAATATTACAGACCCCGAGAAAAGCCCAACTGCGAACCTGGGCCACCTGCGTAACAGTCTTATGTTCTAGACCACGCAGCCACCACACGAGTTTAATACAGTTCTAATATTCTTTGTGAACCAGAGAAAGAAATTTTAGAAAGAAAGATAACAGTAACATTCTGATAACCATCTGTTTTACGTATCCAGCACTATTATGCCCTGTATGTTGGCAAATGAAGGGTACACGGGAAAAACGAACACTCTCACAATGCTCTAAAGGGTGATGTCATTATCTAATTCACTGTATTACTACAAACTTTAGTGTTATTTTTACCAAAAGTGGTAAAGGAGAATTAAATCCACAGATACACTTATCATTTCCTTCATTTCAAGTAGAAACACCAATAAATTTTGCAGTAATATACTGAAATAGATTACTATCCCACCTCTAATGGAAATGTGACATTGTTAGTTTTTCCTGTGTACTCTTCAAATGTTAGAAGCCGCCTTCGCAAAAGAATTAATAAATGCAAAAGTTTACCGATTTGTTGAGGAAAACCAGGATATGTGAAGGGTAGACAGGAAAAACGAACACTGTCACAATGCTCTAAAGGGTGATGTCATTATCTAATTCACTGTATTACTACAAACTTTAGTGTTATTTTTACCAAAAGTGGTAAAGGAGAATTAAATCCACAGATACACTCATCATATCCTTCATTTCAAGTAGAAACATCAATAAATTTTGCAGTAATATACTGAAATAGATCAATATCTCACCTTTAATGGAAATGTGACATTGTTCGTTTTTCTTGTATATGTATAAAAAAAATAATAATAAAATAAAAAAAAACCTTTCATAATTCCATTCAAAATATCAGCTGCCCCCCACCTTCTCCCCTGTGCTCAATGGAATGTCGTTCATAACGAAATCTGAAAGCTCCCCACCTTCTTTAATGAGATTTGAAAAAAAAAAAAAAAAAATCAACATTTTGTTTCATTGAAACTAACTTGTTACATTTTATACGAACCACTTAGTATATTTTTCGGATGAATTGAATTATGTAGAAAGCATGATTTAAGAAGTCAGTAATTAAAAAAAAAATTAACTTCCAATACTTATCTAAAATTTATTTTTATATGCACCTATAATTTCTTTGTAATGATGGTGACTAAATGAGTCATATCTCATGTGTGTTATTGGACCCAACTGTTAGATTTGAGATGAGCCAGACCCAACCATCCGAGGTCAACAAAGAGAAACAACAAATTTATGAGCCTACTATTCCGTATTTTCGAGAAAAATATCAGATGGAAGGCACCTGGGAAGTACATGGTTTAATGATCGGAGCGAGGGGCACCATCCCACGATCAACTGTAAACACTATCAAAACATTTGGAATCCATGACATCATTCCAAAAATAATAACTTCAACCATTAAAGGATCTGTGGCAATTCTGAAAAATCATTTATACGGAATATCATAATCCCCCCCCCCTTTTCTATTCGTTAGTGTGTGATTGTTACAAATAGATGTACAAATTTATTATTTCTTAAATTTAAGCTCCTAGTTCACATTTCAATTTGACTCATCTATTTTACTGTAATCATTACTATTCTTATATGGGTGTTATTCTGTGTTTTTGGCAACCCAGGATGCCTGGGCAGACTATTTCTTGGAAATAAATTATATATATTTAGCGGAATTTTGGAAACCAGTCTTCTCGAATTGCATACTTGACAGTTAACAGTGTTCATTGACCCTAGAGATTTAGTACTTTGAAATTAAGAGGGTTAAATACAGTAATGGAAATGTCTGCACTGCCATTACATAGAGTCCATCTACAGTGTAATGTAAATGAAGTTCAAACAGGGTGAATGCTGGAAAATAGTATGAATATGCAATTAATTCTTAGACTGTGTTATAGAAAATCTTACTCTCATTTTTGGCTTTGGGCTTTTATAACGAGTTGCACAACCATGTTTAAGAAATAACCCATTCCTGTAAGTATGTTAACCTAACGTGTGATTTTTTAACAAAGAAATGTAGCATAAATGTATAACTACAAGTGAACAGCATGTAACTGCCATATGGGAGGATAAATGAATGTGTTAGGTTTTAGGAACTTACTACATGAATTTTAGTGAAAGAATCTGGTCAAGTAATAAGTACAAAATATTCTATGTTTTTTACCAGTGAAATTGTTTGTGATTTTATTTGTTGTTGTGTTTTTGTATTGTTGCTGATTGTTGCTTTGTTACGCATTTCGTGGAAAAGTGAGATTTGAAGTTTTTCGAAAAAAAAAGATAGAATAACTACCCTTGTCATCCGTGGAAAATATGAGTAGTGCTCAATAAAAACTGAGGATTAATTTTTGTAATTTCGTGAGAAATTTATAAGAAAATTCCACAAATATTAATTTGTAATATTGAAATATATTACCAGTATCTGGTCATCATCTTGCTGCGTGCTTAAATGTATTTCCATATTTGACATCATCTAGAAGAGTACATTTTTGTCGCATAGTGTATTGTATTGTATTTATTAACATTCCATGGTATTCATACATTGCTTTACAGCTAGAATATGGTACAAGTCAAAAAACTTAATACTATTATAAAGTCTTAATTTATAGTCACAGTCTAGATGAAATATATACAGACGAGATTTACAATATAGTCTACTAGTACAACACAAAGTTTTAGTATCAATTTCATGAAGTGTTATTGAAGGTCATGAATTCACCTACAGAATAGAAGGCGTGAGAAATTAGGTATTTCTTTAATTTGGCCCTAAATAATCCTATGTTTTGAGTTTCATTTTTTATATCAATAGGGAGGCTATTAAAAAATTTTACTGCCATGTAACTCACTCCTTTTTGATAGCACGATAGACTTACCGATGGAGTATGAAAGTCATTTTTTTGACGTGTATTTATGCTATGAACTGTTCAAGTAGTTACAAAGTTTTCACGATTACATACGAGGAAGATTATTAATGAAAAGATATACTGAAAAGCCATGGGAATTATTTGTAGTTTTTTTAAAATAGTCCTACACGATTCCCTAGATTTGGCACCTACCATTATTCTAATTACTCTTTTTTGTAATAGAAATATACTGTTACTATCTGTGGAATTTCCCCAGAATATTATTCCAAAACTCATTACCGAGTGGAAGTATGCAAAGTATATTGTTTTTAAGATATTGCCATTTACTATCTTTTGCATAGATCTAATAGCAAAACAAGCTGAATTTAGTTTGGGGGTAATTTCTTTAATATGATTTTTCCAATTTAACACATTATCGATTTTTAAGCCAAGAAATTTGGTTGTTGTTGTTTCTAATAAGGATCTATTGTTAATTATTGTGCTAGAAATTTGCGAGGTTGAATTTGGACAGGATTTAAATTGAATTATATTAGTTTTGTTACAATTTAATACTAATTTATTGACTGAGAACCAGTCACATATTTTGAAGAGAATTTCCTCTGTTGAAGATTGGAATGTGTTGGAGTTATTAGCTGTAATTACTATACTTGTGTCATCTGCAAATAATATGGAATGACCTACATCTTTTATTAGGGGGGCAAGATCATTTATAAACACTAGAAAAAGTAGGGGACCTAATATTGATCCTTGAGGAATTCCATTATTAATAGTTCCCCATGTCGATGCAGATGCATAGTAAGGGATATAAAAATAAAAACTTTAATTTCTTCATTGCTTAAATGAAATGTATGGTAAAAGAAGTGATATGTTTAAAAAAATAATTACACATGCAGTGGTTAAAAGAAGTTAGTATACAGGTAAATAAGTGGTGAGTTTGGAATTTCTAGACTACCATTACTTACTTACTTACGGCTTTTAAGGAACCCAGAGGTTCATTGCAGGGTTCAAGCCACAGTCGCATTTGTCGCATTTGTCTACTTGACTTCTAATCTAATTGCAGTAAGGTGTGACAATAAATTATCGCATTGGACAGAAATTCATACAGGAGTAAGACAAGGCTGCGGCCTTTCACCGTTGCTATTTATTATATATATGAATCAAATAATTAGAGAATGGAAACAATTGCCTCATGGATATATACAACTCAATAGACATTTACAACTAGATTCATTACTTTTTGCAGACGATTTAGCTCTGGTGGCGTCCTCAGAAGATGAATTACAACGTTCAATTTTTAATTTTAACAAAATTGGAATTAAATATGATATGAAAATCAATAAAGAAAAAACTAAAATTATGGCCTTCTGCGGAAAATACCCTGTGCCTAGCAAAATATGTTTAGATTAAAAAAATATTAGAAAGGATAAATTATTTTACATATCTCGGATACACATTAACTTTTTTCAATGAAGTAGACATTTCACAGAAAATTTCTAAATACACCAAAACAATGGGAGTAATTAACAACATTATGAAACCTTCCCTAATACAAAGGCATACTCGAATTCGCCTTTACAAGACCTTGGCAAGACCTGTACTTTGTTACAGCAGTGAGGCATGGACATTGAGGAAGAAAGACGAAAGCAGAATAACGGCTAATGAAATGAAATTTATGAGATATACAGCGGGATATACGAAATGGGATCACAAATGCAATGAAGATGTAATGGCAGAATTACAATTAGAACCTGTAATTAATCACGTAAAACATTATCAGAACAACTGGATAAATCATCTGCATCGCATGCATAGAGCTAGAATCCCAAAAGTCATGCTCCACTATCGTCCAAACGGGAAGAGATCTCTCAGTCGTCCAAAGAAGCGCTGGATTGAAAATTCAGCTGTGAGATCGTAACAGGCCATTTGGCCTAATACTTGAAGGGAAGAAGCAGAAGAAGAAGACTTCTAAAAATGCAACAAACTTTTAACATAAATGTGCAAAAATGCGACAACCACATTGGACTTCAGAAACGAAGATAGTAATGGAGAACATGAAATCTAAGATATGTATGAACTAAGCGATTCTGGAGAATCTGAATTTAAATGAAATGCTGATGAAATAGGCAATATTCGAGAATTATTGAGTAATAGATGTTCAGGAATGGATTAAAAAAATTTGGTGCAAATATATAATAAGTAAACAATTTCTTTTAATTGATTTATATAATTCCATCACATATTGTAAATTGTGAGCGGGGATTTAGTTGCATGAATCTTGTAAAAACTGGAATTAGAAACCACCTTTCAGTAAAAGAGTTAACACTATACTATCAATAAATCTTGAAGGGCCTACTAATAATAAATTTCAGTGTTCAGAATACCCACAAAATAACGTATTTTAATGTAATGTAAATTCAGCAGTAATTCATTCTAAACATATCTACGTCTAATGATTTACTTACATAAATATTTCTAGAGTGTGGCAAGATGGATTGAAAGTAATAAAACTACAAGAAACAAATTAGGTACATAACTTTTTTTTTCTGCATACTGTATTAATTTTATCTTTCTATATAATTATTTAGGCCGTAAAATTGCACAACATTTTTGCAATTTGTACAAGTATGATTTTTCATTTGTGCATTTTTGCGACAATTATTTATTTTCTAGCTTAAACCCTGGTTCATTGCCGCCCTCACATAAGCCCGCCACAGTCCCTATCCTATCATACTTAGACTACCATTAGTAATGGATATTTGAAGCAAAGCAGTTTGGTGTTCATTACAACAAAATTGTGTCAATAACAACTAAGGTTGTTATTATTTATTAACACAAGTGACGTAGGTAATGCTGTTCTCATTAATATTTTCAAACAACTTTGAACTGTTACCTTGTGTAAGTATGAAGTCTGACTTACTTCATGTTGTTTTAACGTTTGAAGATTTGATGTAATAATAATGTAAACTGAAATTTTACAGTGTGCTATTTCATATCAAAATATTAAATCAAAGGACACACACACTCATGCACACAAATACAACTAAGCATACAGCAAGATGAGTCAACAGATATTAATTTATTAATTGATACTTTTATTGCTAACAGCTACAAGCTAAAATCATAGAAAATCATTCTTGATCTATATTAAATATTGTATCACGTTTTTTATTACACTTCTTTCCTTCCCCAACAACAATCAGCAGTATAAAAAGCTCAAATGAAATTCTTCCTTTTGTGCCAAAAATTGACAAAACTTTCGACATGTTCTAATAATATTAGTTTATCTATGCATTTCATAAGTCTTCAATGTGGCCGTTTCTTTTCGCAGTTAGTAGGAAATACAGTCATAACTATTGCATTTCTAAAATAAAGTTTTATTTACCTAATCTCACGCTTGTCATTAAAATTGCTGTTTATTATATCTAAAAGACAAGCTAATTTATATTTGATGCATAGAAGTTAGTCGCATTAGTATTCTAACAGCTCCTTAGATATTATTTTGTATCTTGAGCACAAATATAACATAACATGTAGTCCTCCATAGCTTAATAATTACAGAACTTCGAGGGCAGTGATTAAGTTACACGGGTCTCTGTGTGATGTTATAATTGTGCCAAAAGTATAAAATTACTCTTCTGATTCGATAACAACAGTTTTCTTGTGGGAGGAGTATGATTCTTATATCATATGCAGAACTATTTATATTATTCACTATAGATTGCAGTTAGACTTTCTGCAAGGTCTTTATTCACATGTTATCTAAGTAGCTGTAGGTATAAGCTGCACGAAAACCATGGCTGGGTTTGGGAAAAGAAAAATGGGGTGTGGTGTTCATCTTTAAAGATATATTCCTCCCACATGGAATGAGTAATATGAAACAGGATTGGTGCGGAAACTACTGTTTAGAAAAGATTGACAAATGCAATATTCAACTTCCATAAAAATCTTAAAATCATTTAAAATTTCTGGTTTTCTTCAGTAAGTAGTATCTATATTAAATAGTAAATCAGTAATTATTCACAGCATTATAAATATCATAATTTTCCTCCATAACTGAAATATAAATTTAAATGTAATATAAAAAAATCCTTGTCCACTTTATTTGTGAAAAACTTTGATTTAGTATTTTATACAATTTTCTTTGTTCTGTTCATTCATTTTCTTCTTAGTCAAGGTTATATTGTAGAGATGTAATTATAATTTACAAAAAGTCTTAATTGTGCTACGTTATGAAATATTTTGAAGTAAGACTTGCCATAAAAACAAGAGATTCATGTATTCTTTCCCCTGGTATTAACTAATGATGGTGATGACGACGATGATATCCCTTCTTTACATCGAAAAAATGTCTTCTCTTGTAAGCAAAGAAGTTCTTCATTTATTTTGAGAATCAAATTCCAGTTATTAATATCATAAGGACTATGAATAATTTTTCTACCTTCAACCTTCAAAAGAACTGTTATTTTATTTTTTCATAGTCTTGGATATCTGAAGCGAATAAATTATTGTTTCCAGATAAAGCACTGTATTACTGAGAGGAAAAGTATGATATTTTAAATTAAATATTTAAATTTTAAATTCCTTAAAAAAATGCGCAAATTCTCACTTTACTTTTCTACTTGTTTGTTTATTTTGTCTGCATATTTACATAAAACGAACGCCATGTTTCTTCCAAAGTCAGTGCCTCACTCAGGTGAAATTCTTTTGCATAGTTTCTGTTGATAAACTTAATTAATTTAATCTAACGCATTTATATTTGTAAAATATTTTCTCTAGTCAAAATTGCTTACATGAATCAGAGACGAGCTTTTACTTTATTTTGTGTTGTATCTTTTTATCTACTATTGCTTTGAAAATAAAACATGGTGCTTATAAACAGGGAATCTTTTTCTGTAGCATTCACATTATGCCACGTGCAGAGACTGCATGATTAAAATATCCTAGCAACCACAAGAAAGATTTTCATGTCAATAGGATTTTACATGCATTAGATTTTGTCTTATAGTTGCAAGTAAGAGGATGTTGAATACATTAAAAAATACGACACAGTAATAAACGATTTGGATATTATCTCTTAGCTAGTTTATTATTAAGCATTTACATTTTTAGGCTTAGTCTTAGAGAAGTGAAAAGTGAAAATAACACTGATTAGGTTAGAAAACATCTTTGTCAATAATTCTGTGAACAAGAAATTAATTCTTTTAGAATTTTCTACTTCTTTATTCTCTCAGAACTCGTTTTATTTTACATTGCTTATTGGGAAGTTAGTCATTTTTGTAGTACTTGTGCATAGTTTTATAGCAAGAGATATAAATGTCAAAGTCGTGTATTACTGGTACCTTATTTTTTAATATTTAGCATTTTCGTCTATACTGATAAAAACATATGCATGATATCGCAGTATCGAATTATATGAATCCGATGGCAATAACTATTATCAATTATAAGGAACGCACAATAAATGTAACATATGGAAGACTGAAATCCAATTAAGAAGCCTGAGTATTATACCTGGCAGAAAACAAATGCAGCACAATTGGTTTAAAGGATGCATGGCTATGCTGGCATTGAGGAAAAGATTCCCTGTTATTCTTTCATAATATAGACTAACTTCTTGCATATGGCTTGCAACGAATTTTGGCTCTGCAGCGAGAGAAATGTGAAAAGAAAAGGAGTACATTTGGGATTTCCTGTTGTGGACGTGACATGTTCCATACACAGCCATTGGTTAGTGAATAAAAGCGCAACAATATTATGAACATACATTGCATTACAATTTGTCTTGTGTAGCTTTAATATCACCTGTTGTTTGTCCTGTAAAGAGACCAAAAGTAATTTATTGTACAGTAAATATACTTGAAATTACGAATCGAGTACACCCAAGTCATGCTTGTGTTGGTGGAGGGTGGTTACTGATAGAAACATTGATATTATTACCATAGTAAATGATTCGGTATATCGGACTTAATGTGTATTTGTTGGGTTCTTTAGTTTCTGTTTGTACTTTCAGGGTATGTTAAATGTTAAAATTGTTCCTAGATTTAGTTGATACAGGATGTTCTTTCTATGTGCGCTCACATATTATCTGTGGGTACAGTTTTTTAAACATCATTATCCTGTATATTTATGTGGTACAATACTGTGAAAGACTTGTACTTTTTTCACTGCAAATACCACCATAAACATAGTTCATATCAAAACAAAGAAAGAAACTAAATCTAGACAAGTTTACAAATTTTAGATAAACGATTCTGAAAACCTCTCCCTCTCTCTCTCTCTCATTCTTTTACTATGTTCAAACTTACTTAGTGCCAAAAGTATAATTTGAAAATTGATGTCACCAAACATACCTCTCCCCCATTTGATAGTCTATTATATATAGAATTTCTAAGAAACAAAAGTGAAAATTAAATGAAGTACTATCATATAGTAGGTCGAAGGCAGTGAAATTAACCCTGGGGGAAAGGCTACCAGACTACTTCACATGTAATCAGCTTGATATAACTGATTAAACATATGACTGATCATATTGAGATCCTCCCCTGTGAGTTTTTTCTCTGAGTGATGTAAATTATTAGAATGTACATTGAAAATAAAAGATATCAACTTTGCTTAGATATATTCTCTTTAGTCCTGTATGAAGAAAAACCATTTTTATGCATGCTGTCTTAGATTTCAGTACATTAAATAGAAAAATGCGTAGGCCATTCAGTAATGTCACGTAAAACATATTTTTAACGTAGTATAATTTCTTATAGTTAATACAATCGCAGAGCAAGTCTGACATCTCTAAAACTGATTTTGTGTACAAAATTTAAGTTATTGACAATCATGTGTCTGATTTGGTCAGCTTTATGAGAGATATTTCTGCTGACTTAAATTAAATTCCGTGTTCCAATTTTTCTCATTTTTGTAATGAAGCTAACACTTGATTTTAATAGTAATATGCGTTACAAGAGTGATATGTTGAAGTTTTCATGTTCGAGGAAAAGTTTGAAAAAGCGAAACGTAGTTGAGTTTTTTTAATTTCCGAGAATTGAAAGAAAACATACCGCTCGTGTATCGTACATTATTTTGTGCGAAGATCGTTTATTACATACCTGAAAGAGGAATTTCTAATTAATTGCAATGAAATCTCCATCTTGGTTTCTGTTCAATGACGGCAAGTTTGCAAAACAAAAATATCTATCTTCAACATTGTTGCTTTAAAATGTTTTCTGTGTTTACTATACTCCAGCAGGCCGTGATATATGTCTGTCTTTTTTTTCCCCCAGTGTATGATGAGTCTGGAATCTTGTTGATTTTTTCACGGCTTCCTTAATGTTACTTGCATCACGAATGCAGTAACTTTAGTGGAGTTGTAGAGTTTACTTAATTTTTGCAAATATTTAAAAACAATAATTAACAGTGCAATTTAGGTGAAATTGCAGTGGTAAGTTTCCAATTTATAATTACTACTATATTGAACGTCTCTAAAAATAATATGTTAATAGCCTAAAGCAGTAAAATCAATATGTCACTTAAGCGGTAAGAAGAGGGAAATTGTTATGTGTGTTAGGTTGGGAATACTGAATGTGGAATTTTAGACTTTCCGCGGATTGGTTTTGTGCGGAAACCAAGCAAATACGCACGATCTCGCACAAAATAATATTGAAGATATAATTTTTAAATATATTTTCTTTCAGGCGATATAATCTTTCTTTAATTTGTACGAACTTTACAACAATTTTCGTAATTTAGTTTCGTAGTTCGAATGCTGTATAAATTGTATAGTCTTCATTTGTTTATAATAATATTAATTTTATTGTTAATATTAAATTAATTTTAAATGCTCTGCCATTGTTTATACTATTGGTATTTAGGTTTGTTGCTCATAAAGAATGGTATAAACTTCCTTATTGTCTTTAACAGTTGAATTATGACTTATAAGTGAACATAAATAAATGAAACCTAAGGAGATAATCAAATGAAATAAACTTGTACAATATGGAGAGCTCTTAAAATATACATATAATCAACAGAGTTTTAACAGAACTTTCACTATTTCCTGAATACTGATATAAATACAGCAATCATGTAGGAGGTGAATCGTTATAGTTTCATTCTCTCTTGTGTACTAACGCACGTTTAAATTGTGATAGTACTGTTGACAATTGGAGCTAAAGAGAGTTTGTCATCAGGTGTGGAAAAAAGTGATTGAATAAACTTTTTTAAAAATTAATTATTTGTTAAAAATTATTTCTCTATACCGGTACTTGTGTCCAAACAATATGAATATCGTCCATTTTGTGTAGATTCAACATTTAATTTAATTTGTTAAAAATTATTTCTCTATACCGGTACTTGTTTCCAAACAATATGAATATCGTCCATTTTGTGTAGATTCAACATTTAATTTAATTTGTTAAAAATTATTTCTCTATACCGGTACTTGTTTCCAAACAATATGAATATCGTCCATTTTGTGTAGATTCAACATTTAATTTAATTTGTTAAAAATTATTTCTCTATACCGGTACTTGTTTCCAAACAATATGAATATCGTCCATTTTGTGTAGATTCAACATTTAATTTAATTTGTTAAAAATTATTTCTCTATACCGGTACTTGTTTCCAAACAATATGAATATCGTCCATTTTGTGTAGATTCAACATTTAATTTAATTTGTTAAAAATTATTTCTCTATACCGGTACTTGTTTCCAAACAATATGAATATCGTCCATTTTGTGTAGATTCAACATTTAATTTAATCTGAACGTATGATAGAAGCATATTGTTACCTTTTCACTTTAATACAAATTTAATAGCTTAATTAGTAACATTGCATCACATATTTCATTTCATAGCAGTAAAATATAAATAAATTCAATAAAACTATTGAAGAACTTAAGATAAAGACTGATTTTTTACTTAAATAACTACGAACTATTATATTGAAGTTAATATTGTGCAATTGAAATCACCTGCAGAATACTACAAAGATGTACATCATCTAAAGTTATTATAGTGAGTAAAATAAATATGGATGTTTATTTCTTTGTTAAATGTTTACAGTATTTAAATTTTTATTGCATATTGTTAGTGAAAAAATAGAAATTAGAAATCGGTGGTACTTAGTTGTGTTTTTGTGATATATGTGCATAGTTCTTTCACATATATTGTATTTTACATTATTATTGGGCTGGACTTTGAATTTTAATGGTATGCCTTTCAATTATACTTTAATTTTGATACTGAAAATAAATATATGATTATGTAAGCAGGTAGGAAATTGAATAATTCATAACTCATTCTCTGTTGATACTTTCTGTAATAAGTATATAATTTTGAAATTATTATTTTAAATCTATATGTTTAGAAGTCGTTAATTATATTTGTAATTTGATCCAAGTTTCACTTTGTTATAAATCACTAATATACATACAATAACTTACTGTAATTATCTTCTTTCATTTGTTAAAAAGAACTGCACTCTGTACATAGAAGTGTACATAGTTAATGTGAGAATATTAATGCACCTAATTTTCTAAGAATCTAGTTGTACAGGATTTGTAAGTTTTGCATGTCATTTTGAATTCTGACAAGATGTAAAACTATTGACTCTAATTGAGTCCAGCCCACGAGGTATGCTTGTATGTTTGTGCTATATTTATCATTCTAACAAACAGCTTAATTGCGATGCAATCAATAATGAAGCACATATTATTCAATTCTTTTATTACCGACTTCGATAATAATTTCAGTTTATACATTTGCTATTTATTTCGTATTAAAAATACAAATATGTAGATATACAAAAGAATAGGCTTACATGTATTTTCGTACATTAGTTGTTATGAAATGGCATTTTATACTGAAACGTGACTTTCATTAGAACTTTGAAAATTATTGCACTCTTTTAAAACTTCATAAAATAAATCGTACATTGTTCACAATATTTTCTTATAAATGGCTATGAAGATCCTTCAGTCGTTTATTTATCAATACAAATCTTCATTGTAGTAATATCTTAGCTTTTTTTTCCGTTATGAGCAAAAACTGCCTGAAATATCTCTATAATAATCGAAGAATATTTTAAAAAGTATATGAACTACAACGATAAATAAACATACTCTAAACGAAATTAAACAAAGTTTTTATAAAGCCAACTCCTTTTTGTCACCCCAGTTCCAAAGTATTAATGCTAAGAGCTTGATTCTAAGTCCTTATTAAATCGCACACAAAGACAATTGAACACTTTTTAATTTCCATAGCAATAAATATAAATATATATTGGCAGGTGAATGAAAACTGATATTTTAACAAACAAGTGAGAACTGTAAAAGTAATAGGAACCAGTTGGGTTAGTAATGTATTTTTTTTTTTATAAAGCTTACAAATGGTTTCTTGTCATTCAAAGAAGCCTATTAGCCTTTGTCCTTCATTCAATTTTGAGAAATTTTTTATTCCAAAGCAGTAATATCTTATCTCCTAAACATTGCATTAAAACACTTTCAGATAAAACTCTGTTCTTCAAAACATAAATGGGGCGGGGAGGGGGGGAAGACATAATAAATAATTCAGTGATTTACTGTATGTTACATAAAAATTTTAGAGGAAATGAAAAGCGATTAACTAAATGCAGCGTTTTACTGATTGAATTCCTCAATGATTATTTGAGAATGTTAAACAGTTAAATACCAGAATCACAAAGAAAGAAATGTTGTATATTGCTGATAAAGATTAGTAGGTCCTATATATATATTCTGAGCATGATACATAAGCCGATAAAATAAAATATTTTTGGAAAGTAGTTGAGAATTAGACGAAAGGAAATGTAGGTAGATCTCTATTTATAGTGAGGAAGTGTCAAAAATTATTTTCATCCATTACTGTAATGTTAATATATAAAATCTGTTCTTTATAGTACTAATAACTGTGTTCATACACATTCAATGGCAGAATATTTTAAAGGTAAGCTCTTTGCTTTTTACATACGAAACGTGTGCAATGATAAATATTTCAATAGGTACCGGTAATTGGTTCACGATTTACGACCATTATAAATATTTTGCGATCTGAGTATCTCTCCAAATTTTCTTTCACAATTAATGAAGTCGGTAATAAAGGAATGTATTTATAATTGCTTGTTATTACCACCCTTGCACTTATTGTTTTTGTGTGTTTTTAAGCTGTTCCTTAAATTGATGTTGACAGCTGTGTAATACATAGGGTTGTGTTAAGATGATGTTTTGTTCTGTTTTGCTAATAATTTCTTTGCACTAAGTTCGTGTTCTGGGGGTTTGTTTGCATAAGTATGTCATTATTACACACAATAATTCCTTTCAGTAATATATAGGCATGAATTTTCTTGTGTTAAGCACCAAAATCTCGTTGTAATAATCACACTTTACTCTTGGTTTTTTTGCCGGTTTGCCTTAAGTTCTCATTGTTGCATTTATTACCTGTTGTTATTTTTTTGTATTACCTATATTCTGGTATTATTATATACAGCGAGTCAAACCTAAGGGACCGGCACTCCTTCAAACTTTCATAACTATGGTCTGGCAAACACATTGCCAGGTCTCACAGATAATGTTCTTGTCATCTTATGGCACTACAGTCTGACAAGTGAACTTTCGCAAAACTGGTGATTATTTATTTAAGGAACTGGAGAGAATCTTACCTAAATTTCAGTGCATTTGTTCAAAATGGCCTCCATTACATGTTACAGTGATATAATATGAAGTTCTGGAACGTTTGCTGGAGTTCATCCTCAGTTATATTGCTTGTTGCAAGATTAGGATTGTTATAGTCGTGACACTGTTATTCCCGGCATGACTTCTCCTCTTTGCTTACGTCTTAGGAAGTGAAGGCTCTATAAAGTCTAGGTAGGTAGTATCGTTCGCCATTTTTGTTCTTTCGTTGCCGTTGCCATACGAGAAATTTATTTGCCACACCGTTAAACATTATCATATTGTAGCTCCTATGATAATAAATCAAACGCACTATAATTCAGCAAATAATTGAGCGGCAAATAACGTCTTCGTGTGCTTTCTGTGAACGCCAACGAAAGAGCCAAAATGGTGGGCGATTATGTTAAGTATTTATCGAGCCTTGAGAAATGAATAACGTCTTCTTCAGCAAATCACAAGACACACAGTTTAAATGTATCCGACCTGCAACGCGATTGGCTGCCAGAAATTAGAGCGACGAGACAATACATAGGTGTGCTTTTTTTTTTTTTTTTTTTTTTTTTTTTTTTTTTTTTTTTTTTTTTTAGGGTGGATTAGAGCTCTTGGAAAGAAATCAGTGTTTCAGTGGAATTTCGCTTCCAGCTGAGAATGGAGGTAATTTCTTAGCAACTTTTTTGCCCATTTTGGGACCTTTATCCCTTTTTTGCTTCACTCTGTCTTTAATCCCCTTCTACTGCTACATTTTTTTTTTATATTTTCCACATCACATTTTATCATGTAATTTCCATTTGAATTTTCATTGCAATTTGTAATATGTATCTTGGAGTGAACAGGGGACTGAAGGCAAAGCACACCTGCAACAATGGAAAATTCCACTCGCTGACTGTTCTTAAATAAGCTACCTCCCTAGATCTGTCCGTGAAGCAACTATGTATTTATAACGAACCCTCTTTTTAATAATTTTAGTTGGTTATTTAACGACGTTGTATCAACTACTAGGTTATTTAGCGTCGATGGGATTAGTGATAGTGAGATGAGACCGAGGATTTGCCATAGATTACCTGACATTCGCCTTACGTTTTGGAGAAAACCTCGGAAAAAACTCAGCCAGGTAATCAGCTCAAGCAGGAATCGAACCCGCACCTGAGCACAACTCCGGATTGGCAGGCAAGCATCTAATTTCACTGGAATCAGTAATCTCATATAAATTGTTTCTTAACACAATCACCTTGTTTGACAAGCTATGGTCATGCGAGATTTATCTCACCAAAATAACTTAGTAAGACCTAATTAACAGTAAGTACATACTTTCGGCATAGCCTGTGATAAATTCTGCATTAAAAATCTTACCTAGTTTTTTTTTTTTTTTTTTTTTATCAATTTACAGCATGCTGCACATACATCCGCAAACTGGAAACTAAATTTTAACGCAGGGAATTTAAATACGAGTGCTTTCGGTTAAGAAGTTTAATACAAGATTTCGTCATGTCAAAGGTGTTCAAATTCCGATTTTTCATTCTGACTCAGGAATTCAAGCAGGATCTCATTGAAACTATTATACGATGCACTGTTTCCTTTGGTGAACGATACTGGTTATAGCTTACTGAATATAGCCTATATTATAGACATGTAGCCTACATAGTTTCGAATGAGTTGATTTCAATTAATTAAAATAGTAGAAAGACATGCCAAAATAGTTGAGTGAAACAGCTCCTTTTTTCTATGAAAATATCCCCTAAAAATCTTAACTCTTCTTATTAGGCACGTACAACATTTCTTTTTATTGAATCAAATAACGGTACTGGTAATTTAACAAAAGCACCGTCAAAACTTGTGTGAAACGCAACTCTTATGGCTTCTTCATTAGATACATTTCAACGAAGAAATGCTTTGCTGTACTGTGTATCTAACCATGTTTAAAATACGTATTTCTCAGTAAAAGCAGAATTGTGTCACATGTATAGTGCAGCAACTGAATTCTTACTGAGCTGTGAGATTGCTGCGTGACAATTATTGTACTGAGTTTTCCTAACCTCATGTTTAGAACGTAACAGAGAACATTTTGAGCAACTACATCGAAATTTAGGTAAGATTCTCTCCAATTCCATAAGTAAATGCTTCACTAGTTACACAGAAGATCACCTGCCAGAACATTATCTGTGAGAGCTCGTGATCTGCCTACCAGTCTGCAGTGCTAAGAGACAGTAGGAATGCCAGTCCCTTAGGTTTGACTCACTCTTTATTTTGTTATATGTTATTGTTTTAACCCTCATTTTCTTTCATATTTACACATAAGATGTTGGTATTAAAGCTTTCATGTCAAGAATATGCAAATATGCATAAAATATATTTGAAATATTTGTTGAATAGTGCTTGCTCTCGAATATATTGTAGTACTGTAATACATTGGCTGGAGTGCTGCTGCATTTATTACTTTAAGGATGTATATTGCTTACATTTTCTTTTGTATTGTAGCATGTACAATACACAAATATAAGATTATATATATTAGAATGACATCTTCATAAGCTGACATTGTGGGGACTTATTTTCTAGGGAAGCTGTGTCAATGAATACCGGTATTTTTCTTTTGAGAATTCAGGGTTTAGATTGTCAATTTTTTTCTGACTGCTGCTGGATGTACGAGGGGGATCCAGGAAATAACGACCGTTTTGTTGTAATAATTAAAAAAATATATATTTATTTGAAAAAACAAAGTCTGTTACATAATTGAAGCTTCCTTTACTTCTCTACATAATCACCACCTACATTTAAACATTTGTCGTATCTGTTCACTAGCTTTAGAATTCCCGTGTTATACTCCTCTGCCGCCAGTTCATTAAGCCAGGTGTTCACTGTCTTCTTCAACTCTTCATCATTTCCAAAACGCGTACCACCCAGAAAGTCTTTCAGCTTAGTGAAAAGGTGAAAATCGCTAGGAGCAAGGTCTGGACTATAGGGCGGATGATCAAAGATTTCCCAACCGAATTGATCCAGCAATTCTCGAGTTGAAGCAGCAGTGTGCGGGCGGGCACAGATTTTGTGGTAGCCAAGATGTTGCGACACAATTTCACCAAGCAAAGAACGAGAAATGTCAGGAAAGGCAATATGCAATTCGTCGAGTGATGTGCGCCTGTCTTGGAAGATTCTGTCGTTCACTTTAGTCTTCTGTGATGAGTGATGGGCGTCCGGGTCGAGTTTCATCATGGACATTTGTTCGCCCATTGTTGAACATTTTGCACCATTTTCTCACATTTCTTTCATTCATTACAGTATCACCATACACTTCTTTCAATTGCCGGTAAATTTCTGCAGGTTTCAAATGTCGGGCATTCAAAAATCGAATCACACTCCTCACCTCACAGTCGGCGGGATTATCAATCACGTCGTTCATTTTGAAGTAACACAAAATGCACAATGGCGACTTGTTGCAACCAGTACTCACAACATTATGAGAACACATGTTAAGGAAGCCAGTTGACCTTCAAACAAGGAAGGGGAGTCAGCTGCGCGGCGGGTATGCGCAAACGGTCGTTATTTCCTGGATCCCCCTCGTATATTACCATCTTAAGTTTTAGTGACGTACAATACAGTTTAATGTAAGTTCCTTACTTGTGTCTAAATAATATTCAAAATTGTTATGGGACAGTAAAATAAAATACTGATGCGAGATTTTTCGGCATTTTAACCATGTCAGAAATGCGAATACCAATTTCCCGATCTAGATGGCTCAGATGCACTGTATATCCAGGCATACCGTTATTTCCTTCCTGACATTTGATGAAAAGATATTACTATGGAACACGTCAATTCAAAATCTCACAGGTCCACAGTATACTATGTGTAATGATACAAGATGAGTTAATTTAAAAATTACCGTCAATTAAGGAAAGACTATTTGAAGGAAGTCTAGTGATTGCCTAATATTCTCAGTAACAAATGACACTCGAAACTGTATAAAAAGTAAAATACATTTTAGTTCATTTAACATTTTTCAGGAGCCTTTAATTTTACTCTTTTCTTTACAAAGCATGATCATAGTTATGAACTTTCATGAAATTATGCGTTATAGTCTTTTTTTTTATCGTACCCTGAGCCTGATTTATTAGGGAGGAAGACGACAAATATCTTGCTTTGAACTTACAAAATGGAAGGGGATGATAATAGCTCTTATTTTCTTTCCTCTTTGTCTCTCTTGTTTTCGTGAGAGCGGTACTATATCTGATGTTGTCTCATATTATACCTGGCCCTCCCTTGTACATTTATCTTCGTCATGTGTCTTCAGAAATTCAGACATGCAATGTTTGCTGTTGAATTGAATTCCAATTAATATATATTGGTTATTTTTTTTCATGTAAACATACATTAAACTAAAATGTCTAATTTTTTTTATTACAATTTAATATTTTTTAAAAATATGTATCAAATTCCTTTTTTTTTTTTATATTAATCAGCAGTCAGCAATGGTAATAGAAAAGGCTGAAGTTGTCCAATATTCCTCATTCTGAAAT
This sequence comes from Periplaneta americana, assembly GCF_040183065.1. Classification (NCBI taxonomy): domain Eukaryota; kingdom Metazoa; phylum Arthropoda; class Insecta; order Blattodea; family Blattidae; genus Periplaneta; species Periplaneta americana. The sequence continues at coordinate 142,442,713 of NC_091130.1, read as the reverse complement.
AAATATTTGCCTGTAATTTATGAACATGTGTTTTATTTTTTTCATTATTAATAATGGCGGGAAATAATTAGGTCTGTGTTATTTATGAAACAGTTTACGGCAATCTAATTATTGATATGGTTTTAAAATTTTAATTGTATTTAGAAACATTGTAACTTGTAGATTATTTGACATTAGATGAAAATATGTAACTGTGAGGTCTTTTTGTTATAAGTCCACAACTAACAAAACAGATTTAAGTCTAGAAACTTGAGAAATGATAAAAGTTTTCTTTTAAATAAAAAAGAAAATGTAGATATGATGCTTGAAAGGCTCTGATAATTTGGAAAAAAAACTCCGTCGAACAAGAGTGTATTGGTTAGGATATTAAATTTTCAAAGACTACATAGTTACATATTTATATTGATATGATTCACACGGATTAAAGTTAAATGGCTGTTTGCTAATGAATAGTTGATGCCTGACAATATTTTGGTGTTATTGTTGTTTAGTAGTTATTTGTTCTTTGTGAGCTGCTTGGGTATTTTAATTTTGGTCTGTTATGAGCTCTTATTTGCGTCTATATAGTTTAGCAAAAGGTTTCATAATTATTTTATTTCTTGACAAATTCACGCAAGATATTCCAAATACTGTACATAAATAATAAAGTTGTGTTTCATCATTATCATTTGTCAAAAGTTGGTATCTTTGTTTCTTCATTATATTACAAGATGTCATACGACAAACAAGTGGACCTGTATATTAATATGAAATTTTGGATTGTCAAGGTCCAAGCATAACATGCCCATCAGAATTGGCTACCCTTCCAGGTTTCAGGTGATACGAAATAAAACTTACAACTTACGTTAGTTCTGAAATGTCCTACATAAATCGCAACATATGGTTTAAAACATCAAATTCTTACGTGCAGACCTTCGTACTGTTCATTTATTCAGTTTATTTATTTTAGAATGTTGTGTTACTACAAATTGATTTCTTTAAGTAGTCACTTTCAGGTATAGTAGACAATAAAAGTACATTTGTGTATGAATATGAACACGTTTCGTTACAGTATTTGGTATTTCTTGATACAGAATATAAGATTTTCAATCATAATGTACAGTTACATCATGGTAACAGTATCTTCTGTATTTGTAGGTGTCGACACGGTAGACAGCATTAGCGGAACACCTCAGTCAAAACTCCAAGATAACAACATGTTCCACGCAACATCCACACCCAATCATAATGGCATTGCAGCTAATCACAAGTAGGTATTTACATATAAACTCTTCTATATGCATATGACCTTATTAATATGGGCATTATTTTGTCTAGGATTTAAAAATAGAAGGTAAAAACCTGTCATCATTTTAATTTTATGTGAATGGAATTCAGTGTTATGGAAACCTTTTAAGCCTGTAGTTCTTGATAATAATATATTTTTTTTTATTTATTCTGGCGAAGTTAAGGCCTTCAGGCCTTCTCTTCCACTTAGCCAGAAACAAAAGAAGCTGATACAATTTGCAGTAATACAAGGTATACAGCAAAACCTGTCTAAACCGGAAGTGCTTGGAACCAGAAATAATTTACGTTTTAGGGAAGTTTCCGTTTTATACAAGGTTGACTGATTTTTTTTTATACTTCTATGCTGTTATTTTAGTACACGCACTAAAAATATTAATTTTAAGAATCTTTAAGCCTGTAGTTCTTGATAGATATACAGCAAAACCTGTCTAAACCGTAAGTGCTTGGGACCAGAAATAATTTATGTTTTAGAGAAGTTTCCGTTTTATACAAGGTTGACTGATTTTTTTTTTATACTTCTATGCTGTTATTTTAGTACACGCACTAAAAATATTAATTTTAAGAATCTTTAAGCCTGTAGTGCTTGATAAGTATACAGCAAAACCTGTCTAAACCCGAAGTGCTTGGAACCAGAAATAATTTACGTTTTAGGGACGTTTCCGTTTTATACAAGGTTGACTGATTTTTTTATAATTCTATGCTGTTATTTTAGTACACGCACTAAAAATATTAATTTTAAGAATCTTTAAGCCTGTAGTTCTTGATAGGTATACAGCAAAACCTGTCTAAACCGTAAGTGCTTGGGACCAGAAATAATTTATGTTTTAGAGAAGTTTCCGTTTTATACAAGGTTGACTGATTTTTTTATACTTCTGTGCTACTATTTCAGTACACGCACTAAAAATTTAAATTTTTAAGAATCTTTAAGCCTGTAATTCTTGATAAGTATACAGCAAAACCTGTCCAAACCGGAAGTGCTTGGGACCAGAAATAATTTATGTTTTAGAGAAGTTTCCATTCTATACAAGGTTGACTGATTTTTTTGTATACTTCTGTGCTGCTATTTCAGTACACGCACTAAAAATTTAAATTTTAAGAATCTTTAAGCCTGTGGTTCTTGATAGATATACAGCAAAACCTGTCTAAACCGGAAGTGCTTGAGACCTGAAATAATTCACGTTTTTGGGAAATTTCCGTTTTATACAAGATTGACTGTTTTTTTATACTTCTGTGCTGATATTTCAGTACACGCACTAAAAATTTAAATTTTAAGAATATTTAAGCCTGTAGTTCTTGATAAGTATACAGCAAAACCTGTCTAAACCGGAAGTGCTTGGGACCAGAAATAATTTACGTTTTAGGAAAGTTTCCGTTTTGTTATAACTAATAATTAGACTTACATTATTTATTTACTGTTACATATACAGTTGCCTCTGATTGAGGTTCTGGCTAATATGTACATATACAGTATATTATATTATCAGGCAATACATCTCACTTGATGATATATGTCAGAGGAAGAACAATTGTTTGTATGCATCTGAAGTCTGATTAGTGTAATATGTTACTAGTCAGTGATGTATGCATTGAAGGGGAAAAGGAACTGGCCGCCACCCCATTATCTCCTGGCCTAGTTGTCTCATAAGTGGTGCCTTGTTGTTATCACTTGTGAGGTTCAGACCTGTCTTCGGACAGTTGACTAAACAATAACAATATATACAGTGCGCCCCAGAAGAAAAGGTTAATATTCTGGGAGATCATAGAAGCAGTCATTTTGAACAAAAGGTACAGAGCGATCCGTTTGGGAGGATATAAAATACAATTCTTTAACATAAGAATGATTATTATTTATTTTTCAGTAATCTGTAAATACATTCCAGAAGGATGAAAGTTTTTACCACATTAGACCTCATCATGCCCACCATTGTGCACACAACACAATTCATATCATGAGGTTAATACCTCCCATGTGTGATCTAGTATCTTGTGAATGATAAAAGAAGAACAATCTTTACTTTGAGATCGTCAATATTACTGTATCACTGTGTAGACATCATTCTTCATACAACCCCAAACAGAGAAATCTGGTGACATCATGTCTGTAGAATTTGGAGCTCACGAATTGGCGCAACTTGATTGCACCAGTTAATGTCAAATGATTCACAAATCACGAAATTACACCAGTTGATATCAGATGATTCACAAATCACGAAATTACACCAGTTGATGTCAGATGATTCACAAATCACGAAATTATACCAGTTGATGTCAGATGATTCACAAATGATGAAATTACACCAGTTGATGTCAGATGATTCACAAATCACGAAATTATATGCCTGTGTTAGTCTTCTGTTGTAGCTGTGATATGAAAAGCAAATATGATCTGTTTCTGGAGATCCACATAGCGTAATGCCTAAACACATTTCATGCAGTAGGGGTAGAGTTTTGGATAACATTGATAATTTGTGTATGGCATAGCCATCTCTAATGTAAAATCCGTGCTTTTATATGGCTGTGAAACCTGGAAAATAACTAAAACTATTATCAATCAACTACAAGTTTTTATTAATAGATGTTTGAGAAACATATTAAAAATATTCTGGCCGGTCCAGATATCCAACGAAAACCTATGGTTAAAAACTAAACAAAAACCAGTTGAATTTGAAATTCGGCATAGGAAGTGGGGATGGCTGGGACATACACTTCGCCAACATCCAGTTGACCTGCCAGGAAGGCATTGGATTGGAATCCGCAGGGCAGCAGAGGAATTGGCAGACCCAAGATAACATGGAAACGAACTGTTCTCACAGAAGCAAAAACGATGGGGAAGACATAGAGTGAGATTAAGGTGTTGGCCAGGAATAGAGTCAGATGGAGAAGCTTTCTGAGAGCCCTATGTTCCACCTAGGAATGATGGGAATATTGATTGATTGATAGCCATCTCTGCTGACAGTTGTCTAAGACTATTTTTGGAACTTGGCTGTCATAGCAACACTGCAGCATACTGCCATCAGTGTGTGGCATATCAACAGATTCACTTGTTTAAACGTAGGATAACATAACATTACCATATCAGCTTGTAATTTCAGATCTCTCCTAACACCATACTCATAGTGAGAATGTCAATGAACTGATGTTACGCTCTCAAATTTTGTAAAACAAAACATATATTTAACTCGTTGCCTTGCAGTAAACCACATTTTGTTTATTCAGTTGTTGCTAAGTGCTAATCTGATTTCTTTTGTTCGTAAAATTTTAAATTGTTAACTGCCTCCCATTGGAGGTAGCCCAGAAGGACTCAGTATACTTTCCTACATGAATTTTACAATATTAAATGTTTACATAAATTTGATGACAGAAAATTAAAATAAACATATATGAATTATAAAGTGAAGAAAAAGAAATTAAACAGAATGAATATGATGACTCAGAATTTGGCAAGAGCTTTTCAAAACTGAAGTTATGATGTCAGTAGTAAGTGTCTGTGGTAGTTCAAAAGTCTTCCTGAAGCTTTCAGAGAACTTGGGAATCACACCACGAGCTCCAATAAGAAGACCAATCACCTCAATGTTTTCAAGCTGGTATTTTGCTTTGAAGTAATCAACTGTTGGCAGATAAATGTTGATCTTTTCTTGATTGACATCCTCCCTGTTTCAATCCTTATGGTAGGACCTTTCTTGGTAGTCTGGGAATACGCTATGATGTCAATACGTCTAGAGGAGCCATTAGTAGCAAGGCAAAAGACTTCATCTTCTACTGTCCAAGACTTTTTTTTTTCAAAGCAGTTGCAATTAAGGATCGAACATGATGATGTCTGGCATTTCGGAGGACTAAACCTCTGTTACACTGACCTTGGACATGGGCAAGGGTTTCAGTCAGCGACCAGGTACTCCTCTAACTGCTGCTAAATTGGCATTCATTTTGAGGCAGGTTACCCATTCAGATGTAGATAGTCCAGACTTATTAAAAATCCAGGCGTTGGCTTTAGGTACTTGGCTGTACAATTCTACACCTCTGCCTCTTCCAGGCATTACTTTCCAAGATTCGAATTCTGTATTTCTTAATTCCTCTCTTAATTTCCTAGTCACAGATTTACGAAGTTCAACTGGACAAGGGAGACTTAGATGTTGACAGGAAGAATTACAAGACACACATCATGATACACACGTTCTGAATGGTTGAAATATGTGCGTTACTGGGTAACAGAAATATGAATATAATAAATGTAATCAAATACTGTAATTTGCAACTCTTCACATTCATAATATATAATTACCTTAGTTTTATATTTTATTTTTTATTCCTTTTACATCATGTTACTTCATTATTCCATGTGTGAAGACTTGCAAACATATATATATTTTGCAACTTACACGTGTATTTTAACTAATAAACAATAAGGGCAGTCATACAAGAATGTCAGTGTGTATCATAACCATGTTCGTTTTTAGTATGTTTTATTTTGCATGTCACTAAATATGTATTGTATGTGTAGAGATTATGTAGAGATTATTGATATTGCTGAAATGTACGTCGTATCTGATGATGTTGGCGTAGTCCAACGAAAACGTTCATACGTCCTTTAAACATGTAATGCAAAGGTTTAATACCTTAAACATATGCTGTGAAGTCAGTGACTGAAATAAATACTTTTAATATAGGAAAAATTAAGTCGCATACTATTTACATAAGGATTTTCATTTAATATTAAAGTGATGCAGATGTTGCAGTGTTGCAAGAACGTTTCCCATGATGCTCTAACTAATCCCAAACCTCTGTATTTTAATATCATATTGAAACTGAAATAAATTTTGTATCACTCCTGATATAATTTTTATAGCGATTTTATTTTATATTCACAAATGGATCAGACAGTATTTCGTTCAGTTAACATAAAACTATTTGGAGTCTGTATTAGCTGCTGCTAACTGGTCATCATCAGTCAAGTGTTGTAATAAAATTCTCCTGCTCAGATATTCAGTTTAAAGAAATATTTGCTGTGTGATTCGTCTATATAATGAACACTGCAGAATAGAAAAGGTGTCAAGGTACTAATAGTCTTGGTTATGTGCTATAATTAAAGACTTGTTTTCTGATTGTAATGTCTTTAATAACTTTGAACAGTGCAGAGAACGATATTCGAACGCCTGATGTGTCTCCACTGAAGACAGTCAATGATGAACCTTCGATACCAAAGGTTGCCACTACCAACGAAGGAGAAGTTGATATGCGAAGAAAGGTTAGTTTAGTCACAGCATTAAACTTTTATCATTAAATAATACTGGAATGTAAACATTTAGTGTGACAGGTAGTGTGACTTTTATATGCCTGAGCGTTGCTTATTCAAATGTTCTTTTATGATGCAAATATCTTGTTGTGTCTTTTCATTACAATTTGCAGAGGTACCCAACTGACAGAGCATACTTCATTGCAAAGGAGATCTTAATGACAGAGCGAACTTATAAGAAAGATTTGGAGGTGATCAATTTGGTAAGTAATTTCCAAAAAATGTCAAGAAAGTATGAATAGAGAAGTATTTTTTTTTAAAGCATAAAATTACTTAGTCATACGTTAAAAAGTGTTACAATTTTAAAAAAGGTATATACCTTCGATAGACGGCCCGTTTCGACGTTATGTCACGTCTTCTTCAGTGTCTCCTGAACTACTGGTGATCTTGAATTCTGCGATGTGCATTTGTCGGTTATAGGGGTGGGGGTGTGTTGCTCTTATGGTGGGGGCTGGTTGTTTGTGTGTTATGACGTATCATGACGTCAAATAATATGTAGGTATTGAACTGTAATTGTGTGTTAAGTATATGTTGTGGGTATGTTATTGTATGTTTATATATTTCGTATTGTTCTAGGATGTTTAACTGTGAACTTTTTGGTGTGATGTGTAAAATTTCCATATCTGTTTCTATATTATTGTAGTCATGATTATTGTTGATAATGTGGTCTGCATAATTTGATGTGATGTAGGGTTTGGTTATAGCTTTAATATGTTCATTATATCTTGTGTGAAAGGAGCTTCCTGTTTGTCCTATGTAAAAATGTGGGCAACTATTGCATTTTAAACATCCTAGAACAATACGAAATATATAAACATACAATAACATACCCACAATATATACTTAACACACAATTACAGTTCAATACCTACACATTATTTGACGTCATGATACGTCATAACACACAAACAACCAGCCCCCACCATAAGAGCAACACACCCCCACCCCTATAACCGACAAATGCACATCGCAGAATTCAAGATCACCAGTAGTTCAGGAGACACTGAAGAAGATGTGACATAACGTCGAAACGGGCCGTCTGTCGAAGGTATATACCTTTTTTTAAAATTTTAACACTTTTTAACGTATGACTAAGTAATTTTATGTTTTTAACAAACAAAGTGTTAACGTGAACTTTAATCAATGGATTTTTTTTTAGCTTTAGAGTTCAGTTTGTATCAATTAAATCTCTTATCCTTCCAATAGATGAAAGAGTTTGAAAATTATCATGATCGAAAATAAGTTATATCTGCTTCACCAGTGAACTAAAAATAACGTTTTAGCCTATCCTAATCACAATGATATATGTATATGGGAGGTGGGCTACTTATTTGTGTCACTGTATAACTAAAAACTAATCAAATGCTCAAAACATAGGATTTTCTGCATTTCTTTTCTAATATGCCAGTGATCATTTGTGATGTTATTAACACTTTTATTTGAAATGTTGATAGCTTTGCAGTTTAGTATGTGTTGCTAGTTCATAGTTGAATCTTCTCTGCAGAGAACACATTTTGGTGATGTGATTCTGAACAGTTGCACTGCCAAGCTGTCAAGTCCATTTACTAGTCTGAAGACAGCCACTCCACCCTGTGGGCCGCCAGTTGGCAATTGCTGATTTAGATTATTTGAAAGCCATAATCATAATATTATGTTAAAATGTATTGTAATATGGTGACTTGTTGATTTTTTGTGTTTTCAGTGGTTCCGAGACGAAGTAAGCAAAGAGGAGGGAGAAATGCCAGACACAGCTTTGATGCCTTTGTTCTCGCTAGTTGAACCGATTCTCGAGTATCACTGTGGATTCCTGCGTGACGTGGAAACTCGTCTTGCTACATGGGAAGGCCGTAGCAATGCACATCTCAATGGAGACTATCGACGTATTGGAGATGTGCTGCTTAAGAATATGGGTGTATTGCAAGTAAGTGGAATCATACCCACCTCAAAATGATGGTTAAGAGATGACAAAGCTGTTAGCACGGCTTTCTTTGGACAGGAAATAATGTTATAAATTCCACGTCGGAGATTTACGGCATATGAAATAACTCCATTCTTAATTGAGAATGAATCTGGCCAGTTTTTCCTTGCCTCAAGAAGTTCTCTGCTTGTGGACAGATATTCCTGCATAATAATGTCTCATAAGACTACAAAAACCGAGCAAAATGGCTCAGTGGTAACACACTGGACTCGCATTCAGGAGGTTCTGGGTTCGATTTCCATTACTGATCAATCTGGTCGATTTTTTTCTGTGGTTTTCCTCTACTAAATATAACTAATTTTCAGTTAAATAAATGCGAATGCCAGATTGGACCCCAATTACCACGAAATAATATACATATGCTCGGTTTCTCGAACACTGAGATATCCATTAGGTTACTGTTGATTTGTTAAAGTTGTTGATTTGTTAAATCTTTGTCGTGTTTCTTGAACATCGCAGCCTCTAACTTACGATCTGTCAATTATTTATTAGTTATACATCTTGATTACACAACTTTTAACACTGTATCACTGGACTGAACAGTAACGAGAAAGCAGATATGTTAGCAAAGAAAGGAACTTTATATCAACTTAAAAACAAATTTTAAGTTCCCATATGAATCAATAAAGCGAGTCATGAAAAGAATAAGTTACAGCGAACAGGCAAAACAACAAAATTCAAAATCGAAAGAATCATTCAAAGATCCAAAACTAATTCCTGATCTACTTCGAAAATCTGCCGTGGCCATGTTTAGATTGATGACTGGTCATGATTGCCTCAGTAAACACCTCCATCGTATTGGAGTACTGAATTCACCTAAATGCTTACTGTGCAGCAGAGAAGAGGACATGGAGATGGAGCACCTGGCTAATTGTGAAACTCTTAGGACATTTGTGGACCTTCCATCAAAATATTGGGAAGCAAGAAGGATGATGACTTCATTGTTAAATCCAGAGCATTAGATACACACACACACACACACACACACACACACACACACACACACACACACACACACACACACTGTATCACCTCGGAATATGTATGATAAGACTTTCTTGTGTTAAATTCTAACGTACCTTGTTTACATGTTTCGACATTTTATGGGTCATCCTCAGAACTGGTCGTTGTTGGTCTTGGCGCCTCTTGTTTCGTTTCCTGTGAAGGTGTGTTCGTGTGGTGTAATGTAGAGTCAAAGAGTATGTGTAATTTTGAAAATATTGAGATTAAGACAAATGTTTATATGACATTTCTTGCTCAGAATGTCTTCGGAAATAAGCTCCATAAGGGACGGTAAATGCTCGTGAATGACCCTTTATATTTCAACCCTTAAACAACATACAGTTGCAATAAGTTTTGTAATAGTAGAGGTATACAACATTCGTTAGACCATTTTAGAATGTTTATCATGTCCATGTACCTGCAAGTTAAGAATGGATAACCCCTCGGTGACAGACCTATAAGTTAGCAGACAACTTGTTGAACCGATAGGACAATCTCATGTCTGAGAAATGCAAAAACCTTAGTTATCCATTCGATAGAATTATAGGATCGATAGCTCATGTTCGAGAAACTGGGCAACAGTACAACAGCAACTCGCAATCCCAACAGGCAACAGTAAACTACAGACAGTAGTGATATGATCTTGGAGCAATGTTTTCAAGGATACAAAATCACCAAAATTCTAGTCCTGTTGATAACAATTGCAATGAGATATGCAATAGAGTTCATGCTAAGTTTGTATTGAAATATGAAAGTTCAAATGTTTGTACGACTTTTTTCTTTTACAGTTATACGAGAAATACCTCACAAGACATTTCGTAGTTCTGGAGAAACTAGACTCTGCATTCCGCTTGAACCACAAGTTTGAGCAACTTTATCGTGATTTTGAAATGCAGAAAGTTTGCTACTTGCCCCTGACTGCATTTATCCTGAAACCTCTTCAGCGTCTTCTGCACTACGAGAATCTTCTGGACAGTATGTGTGACTAACTTACAACCTAAAGATTCTGTTCTTAAAATTAATGCAGTTATATCTCTTTCACCCTGTATAAATATGAATATATATTGTAATTATAGTGTCAAAATATGCAGTACACAGTGAAAACTCATGACAATTTAGACACATTTAGTTTAATGGAATTACGTGTATTCCTAAGATGTTGATAAAGCGTCGTAAAATAACCTACAAAAAAAAAAAAAAAATTATCTATTTCTTCAAAGTAAATTAAGTTAAATCATGTCTAACTTACCTGAAATTGTATGATAGTCTTTTTAAAGACAAGTAATAATAATAATAATTAATAATAATAATAATAATAATTGTTTATTTAACCTGGCAGAGTTAAGGTCATATGGCCTTCCCTAACACTCAACCAGGAGTCAAACTGCAATACAGAAAATACTACAAATTTACAAAATATAGCACACACACACACACACACACACACACACACACAAAAAAAAAAAAAGTCGAAATAATGTCGTCACATGTTATATTGTAAGAGATTTTTAAGAATCTTAGAACAGATTAAACATCTAACATTCTTCCCGTTAACATAAAATAATCTTTTTCTTCACATTCATCCTTAAATCTACGTTTTCTAAATTATTCCCATGCTTGGAAGATATTATGAAACACTCGAAGAATTCAAATGACACACCACTGCTCTCTTTCTGCATAGCAACATTGAAAACAGCAAAGATGAGGGTGGGTGAGGTAGAGTGTATTCAATACATGACATCTTGAATTCATTTCCGTAACTTTAGGGGCGTAATTGCAAGTAGGAATTTGGAGGCTACTGCTATAGAGGTATTAGAATAAATACACGTGTTAGTAGATAGTTTTACTTCATTCCGATACAATGTATTACAAAAAGTTATTTTTAGACATTCGATTGTATATTTACATACATACTTTTAGAACTACGCCATTAATATGGTACATAAACCCAAAAATTTAGCACAATAGTCTCTTCTTGTTACTAATAAAATCTAATAAAATAATTTTAATATATTGCCTCAGTGTATAATCAAGTAATTTATTTGGTTTATTTAGGACTTATAAAGCATTATGGAAAAGATCACCAAGATTATGAAGATTGTGTGGCTGCCAAAAACAAGCTGATGGAAACGTCTCGCAATGTTCCTATTGTTCTACAACGCTCAGTAAGTACATTATTTAAGTACTTAAACGCGTTTTTTTAAATTACTAAAACTTACAGAAAGACTGAAATAGATGTTTTGCTTTTATGTCATTTCAGGAGAACTTTGTGGCACTTTGTGAACTGCAGCGTGATCTGAATGGTTTCGACAATCTTGTGCAGTCTGACAGAGAATTCATAAGACAAGGATGCCTTCTCAAGCATTCCCGAAAAGGTTATCAGCAACGTATGTTCTTCCTGGTAAGTGATATGAGAAGAATAAATTATTACATTTTCGTGCAATGTATTTGTTACAGGGTTACCAGGTTTTCAGAATGCCAATACAGGACAGGATGAGGTCGCACCTCAAGGTGTGATGTTTATCACTACAAAAAAATGCACCTAATTTGAGAGAACGTCATATGCACACCATGCCATATTATTACCATAGTTTTGTGCAATTCCAAAAACACATTGAATTAATAATTAGGAGCTTATTTTATTGTTATTTTATTACTTGGGATTTAGATTAAAAAACAATTGAAATATTTTTGTGCTACTGAATTATCCAATAAAATTACTGATTTCTAGTGAAAAGTATACATTTTTATAAGCTGAATTTATCGCATTACTGTTTAGTACAAAGTATATTATGGTTATTGATATATATTTTTTTACATTAGCTAGCAAGATTTAATGTATCTTAAGAAGTTAGGTACAGCTTACAGCAGTAAATTTTTTGGAAATATTCAACATTTTTTTCCTCCATTGCTATATCTTGTGCAATAATGAAAATTGGTATGTGTAAAACACTGTCCTTCTGCCAAATGAAAAAAATATTTTTACAATAAAAAAAATTCTGTTTTCTTTTTTTTTTTTTCAAAATTCAAAATGGTGGCAGTTCAGTGTGCAATCATGAAGCATTTCCCTCATAAACTTGTTAACTTTTTCATGTTCTCTCTTTTTTATTTTATTGCTGAAACTCATGTTTACAATATCATGCTGTTTCAACTACAATTCTTAATAAATAATTTTTTTTTTATTTTGTGTTAGAAGAAAATACTGATATTTGACCATTCTTTTAAATGATTTTATTTTTTATCAGACAATCTATCAAAGGTAGAGAAGTGATTTTGCACCATATTGTAGATCTGACATGCATTAAATACACACAAAAAATTTCATCACAGAATGTTGGATAGTTTTTTAGTTATGAGGGAAACACTTCATCATTGTACAGTGAACTACCACCATTTTTAATTTTGAAAAAAAAAAAAAAAAAAAAAAAAAATTAAATCGTAAAAATATTTTTTCATATAGCAGAAGGACAGAGTTTCACATATACCAATTTTCATTATTGTACAAGATACAGTAATGGAAGAAAAAATATTGAATATTTCCAAAATTTTACTGCTGTAAGCTGTACCTAACCCCTTATCTTAATTGCTTCAAAAAAGAGTGACAACTATGATTATAATTTAAGGTAACTTGGATTTCAGCTTTTGTGAGACCTGTGAAACATCTGTTCCTTTCATCTCTCTATTTATTTCTCATAACAGAAAATACCCTTTCCACATAGACATTCGAACCTGGAATAGATAAGCAATATGTTACAAACATTAATATGTGTGGATCATCATAACCCAAACCCTAAACCAAGAAGCACAACAAGCCAAGGATTTCACGAGCTTGTACTGGGAGGCCAGAGAAAAAATGGCTTGTCAGCCTCTATCATTGAAAAATAAATAAATAAATATAAGCTACAGTATACTGCTCTTGGCTAAATTTGAGCCCACGAAGATAAAAAACAAAAGAGTAAAAGACTATAAACAATAGAATTATTATTATTACAAACAGGTTTACAATGTAAAATCACATCTTCCTGTGACCAATGTCCTACGTTCTAATTTTTTTTCTCCAATTCTCTCTACTTTCCCAATCCCGTTCTTGCAGTCCTTTCTCTGCCAACACTTTATTTATGTCTTGCAATCAGGTGTTTTGGGGTCTACCTCTGCCTCTCCTTCCCTCTGGAATCCAATCTAAAACTCTTCTTGGTAGCCTTCAATCATCCATTTGCTTTACTTGTCCATACCATTCTGTCTATATTTTACGAAATCTAAAATTGAATTTTCTTTATTCATCTGTTGCTTGATCACTTCATTACTTTTTTCAGATTTAAGTATCAAAATATAGAGATTCCATTTGAAATTTCAAAGGCTGGATTGGGGGAAGGGTGAAACCTGAAATGTAATTAACAGTGGTTTTAACTTTCTTCTCAGTATCTAAATTAACGTATTTTTTGTTTAAATTTAATTTAATTTAAATAAATAGTTGTTTAGACTGGGAAATTTTGAAATGAAAGCCCAGTATAATGCCAGTCACTTGTATGTCAATAGAAAGTCAAGTAATAAGTTTATCAAGATTCACAGAATCTAGTAAATTAGATTTTTTTTCTTTTTAATTAAAGTTTGATAGTATGATATTGTGCTTAATATATGACTTGCAAACTATTGTGATAAAAACGTATTTTTCTCGAAAGGATGTGGCCTCTCTTTTTTTTTATAGAAGTGTCCTCTTTTCTTATAAAGAACTTAAGGTAACCCTGTTTTGAATCTTCCTCATGTTTTCCAGTTCTCAGATCTGTTGCTGTATACCAATCGCACTGTGCAGCCAAGCCCACAGTTCAAAGTTCATGGTCAGCTGCCTCTCAGAGGTGTTATGGTGGAAGAGACACCAGAGAACAAGGCGGGAGCAAATTACTGCTTCACTATTTATGGTGGGAACAGGTAATAAGTTAATGCTAAGAAATGGCTTTCTGCTTCTTAAATGGAAATATACTCAGATAGGTCTCTTCACTGTTATAACTTACCCTATCAAACATATACAAACTCAAATGTAACACCTTCAACAACTTCTACATAGGACAGACAGGCAGATCATTTCAAACACGTTACAAAGAACACATCACAGCCATAACAAAATTACAAAACACCTCCACATTTGCAGAACACATCACAAATGCTAACCACACCCACAGAGACATCAACACAGACATGGAAATACTACACATCCAACCAAAAAGCCAGAAACTAAACACACTGGAACAATATGAAATATACAGACACACAAAAACACACCCCAACGATATTATCAACACACAACTCAACTTCAAAACACACACATTCTTTGACTCTACACTATACCACAGGAACACACCCTCACAGAAAACAGAACAAGTGGCACCAAGACCAACGACGACCAGTTCTGAAGATGACCCATAAATAGGTCGAAACATGTAAACGAAGTGATACAGAGATACAGTGTTGAAAGTTGTGTAATCAAGATGTATATGTAAAAACAAACAGTTCTTGTAATACATTTTCAAGCTCTAAAATTATATCTTGTCAATAAAGTTTTGGAAGAAATTTTTATTTTCGAAATTTCAGAATACATTAATATCAGGTAAGGATTTCCCCCCCCCCCTCCCACTCCCCAGAGGTGATATTTACACAGAAAGTTATATTAAGTTATGAATAATTAAGCCCAACTTTATATATGTTTTTAGAACATAAAATGTCTTTTTTCATAATACCGGTATTTCTTTCTGCTTATTTATTCCTTTTATACTTCACTCATTTTTTAATTGTGAACTTAATACTGCGTCTGTCATCAGTTGCTTAGCAACAAATCAGAGTGAAATGTTTATGCTCAAGTGTCAGATGAATAAAATGTTATGAAAATGCCAACATCTGACATCAGTTGTTTAGCAACGACAGTAAGTTACGTTACTATTCTGATGTCACTTCCTTAGCAACGAATCAGACTCTTACATTTAGATGATGATATATTCAATAAAAAATTGAAGGAGAGAACATAATAATACGACACATAAATTACACTATAGTACATTATGCAACGAGCCTATAATGGTAGTAATTAAGACGCGAGTATATTTATGAAACGAGCACAAGCGACCTTGATATAATCTAGAGAGTAAAATAAACATTAATCTTGATATAACCTTGCAATTGATTTAGACATTGAAAAACGAGATGACAAATTGAATTTATTTGAATATTATTTACAATTAACGCTAATTATTATAGTAACAGATCATAACCTTCTGCGACAATATTGGATTTCCAGCCTCCGTGATGTTTCGGTAGTTGTCTTTCGATTGCATATCCGAGAATAATCAATACTTGTGCTTTCATATTGCTACAATGATGTTTTTTGATTGGTGGAACACCTGAACTTTAATGAATAGGTGTACTTTAATGAGGGCCATTAAAGGGCTGCTACCAGGTGTATAATTACTACATTTCGGCATGGTCGAGCATAAAATTTATTTCACTCTCAATCATATTCACAATCCTTATAAATAAAACCAATTTCTTAAAAATATAAATATCACAATAACAACCAAGAGAGCAGAAATGTTTGAAGCAATTACAGGAATCCCATGTCACTTTTTTTTTTTTCCACGTATTTTCAGAATCATCTAAATAATTCATCTTATATTCACAACAAACTTATAAAATTGTTGTCATTATAAACTAAGTACCGTAAATAATTTACCTGCAATTATGTACAGGGCACTTACTGTTGCCGCAAGCAGTCAGGAGGAAAAGGACAAATGGTTAGAAGACCTCACTGCCACTATCCAGGCTGCCAGAGAGAGAGGGGACAACAAGCTCCAATACCTGAGTCTCAAATCCTGCAGTAAGTGTTATAGTTCCAAATCTGGTTTTAATTAGTATATGTGTTGTAATTTATGTTATTATGAGATCTATGTATACTTCGATGACCCTAGCAAATTACTTATTTATATAATTGTATTGGACTTTTTCCATTGCTTATTTTTAAAAGAATTCACAACGTTTCGAAGAATGGTTCTCCCTATTCCACTTTCTTCTGACATTTCTTCTCCTATCCTGATTTTGACTTCCTGTTTCATATAAACGTTACTGAATAGCCTCCTCTCTTTCCAATCCACACCAATTTTTTTCAGGATCCCTATATGTTTATTCCATTCCACTCTGTCAAAACCCTTTTCCAGATCTACAAATACTACATGCAGAGACGACCAGTAAAGAAAGGTCAAAACCTGCGACAGCTGAGGGTATAGCAGAGATATTTGATACATTAAAAAAAATGTGGATGTGATCAAAAAGTGCAAATAAAGTGAAACTGGAAAAGATCGAGAAGTATAGGGGAGAGAGAACGTGTATAAGCAGATGTGTAGAATAAAATTTAAGTAGGCTATTTATAGGAAGTGAGAATAGTGACAATGGATTAAGTGTAAGCAGAATAGTGAGAAAGTGAAAGTGAGCGCAAATAGGAATGAGGGAAAATAGTGAGAAAGGGTTAAGAGAAGTGAACAAGTGACAGCATAAAATTTAGTACTAACATTTGAACGTTGGAACAGTAAATGAATATAAGAGAAAGATAAGAGAAAAGGTCAAAGAACAAATAGGACAAATAATTCAATATGATAATTCATAGAGATAAATTGAAATTAAGATTTTAGTGAATAGTAGTTAGAGGATAAAGGGGGTGTGAAAGTAGTATAGAATATTAGATATATTAGGATTAAGGAACAAATAGAGAATAGCAAATGGAATGTAGGAGAAATACTGAAGGGGAGATTGACCAAGTAACAAAAAAGGTACATAGGGTAATTGGGAGTATTTGTGTAGACATGTATTGCAAATAATGTGTTACCTGTAATATGTTAATGGTGGCATCGGATACAGAAATGTGAGGTACACCATTACATGTAAAGAAGTGCTGTGACGAAATATATTATATCATATCAAATACTACATTCACTATTTTATTTTTCTCTAGGTATCTTTTGCTATTGTTCACAATCAAGTATAGTGCTTTTAAATGCCCCAGCTTCGGAAAATTTTCGCGAGATGACAGTATTTGACATAGGGACATCTATTTTTTAAATGGATATTAGATGAAATGGAGTGTTGAATGGTTAAGAATTCACTTGGATATTACAAATGGTTTTCCTGATAAAAAATCACATGTAGGATGTAGGCATACTAGTACTACTGCTGGATTGGCAATTTAAATGCCAGTTGTACTACCACCAGATTTGAAGTATTAAGTGTCGCCCTCTTTTCCTATCTTCAGCCAATCTTGCCTAGCTTTTATACCTACCTCAGAGTTCCTCATAATTTTTTCAATTTCTTCTATTCATCTTAATTTGGGATCTCCGAGTCCTCTGTCCTCCATGGTTAGCAAATAATACCTTTTGTGTGGGTTCAGTTTCACTCATACGAGCTACATCTTAATGTGGCTGCTTTTAATGGCTTTTTATTTAGGTTCTTCTGATGAAGTGATGGATACTTGTGGTGGAGATACTGTGAATGACACCAATGGAGCAGGAAGGGAGAAGGCAGCAGGGACAACCCAGCGTAGCAATACCACAGTACATGTTTGCTGGCATCGAAATACCAGCATCAGTATGCGAGATCAGTTACGAGCTGTTGAAGTTAGTATCTTTTACTCGTTTCATTTAATACAGTGTGTACATAATTTCAGTGTACTGTAAAGGTGCGTTTTCATGGGAAACAATTGAGGGGCTTAGAACAAAAAGCAGGTAAGTGACATTATTAAAAAAAAATGAGGTAAGTGCGTGTTGTAATAGCTCAAAAGGATGTTTCTTTGGGATAAAATCAGGTAAGTGATCACACTGTGCAGTGCTGCTATATGGGCATCATTTCACCAAACTAGTGTATAATATTTCATTGCATGTAGAACTTTAACTGTAATTTCCTCAAAACTTGGTTTCCGTCACTTACCTGCTTTTTGTTCTAAGCCCCTCAATTGTACAGAACTGTATATGAGATTTTGTATAATACAGATCTGTTCCATACAAAATGAGTGAAGAGAATTTACATTGGGAACACGTATACAACATTGTGTAAGTCACATTTTCAATATGAACGTCAGCGAAGAAACTTCACCTGCTCTTTGTATTAAAAATTAAATAGATTTCACACAGTGAGGTTTTATGGATATTTTTTTCGCCTGAAACCCTTATAGAGACATGTCCTCACATTCTTTTCTTCAATAATTAAACTTAAAGTATTATTAACTCTCCATTTCCCGAGAAATATGGAAAATGTGTGTGTATTCTCGGGTTACAGAACATGAAATTTGTTATCGGTCACATAGCAATACAAGGAACTTTGTTGTATATACCTGTACAACTCTTCATTTGTATGATACATGCAGGAACATGTTACATACTGGTACCATCCAGAACATGTTCGGAACATAAGTTTTATACATAATGTTCCCAATGAAAATGTACCTTAACACGCAATTACATATTGTATATAGGTAACATATAAAAAGCTTTTTGTAAATTAGTTTATGCTTCTGAAATATGGATATTAATTTTATGAAATAATTTCCCATTTAACATAATTATAGTTGATTTATTATTGGAATATTTTCACACTAGGCTTATTTATTTAACAAAAATGCGTCAAATGTTCAGATAACGAATTTTACAACAATTTTTATTTCTGTATAATAAAATATTCTGGAAAAATGTTGTGTACAGTCATAAAATAAATGTATATGCATGTGTCACATGTGAAGACTATGCAGGGTTACTGTATTACAATGTATTTTTTTTAGTTCATATTATGTTTCTTTTTTTATAGTACACACTGCACATACTTGCTTCATTAGAATATTAAATTTAGTTGTACATGGAATTCATTTACTTGTGTGCTTACTTTCAGAATCAGCTCAGTGGCTACTTGCTGCGGAAATTTAAGAATAGCAATGGGTGGCAGAAGTTATGGGTAGTTTTTACTAACTTCTGTTTGTTCTTCTACAAAACCTTCCAGGTAATAATGAATTTCTTGAAAAAGAACATTATCTAACTTATTTCTTATGCCTTTTAATCACTGCACTTTCTCTTTCTCCGCCAATGTAATATCATTGTTGTAGTTGTTCACATCTGTATACGAAAAAAAAAATTACGCAGTAAAATTTCTACTTATCATTCCCTTTTTTATTATACTCTCAGATAGAGTAAGCGCAAAGAAAGTTTGCCCATTTGACTGATGTGCAGAGAACGATATTCGGTCCTCATGCTGCAATGCTTGTTACAGGGCTGCTATGAATCACCTAAAGGTACGGTCACACGTCGCTACTTTTGCTACGCAACTTTTGTACTGCAGCTGCAAAAGTTGCGTGTCGTGTTCACATGTAAGCCAAAAGTAGCGCGTTGCACGCTACTTTTCGTGCTGTGCAACCCGAGTGCAGCAAAAGTTGCAACTAGAGGTTGCGAGTCTGCTCACACACAAGGCGCTACTTTTGCAGCCGCAGTCATGCTGCAGGTTTCCATCTCCGTGTTGACTTCTCAATATACATTTTGTGGTTATGTTCACATTATTAATAAACTCATGCAAAAGCTTATTTATCTATTATTTGCTTTTCTGTCCTAACTATTATTCAGAAATTGGCATTATTTTTACTATAAAGCTTTTAAAAACGCCTATATACTTAAATGATAACCAACAGCATATTTACGTAATCAATGTTGGCAACCCTCCTGTTTGGAACTACGCTACAGAAAATTTAAAAAATGAATTATATCGTCAGCAAATATGCTCAGACCGTGTTGTGCATTTAATAACTGTTACAAATAATTTATTTTCATCACATCTAACATTAAAATACATCCAAACAATAAAAGTTTCATTGGCACATTTGGGTGGCAACACTGGTCGCAACCGCAGCAAAAGTTTCAACAAAACCGATATCAAAAATGCTGCGGCTGCAACCCTAAGAACCCTGTTCACACGTCGCTACTTTTAAGCTGCGCGCAGCATGGAAAAGTAGCAAGCAGCAGGTTCGGCAGCCGCTACTTTTCGGGTTGCACCGTTGTTCACACGTCGCAGTACGAGAGTTGCGCAGTTTTTTGTACTGCATCGCTGCAAAAGTAGTGACGTGTGACTGTACCTTAATGCTGATTACAGGGCGCATTCGAAAGCGCGGTCTTGAACTGGTCGTATCGTGGAGTGTTGCTGTGCAGAGCGGGTAGAAGCCAGCGTGTGCATTACATATTCTGCGTTTTATCCCTGATATCCGGAGTTTTATGTAGTTCAAGTGTGTTTGTTAAATAACAGAGTTCTGTATAACATTCTATGTACTTAGCAATGCCCCCCCCATTGGCTCTAAATTAGGAAGTGCTAATGAAACGTTACACAGTCAAACTAGAGAATTATTTATAACGCTCATAAATTTATGAAAAACGAAACAGGCTCCAGTCGTAACATAAGGAGTATATACAGGTTAAAATAAACCGACCATAGTACCCTAGTTATCGGAAAATTTTAATAAAATCACATAGTATTAGTGTTTTATTACAACGTCAAATATCAATTATTACACAATTACATATTTCTTATAACATCTTTGTCATTTCATTCAGTGATTTTATATGTAAAAAAATTCGTGCTTCTGTATTTTCAACAATGTTATGTTATTAGTTACTCTGCAACAAGGTTTAGGTTACGTTACATACGCTATGATAAATCTCACTCGAAAAATCGAGCCAGCAGACGACTGAGAACTGACGACAGTTTGCCAATCGAATCGAAGCGAGGTCGAGTGCACCCGAACATTTCCGAAAGTTCGTGCAGCTTACCGTGGCAAGCTCTTCTTGCGTCTACTCTACACCATTCAATTTGTATAGGGCAAGAAAAAGATGCATATAGGCACTATTAAATTATACTGTACAATTTTTTAGTATTACCTAATTTTGTATTCATTGGTTTCTTTGTCGTGGTGTACAGGATGATTTTCCATTGGCCAGCTTGCCTCTGTTGGGATATACAGTGAGCTCACCTTCAGAACAAGATGCTATACATAAAGAATATGTCTTTAAGCTACAGTTTAAGAATCATGTTTATTTCTTCCGTGCGGAGAGTGAATACACGTTTGGAAGGTAGGTATAATCTTGATTTATGTAACACCGTATTGCTCATTGTGATAAAAGTTGTTATTCTCCATTGGCACTGGGTATTAGTTGGTCTGGCCACTTTTCCACAACACTGGCTTCCAAATATAATGCAGATAGGTTGTTGCTGTTACCATTGTACAGATACTCTTGAAGATGGTTTCTATTTAGTATAGGATCGTCAATATATATTGTATATTTGGATGTAAGAAGGCGGTTTTTATGCGTCAGTTATGTCCTTGATATTTTTGCACTGTTTATCTTGAGTAGCAGATTCTTTATTATTTTTATTTATTTACGTATTTTTCCTACACATAATATACGTGCTGTAATTACACGGATAGACAGTGGCACTTTAATTTACCGGTATCTTACCATCATTACTGAATATTTTATATAGTGCAGTTATCATTAATAAAGTGTATACTAATGCTCCTGTTACCACTAGCTCCACCACCACCACTACCGCCACTGCTGCTACTACAAACCAGTATTATAATAATTATTATTATTATTATTTTGGTACACTGGACTGCAAAACAAATGCCTAGTTGAAGTCACTATCGATTTGAAATATTATCCTGTTACGAGGACTTCACTTAGGAAACAACACAATATGAAACGTAACTGGCCATATATATCGATTGTAACAATGACAGCATCCATAGGTATTAAGGAAGGCTGTAGAATACCATATAAACTGCAGTTTCACTATTTTCGTGTAGTATTCTTATTAATGTTGTAAAATAAAAGTATATGAATAATTTAAAATCAATTCGCATTGTCTGTGATGAGGCGATAGTAGCGATCCTAGTGGTTAGCAACTATCTATGGATGCATATTCCGTACGTATTGAGCTTCATGACTGTATATACGAGACTGTGGTAACACTTCGCTTTCTGTATCAATGCTTCCAGTCGACTGTGGTTATATCATACTAGTATACACAATAATGTACAATGACAGCACAAACTGTTTTTTTTTTAAATAATACTGAGACAGAGAAATAAAACTAACATTATTTTGGTTTCATTTAATGTAAAAATTATTTCACGAAATTATTTAAACGAATTGTTCAGAAACAGGGACATGGGGCACTTAGGGTCCTATTCATAGACGAGATTTTGGATCAAAGTTGACTTTGGAAAGTGCAAAGTCACCATTTTCCTATTCACAGTCAACACTTTGAGGAAAGTAAACTTCAATCGCGACTTTACTTCGAAGTCGCCGAAAATCTAGACTTTGACTTTGACTTTTGTTTGTGGACAACAGGAAAGTGACTAATATTTGGGAAATTGTCGAATTTGCCGAGAATATTGAAGACATCTAGGAGATTATTAAAGCTGCTCATGTAAATCTGGCTTTCAGGTGAAAGCTCCCCGTAAAGCAGGTTCGAATAATTATTCAAAGCTGCTCATGTTCCTTAGTGTATTATTATAGATTATAAATTCAAATCAAGATACAGATTTGATAGACAGTATTAAATATCATGTTTCAACTTTCATTGATGAATAATCAAAGAGGATTATCTGTTCCACCAATAAATAATACAATGTATTTCATCGTGATTTTACGCTATAGGTAAGGATTAACAGCTTAATATTGATTCTTACTATTTAATAACAGGCATTACTATTTCAGATAAACTATACCATCATGTTTTGTAGTTATGAATTGTGTTATACACAAGACTGTTCGAACTGATTTACGATTTTTTATGGCCAGGTAGAAGAACAAATTATTATCGATTGGTGTAAAGATCTAAAAATGTCAATTTTTGTACTTAAGTTAGTTTCATAATAAGCCCTCGAATAATATTATTCTTATGTAAAGCTGCAATAACGGTTAACAGTTGCTTAACATGTACCGATGTTCAATTGTTTCATTGATTTGTGACTCAAAAGATGGCTTTGATTGTGGCAATGCCTACTCTATTTCAACTATCTACTAATTTAATTCGTTTAGAAGGCAGTGATTTTGATTGCCAACATTAGAACAAGATCGTCAAATCTCGACTTATCAAAACCAAAGTCAAAGTCTCAGAAGTATTGTCTATGAATAGGACTTTTAACAAAGTTAAACTTTACTACGAAAGTCGACTTTGGGAAGTCTTCATCCAAAGTCTCGTTTATGAATACGGCCCATAGAACCAAATCAGGATGGTCCTAGAAAATCCGGGATGAATGGTAGACTTAATCAAATGGATAAAATTTTTAATATGAACCCATGTTCAAAAATGCACTGTGTCACACAAAATAAGGATAGGAATGTAAGCCCCTCATGTTAAATGGGACAAGTAATTTTTCAGCAAAGAAATACTTTACCTAAGCAGCTTCATCTAACCACCTTTACCCTTCCTGAGATCCTTTCGTCTTTGTAGAACTTTCAACGAAGTGGATGTAAACTTAGTAAACTTGAAAGTAAGTAAATTGCACTTCTATTTTAGATTACATATTGTTTCCATCCATTCGTATTATGTTATGAACTTATGAATTATATACGTATATCTTTTCTCTCATAACAAAAATTTATTTTTTTTTCTCCAGGTGGATGGAAGTTATCAGCAGTGCTACACAACATTCTGGTCGTTTACGATTGTTCAGCAGGAAAGAAAGTGTGTTAGAAGACAGCTAACCAGTGTAAGCAGTGATGGAGAAAGCAGGATAACACTAGTAACTGTGTAGAACTGGCCAGTTCTTCCCGTTGCTCCATGGTCATTTCTACTTCTGTAGAAGTTATGTGAAACATATCTTCTATATGCGCCGATGTTCTTTTCATCTAATATGAAATATTATATTGATTGTTATTAATGAAAACGGAAGTAAATGGGTGGTGAGAGATTTGTTGGTTATTGATGAAAAGAATTTTTTTTAACATTTTATAGCTTCTTCCCATTTGTGCATGAATTAAAATCTGTAGTTCAATACGGTATTCAGACTTCTTGAAATAATGAGACATCTTAAATTAAAATATTTGCATTAATTGATATCTAAAAATAAATATTTATCATGTTTCCTTGTTGCAGGCTTAAAATTGACATATTTTTCTCAAATTTTTAAGCAAATGCCTTTCATTATACATTTAAACTTAAAAGAAGTTCCATTGTAATCAGACTGTGTCGCCATCAAGTGGCAGGATATGATTGTGATGAGATATGAGTGAATTATTTCGTATTATTGTAAAAGAAGATATTTTATCCCGGGTATTTTTTATTTATAGTACATACGAAAGCTCTTAAATCCATATTACTTGTGCAGTAACTCTTCTACTTTTTTATGTTTTGTGAAATTCGTCGTACAGGATCATTTTCTGAAACTTTTCTTACTTTCACTTGTTTCACAATGCCAAAACAGAAAAAAATATTGCAAATAAACGTAGTCTTTTGAGTAGGCCTAATGTATTTATAGTTTTAATCACAGAATGATACAGATCCTGAGATTTTTCTTACTATAGTGTTGGGAAAACTCAATAACTTCTATCCCAATTTGCCAGTTAAATTTAGATGCCATTTTAAAAATATTGAAAAAAGTATATTTTCAATACATTTTACTGTTTCATCTAAAATTATATTTTATAAACAAAGATATTTTATTAAAAATTATATAGATCGGCTAACGTACATAGAGATTTGTGTTGTCTAAATTATATTTTACGACAAAAATTGTAATTGTAGATAAATGTGAACGGAAGAATATTTTATACATTTCTTTTTTTAATTCTGGTGGGACTTTTTAGGCTAAAGGACGATCATAAAAGTCGTACGTAATGATTTATATAATCAAACCATCCATGCCTTGGAAGATCAGATTCTTATTTCTTAAGAATTAAAACTGCATTGTTTTATGTACATAACGCTTGCCAGTTAGTTGCTAGTAAGGTTTGTTTAAGATGTTAGCTGTTTATAAAATATGTATACCACAAAATATTTTTGTAGAGATTTTAAGTAATATCCATATGCGGCCTCAGTATATCGCATTCGTACCTACTCTTGCCATACACTGTAAAAAAATAAGTTCACAATGTTGCATTTAGTTAGTTGATAACTTGGCATAGGAGTAGAAAATTCGTTGAGGCTTAATGAACCATCCATGTATACATCCTTGCACTAGATCAGTGGTCATCAACACTCGTTGAAATGGATAACGGGTAAGAAGTGTACCTGAATATGCACCAAAGGAAGCATACCCGCCAGCAGTCATGGATGCATGCTAGTATGGTCTCTTATCCGCAAATAAGAGCCCGAGGGTGTACTGTGTTGATGACCATTGCACGAAATAGACCGACAGCTTCTTCTGGCTCAGTTCATATTTCCTTAGGTCTTCCAAAGTATTGTCTTCCTATTAAATATTAGTTTAAAAAAATTCTGTTCACTTTTTATACTTGATGGAGCTCTGTAATTCTTATAGCTTCATTTGTATGATTGATTTCTGATGCTTTTATCTTACCATGAGTTATCTTAGAATGTAGGCTTTCATGGACGGCGTTGATGGGATGCGTATTTTCCGGACTAGAGGGCCGTGGTCTGTCGGTGTTACAACAAAACGTTTCGTCCACTACTCCGGTGGACATCTTCAGTGGCGTGGTACACGTGTGCGGAGAGATCTGTTGTGTGTATCAAGAACTGACATTGAGACTGGTAGCACATAGATATTTAAGGTGTGGGACTGTTGTTGCTTGTAATTGTCGCCGCGGTCCGCACAGTGGCTTCGGTGTTCTGATTGTTTGTCATAGTGTCTAATTGTCGGAGAAAGGGTTTGATGTGTTTGCTTCTGAGGGCCGGATACCAAGCTTTGTTGACCTTGAGTCCTTCCTCTTTACGGTTAAAGTTGTTTTGTGTTTATGAATTTCAATAGCTTCCCGATGTAACTTGGCATAGAAGTGCTGGCCAGGTTACATCGGGAAGCTATTGAAATACATAAACACAAAAACAACTTTAATCGTAAGGAGGAAGGACTCAAGGTCAACAAAGGTTGGATCAAAAAAAGAGTTGGAGTAAGACTACCTTCAAAAAATAAATAAAATGAAAATATTCTTAATCTCCCAAAAGTACAATAAAGCATAATTATCAAAATAAGCAACAGAACAAATCCGAATAATTACAGAGGGATAAGCCTGCTAGATACCACTTACAAGATATATGCAAGAATGCTAAATGAAAGACTAAAGAAAATAGCTGACCACTTGATATCAGAAGAACAAGTAGGATTCAGGAAAGGAAGATCTTCCATGGATGCAGTTTTCACACTCAAAAGAATAATAGAAGAAAGAAGAGAGTTTAATTGTGAAACACATTTAGCCTTCATAGATCTGGAAAAGGCCTTCGATAATATAGATAGAGAACTACTATGGAATATACTTATAAGAAGGGGATACCCGAAACATCTTGTGGAAGCAATTAAATCTCTCTATAAAGAAACCAGCATATGCTTAGTGATAGGAGGAAACTTGACAGAAGCGATTCCCACTAATAAAGGAGTAAGACAGGGCTGTAGTATCTCGCCGACACTTTTTATTATTTACATTGACGACATGTTTAGAACATGGAAATCTTATGTTAATCCAGGAATATATTTAAAGAACAACACTTTCTTGAACTCCCTTTTATATGCTGATGATAAAGTAATTATCCAAGACAGTGAGGATAAATTACAGAAATCAATTTATGTTTTAAATAAAATAACAAAAGAATATAATTTTAAAATTGCAGCTCAAAAAACCAAAACAATGGCATTTAAAGGAAAATACCCAATAAGGACAAAAATAGTAATCGATGAAATAATTATAGAACAGGTTAAATATTTTAAGTACCTAGGATGCTACATTTCATATGAAAGAGATATAGACCTGGATAAAAAACTTAATAACTTTCGAAATGTCTGTGGAACAATCCATAGATCTTTAAAAAACAAAACAAGAAAAGATACACGGATAAAATTTTTCAATACAATCGCAGTACCTATGCTAACTTATGGAAGTGAAGCCAGAATAATGACAGAAAAAGATAAATCAAAAGTCCAGGTAGCAGAAATGAAATTTATGAGAAGTACACTAGGATGTACAATACAAGATAAAAAGAAGAACATAGATATACGGAAGAAATTAGAGGTGGAACCATTGCTGGAGAAATTAAAGAGAAATAACAGAAGGTGGTGTGAACATCTACAAAGGATGCCGAACTACAGACTGCCAGCTTTAGCAATGGGATATAAACCAAAAGGAAGACGAGATGTAGGAAGACCAAGAGCGAAATGGGCGCCGGAACAGGTTCAACATGAACCTAATCCTTGAAGTGAAGAAGAAGAAGAAGAAGAAGCACAACAAATAAAAAAAAGTTTCTATAATAACTATAACGAAAAATAGATTCTCTCGCCATAATTATCAATACACAAATTCATAATCTTAATAAAATTAAACCAAAGGCCCGGCCCTCAGAAGCACACACATCAAACCTTTTCTCCGACAATTAGACACTACCACAAACAATCAGAACACCGAAGCCACTAGTGCGGACTGCGGCGACAACGACAAGCAACAACAGTCCCACACCTTAAATATCGACGTGCTACCAGTCTCAGTTTCATCCTGCCTAAGGTTTTTCCGTGGTTTTCCTAAGGCGCTAAGACAAATGTCGGGATGAGCCCTAAAAGAAATGGGCCACGGACCTGCACTCATATCCCCATGAATCTCCCTAATTAACAATTACATCTCTCCCCCCTCTTCGCAATTGAGCCATCATATAGCCAAATGGCTGGTCTCGAAATTGAGACAAATCAACAAGGCTCATGACCTCCTACATAATAGCCAAATTGGCTAGTCTCTTATATGAGACAACTCATCCTGCCTAAGGTATTCCGTGGTTTTCCTCAGGCATAAGACAAATGTCGGGATGAGCCCTATAAGAAATGGGCCACGGACCTATATGCCCTTCCCCATATATACTCCACCTTTATTATAAATTATGTATGCCCTAGTTCAGATAATATTAATAGTCTATTAAACATACGAGGTCACTCAATAAGTCGCAAATTGAAAGGACAGGGACCTCTCAAATTGCAGCTTAGATTTCACGGCGCTTCTTCCGACGGCCTTCACCTGCTTTGTCATCGAACAACAGATGACGGCGTCTTGCCATCCTAACGGCAAACACCAGCCAACTCCTCCTCGCCCCGTTCCGTGATCAATTGATCAATCTCAGCCCCCCTCGCGTATGTGGTACCTAAGAGGTTACGTCCAATTTCGGCTTCCCCTTCAAAATTTTCTAGAGCTCCTTCAGGGGAGCAGCGTAACCCGGAGTGAGACTAGTGGCCAACAGGCTTGGAGCTCACATATTTAGTTTTGTACAGCCCCCAACCCCTTGCAAGGACGCGTTTTGCGTACCTTTTAAATTTTCCTCCCAATTCTCCTTCGATTTTTCGAGTCTCAATCCTGATACACACAGCAGATCTTTCCGCACACGTGTACCACGCCACTGAAGATGTCCATCGGAGTAGTGGACGAAACGTTTGGTTGTAACACCGACAGACCACGGCCCTCTAGCCCGGAAAATACGCATCCTTACCATGGGTTGTTTCATATCTCTCTGTTTTACCAAAACACAGGGTCCAGCAGAATGATCTCCCGGATTTGAAACATAAATAAAAAGAGCAACATAGATCCCATTCAAAATTTTATTTCACCATCTTACAGAAGAATGATTGCCATTTTGATATCACTTTGTTTTAAAGATAATATCGTCCAAATGTTTGCTCTCACGAGCTATATACTATTCAAACAATGACTATGCGTTCTTCTTCCTCAAAAAAGCATGGCTCTATTATTCCAAATTGTGTAACAGCACATCAAACAGTGACACGCTCACTGTGGAGAGGTCGCTGATGAATTTCTCGACGGTTTTCTGGGGTCCAGTACTGAAGGTTTTGTTTGTTGACGCAGCCCAACAAGCAGCTTAGTCATTAGTATTTAGT
Source organism: Periplaneta americana (assembly GCF_040183065.1). Classification (NCBI taxonomy): domain Eukaryota; kingdom Metazoa; phylum Arthropoda; class Insecta; order Blattodea; family Blattidae; genus Periplaneta; species Periplaneta americana. Next base: position 142,413,052 of record NC_091130.1, on the reverse strand, counting down.
AGTATTAGTATTTATTTATTTAACCTGGTAGAGATAAGGCCATCAGGCTTTCTCTGCCCCTCTACCAGGGGATTACAACTATAATATGAAGAATAAAATTACAATTAATATTAAATTTACAATTACAATTACAAGTAAAATTACAATTAGTATTAAATTTACAATTACAATAAAAATCAAAGTACGAAAAGATTACCTCACTAATTAAAGCAAGATAATTTATCATAGAAAAACAAAGAATATTTTATATTTACTGAATTACAAATTAAACCTAGAATAACAAAATTGTATAGTGATGAAATTACTGGATATCGAAATATTTTGTGATAGATTAAGGAAACTATTTACAAGAAATCAATTACTGACCAAGTCCCTAGTAAGTTTGCGTTTGAATTCAATTTTATTTCGACATTACTGAGCACTACTGAAACATTTTTCCTTTATGGTCTCGCAAATATCTTGGCGGTTGAGCCAGTCACATTGCCGAAGTTCCAGAACCACCATAACTTTGTAGTGATGGAACTTGAAGTCTAGGTGTAAGATTCGTCTGACACTCTCATCAGATATTGCCAATACCAGAGCATGTTAATGGCTGAACGTCACATCGTGGAGATGTGGTAACAATGTGGCTAGCTGCTGTGATATTCTCGGAAGTTCGAACGTTGCAACATCTACCGGACGACTCCTGTTTGAAAGTTGAACCTTTTATCTGAAATTTCTCACCCATAACAGTATAGTTTGGCGGTCGGGTAGCTCAGTTGGTAGAGCAGCTAGCTACGGACTGAAAGGTCCGGGGTTCGATCCCAGGTGGTGACAGGATTTTTTCTCGTTGCCAGACTTTCAGAACGGCCCCGAGGTTCACTCAGCCTCCTATAAAATTGAGTACCGGGTCTTTCCTGGGGGTAGAAGGCGGTCAGAGCGTGGTGCCGACCACACCACCTCATTCTAGTGCCGAGGTCACTGAAAGCCTGGGGCTCTACCTCCATGCCCCCCAAGTGCCTTCATGGCATGTTACGGGGGATACCTTTACCTTTAACAGTATAGTTTTCTTCTTAGGAATTCTTTCATGTCGACCTAATCTAAAATGGGTACGAAATTGCCACTGCTTTGCAATCACAGAATCGCCATTTTTAATATGCTTCAACAACAAAATGCAGTCTTTGCTATGATGGCAACTGAAATGGCTTGGGCTGCTCAAAGGTATATGCCACTCAAGCGAAACTATCAAGAAACCGGTATGGTGACCAATTCAAACTGGGGAGATTATTCTGCTGGAACATGACATTTTTTTGGCGTTAATAATGTTCTACACATTGTGAATCGTGAAAATCTTTATTCCCATATTGCTAGCAGACATGGTTTAGAACAGCCTGACACACTAAAATTGTAATTTAAAATCCCGCAGCACACTCATAATCTAAACAAGTGATTCTTAGCTAGGCGAGGATTTTTTTCATAAAAGCATGTAAAATACGTTATTTTAAAGGCTAGTCCATAATGACACTTATGTTGTGCAAGATCGCAGTTGGGGATTTTCTCGAGTTTTTCCTGTTTCTCCATATTAGGCACCTACATTATTCCATAAACATTTTTCCATTCTGTCATCATTCCATAGCATTCCCCAGACTCCAGCTGGTGATGCACGGAGAGGGCTGGCCTAGGGACGTGGGGAGTTTCCTCCTCTAAACCTGGGTATGCAGCGAACCTTAGTGTGGTCAGCCGGTGTGAATCAGGAATGCGCCTAGTTTGGGGATCAGCATAATAAGTTCGTAAAAATGGGTCGTAGTGCCCTCCCCCTTAAATTCAAATTCAAATCAGTTTTGGTAAGATATTCTAACTTCCCTGACCTAGCAATCCTGGTTGGTAGTCAGTCATTCTCTTCTCTGCCGATCACACACTTACACTGTGTTTACTGAATGTTGACTTGAGCCATGTTTGCTGAAAGCTGACGCTTTTGGACGCACTTTTTTACTACTCTTAACTTTTATTTTCCAATTTTTGCTTCACAATCTTTACCATTTTCATTTTCTCGTGGCACACCAGCACATCGGTTGAAAATGGCTGGTTTGAATATGAAATTTAATAGTTTGCCTGTCTTTAATTATCACTATTAAAGAATTATAATATATTATACATCTTGATTACACAACTTTTCACACTATATCACTTCGGAATATGTATTATATGTCTTTCTTGTGTTAACCAGGTACGGTAATATTTAACACGAGAAAGATGTATAATACATATTCCGAATATAATATATTATAATAAATTCATCAGCCGCAGACAAAATTCGTTCAGATTGTCATGGGGTTGACTTTACCTTTAACATTTTAGATTTCAGTTAGATTGATATCTTTCCTACTTTCAGATTTAGTCGGTCATATGTTTTCCTCTTTTCTCTAATCTATAAAAACCACATGTGACAAATAAATTAAATCCTTTTGTTTTCTTCTGCAACTTACTAAACATATTTAGTATGCATTGATGTCCTTTTGTGAACACTATTGAATTCTTGCAACAAAATAGCACGTACTTTTATTTTTATTATCATGAAATTTATGTACATTGATTATGTAAAAAGTGAGAAAAAAAGTCCATTAACAATTCAGTCAGGATTCCTTCCATATTTTGTTGTTGGTTGTGCATATATACGAGAGTGTACATACATACATACATATTGTTATATGATACAGTTCTATTCGTCATTCGTTAAAAGCATACAGCATATTTAAATTTTACTCAGATAACTTTTTTTCTACAATAGTGCGTAAAGTTGCATTTTACCCACTGTTCATAGTGTGTAAAGTGAGCCTTTAAAACATAAGTGCGTAAAAAAATAAGTAATGACTTTAGGCACTGCTATTAATTTTACGCACTACAAAAGAAAATGTAATATTCAATGTACAAGCTTCATTAAGTAAGAAATTAATGAATTACCTCGATCTTTTATTACTTAAATATTTTACGTAACACAAATAAGTACCAACAAATTTAACGTTCAAATCTACATTTTAGCCTTTATTTTTCCGAAGTTACATGTAGTACTCATCGTAACAAGATTTATCATTAAACTGTCCCTAACTGCTTTGTTGATTACATGGCCGGTTTAGACGACCATGAAATTGTGAACATGAATAAAATATGCTGCCATTCCATGAATACTTACTTCTTAATGGTTCTGAGTTTAGACGACCATGATATTGTGAGATTACAACCTCTCCAACTTGAATTATTTATTTCATGTAAATTTGTGCTATCGTAGAAAAAAAACATTGTATGAGACACATTCGTAAAGTTATCTTTTTGGCCCTCGTGTATTTGTGAAACTCAGCTTCGTCTCGTTCCACAAACTTTACACTCGTGTTATAAAGAAAATCTTTACCAACTCTCATAAATATCTATTTCCATTCACTCAAGTTTTTTATAATAATAATAATTAATTCATTAAATTTATACATACATCAGTCATTATTACCATAGCAATTGCTTATGAATCCTTCCAACTGCATTACACGTCAGTCTATGATTATTAATTAGTTATGCTTGATTTTTATTTACACTTCTGTAACATTTTTATATCCCTGGCTAAATGTAGTATAACTGCTGGTACTAGTCATATTTTTCTCTTTATAAAACCGATAATGTTCCGTCCAACAATCTTTCATTGAAGCTCCCTGAAACAGGCTAATTAAATCGAATCCCACCGTTTTACCCTTCTTGTACTGTATTTATTATGATTATTATAATTAAATTTTGGGAAATCATAGGGATATTTACCACATAATTGTGATAAAGTCTTACAGACATAACAAAGAAGAAATATACTAGGCTGTTATATCGTAAATCTTTTACTATATCTAATTTCACTTCTATATTTGCAATTGCTTTTCCATAGTCATTTTGATGCTTGCTTGATAACATGATCTGATCTGATCAAAGATTAATTTCATGGACTCAATTATAGAACAAGGCATGGGTGGTTATTTTTTTAAATAAAATCGTGTAACAAATATACAGCGAGTTTTCTTTGTGATAAGCAGGACAAGGGCCTAGACACACACAAGTAAAAGTGTAGAATTATAATTGCAATGAATTATATTTGAATTTGCATATCAAGTGTTGTGTAGGTCTGCAATTGATATTTAATAGATTTATTGGTAAAAACAGCTTTTATACTAACATTTTGCTCTACATAGCAAGTTTAAAAATGTAATGTATTCAAATTAATTTAATTGTAAATGAATAATCTTTTTCAGTCGCAATTCTTAAACATTTTTCACTAACAAAAATTGTTATCAATATTACAAAGCAATTTCCGAGTTCTCCTATCATTCATACTTACAAGGAGAGGACACGCTCTGTATATCACCGAATGGAATAAGATTGTGTGAGATGAAAGTACAAGACGTACTGTTTAAAGTCATACATGGTATGGGTGGCCAATGACCCTTCGTTTTGGAAATATTGGCTATTGTTTGTGACATACTTCCCTTAGGTGCTCAATAAGGATGCATTAGACTGTGTAACAGCGTAGCGCATATGGTTGGATGCTGAGTTGTTATCCAGGCAACCTGAGTTCAAATCTTAACTGGTTCTATGTATTTTTTTCTTTTAATAATGATTAATATTGTGATCACAGTTATCTATTTACATACCTATATCATATTTCTCAATGTATTGAGTGCTTCATCATGTTTTAAACAAATTACTAATTAACTAACATTGTATTGTAAAAGATAAACAATGAAATACTGCTCACGTAGGAAGGTAAGATGTGTCACTGGCGTCTGTTCTATTTCTGTAGCAGCTATTCCATTTCATTTTGTACCCGATTCATCATGATGTCATAAAAACACACAAAACATACATATTTCCTGCACCATGCACAGCAAATGAAAGAAGATTGTCCACAGTCACACACATTTTTCCGCACTTCTGCTGCGAAACAGACATCTTTCACATTCACAAACACTTCTCGTTCGTTTATCAATTTTGATGCATACCACGCATATTTCAACATGGCTGTGAATATAGGAACTAACAACTGAAAGTGAATTAAAATAATAATAATAATAATAATAATAATAATAATAATAATAATAATATCAAGCTTTAAAAAATGAGAAGGCATTAGGATTCGAACTCGGGTTGCCTGGATGACAACTCAGCATCCAATCACATGAGCTACGCCGTTACACAGTCTAATGCTTCCCTATTAAGCACCTAACGGAAGTATGTCATAAACAATAGCCAATATTTCCAAAATGAGGGGTCATTGGCCACCCATACCAGGTATGACTTTAAACAGTACGTCTTGTACTTTCATGTCACAAAATCTGATTTAATTCGGTGATATGCAGATGGCAATTAACAAAGCAATAGCCTGGAGATATAATATTGAAGATTAAAGCTGACATTTCAATACTCCGACCTATATCAAAATAATATGGTAAGTTTCCGAAGGCAATAATGAGCTATGTACCTTATGCAATGGAGTGGAGGTAATATGGCTTACAGATAGTAATTTTTTTTTTTTATTTTGAAATGTTACAAATTATATAACAATGTGTTACATGTAAACTAATAATATTGATGCTTCTGTTTTCATTTCAACTTGGCAATAATTGGCCTCTGGAAACGAAATTACTGCAACAGCATTTCCAACCTTTTACAAAAGACAGAAAAATATAATTTCTGAATTCTTATATTTCACTAGTAATACTATAATAATTTTAATCTAATTAACTTCTTCATTCATTTTTTATTAATTAAAAACTGGTCATTTATAACCTTGGCTGCAAAAAGTTCAACTTTGAACAGTGACTGTTTTGTCCTCCCAGGGTATAGAACCCTGGTCCTGTAAATGTGATACAGATAAATGAACCAAAATTTATTTTATCCATGATCATAACGAAAAACATGTCTTTACTAAATACTTTTGCGTTTGTAAAGTAGGCTTTTATTCAACATTACTTTATTTCACTAGTGAGATAAAGACTTTATCTCACAGTTTGAACTTTATCTCACAGTTCATTAGTATTTTCCTAGTACCCGGGTACACACGTATACTTTTCCATTCAACTATTACTCAAGAAGTTAATATATAGTTACTAGATGTCACTACCTCTACTTCTTTATTACCATTTCTTAAATATACATACACTCAATCTCCTTCCCTTTTCTCTATCTACTACGTCTTAATTCGTGCATTGCATCCATATCTAATATGTATTTTTTTTTTATTTTTTAATAATATATCTTTTGGGATGCGAGGAGACTTGAACCTGCGAAGTTGGGTTTATAGGATTTGAAAACAACACGCGTTAGCCAACTCAGCTAAACAGACACGGTGATAAATTACGTTTTAATATTCCTCTTAAGTTTACAGAAGTAAAATGAGAAATTATTTTAATCACATTATTCCCGTGAACACTTCTAAATAATCCCTGAAACTTCAAAAAGACGAAAATACACGTTAAAAAAAAAAAAAAAAAAAAAAAAAAAAAAAAAAAAAAAAAAAAAAAAAAAATATATATATATATATATATAATTAATTATAATTTGTTATTTATCCAACGCCTTAGATACCATTCTTCACTAATCATAGCTTCCTACATCATGACCTACCTAGTACACGTATCGATTCTAAAATCCATGCCATGGTATGTGATTATAATAATAATAATAATCCGTGGTGCTACAGCCCGTGAAGGGCCTAGACCGACCAGCCGGCTGCTGGCCTCACGCCCACATGCCGAAGCAGAGGTGGACGATCATCCAACCAGAATGGAGGTATCGTGTGGTTAGCACGATGATCCCCCCAGCCGTTATAGCTGGTATTCGCAACCGGATTTCGCTATCTATCGTAGCTCCCCTAGTGCATCACGATGCTGGGTGGGCACCGGTCCCATACACTGGTCGAAATTTCATGAGAAAATTTCTTCCCCCATGAGGACTCGAACCAGCGCGCATTCCGTAACGCGAGTCCTAGGCGGGATGCCTTAGACCGCGACGCCACGGAGCGGGACTGATATGTGATTATATGAGGACTTATTTTCAACATATTTTCTTTTATAAAACAGAATTTTTCGTTATGGTCATGGATAAAATTACGTATGGTATTTGTGAGCGCAATAAAGATGCACTTACCTCACAAGTACCATAAATAACTATTGAACTGGTGCTGTTTTTTCAAGAAATGGCCTCAGAAAAACAAACTACCTTTCGGCATTATTAATGTTCTATTTTTATAGATTCTAATAGCGAAAGTGTCATATTGCGCTCGAAAAAAAACAGCTTTTATGCATTTTATACTAATATTGTTCAGCTTTTAAATGCTCTTTATTGCAGATATTTCTATATCCCACAAAGAGCACTCGAAAAAAGACATTCAGTTTATGGTTGACTGAAAATGCTTAGATTTCTCATGTATATATTGTATATTCTTGATTTTTTTGATTGACTGAGAAGTATGGCAGCTGTAATTCACTAAACAAGTATTTTTTTAACGAGGCTGAGGGAACTAAAAGTTGTAATTGAATTTCACGGCACATGAGATAGCATAAAAATCTTGTGTGTTATGAATCTTCGTAATATTTTGTTTCAGTTTGTAATTTCAGATAATAATGCTGTATTACATTATTACTGTTTTTATGTTCTGTGAACTATGAAGAAAAAAAAAAAAGAAGGTTCATACACCCAAAGCATCACAGTAGAGTAATATTTTATTGTTATTTGTTATTTTGATTCTGTGTGTGTATTATGTTCACCACAGGTAAGAGGGTAAATGCACTTCAAACATGCAGCGATACAAATTTTTTTATAACCGGAAGGAATAATATACTTCTGTTTTTTATTACTATTATTATTTTAGATCAAATATTTAGCTCACACACTGCTAACGTATACAGATACATATGTGATTCTATGGCCTTGAAATTGTATTACTTTGTCGTTAAAGACAAAGGCTAAGTTTAGTCAGAAATTGTTTTCAGTATATTTGAAACATTTGTTGATTTGTTATGGAAATGTTTCTCAGATGTAATAAAAAATTTAGACAATAACTTTGTTGTTGTGTACTTTAAAATGTATATGCAGAGTTTCCTTTCCAGTTGTAAATCACTGAATTACAATGTACCTATATAAAGGTAAAGGTATCCCCGTAACATGCCATGAAGGCACTTGAGGGGCATGTAGGTAGAACCCCATACTTTCCATGACCTCGGCACTAGAATCAGGTGTTATCTGGTTGAGATTTTTTCCGGGGTTTTCCCTCAACCCAATATGAGCAAATGCTGGGTAACTTTCGGTGCTGGACACCGGACTCATTTCACCGACATTATATCCTTCATCACATTCAGATGCTAAATAACCTTAGATGTTGATAAAGTGTCGTAAAATAACCTACTAAAAAAAATAGAATGAGGTGGTGTGGTCGGCACCACACTCTGACTGCCTTTTACCCCCGGGAAAGACCCAGTACTCAATTTTATAGGAAGCTGAGTGAATCTTGGGGCCATTCTGAAAGTTTGGCAACGAGAAAAAGGGATCGAACCCCGGACCTTCCAGTCCGTAGCCAGCTGCTCTACCGACTGAGCTACCCAGCCGCCCATTGTACCTATATGATAATCTAAAATGAAGCAAACTCAACACAAATTAATTAAATTTGAAAATGAAATTTCTGTGCAAGGCTAAGTCCTGTGATGAAACTAGAAGAAGAGAACTCAAAATATATTTTACTCAGTTTAGCTGAAAGAATACATCTATGTACTTACTTACTTACTTACAAATGGCTTTTAAGGAACCCGGAGGTTCATTGCCGCCCTCGCATAAGCCCGCCATCGGTCCCTATCCTGTGCAAGATTAATCCAGTCTCTATCATCATACCCCACCTCCCTCAAATCATTTTAATATTATCCTCCCATCTATGTCGCGGCCTCCCTAAAGGTCTTTTTCCCTCCGGTCTCCCAACTAACACTCTATATGCATTTCTGGATTCGCCCATACGTGCTACATGCCCTGCCCATCTCAAACGTCTGGATTTTAAGTTCCTAATTATGTTAGGTGAAGAATACAATGCGTGCAGTTCTGTGTTGTGTAACTTTCTCCATTCTCCTGTAACTTCATCCCGCTTAGCCCCAAATATTTTCCTAAGCACCTTATTCTCAAACACCCTTAACCTATGTTCCTCTCTCAGAGTGAGAGTCCAAGTTTCACAACCATAAAGAACAACCGGTAATATAACAGTTTTATAAATTCTAACTTTCAGATTTTTGGACAGCAGACTGGATGATAAGAGCTTCTCAACCGAATAATAACACGCATTTCCCATATTTATTCTGCGTTTAATTTCCTCCCGAGTGTCATTTATATTTGTTACTGTTGCTCCAAGATATTTGAATTTTTCCACCTCTTCGAAGGATAAATTTCCAATTTTTATATTTCCATTTCATACAATATTCTGGTCACGAGACATAATCATATACTTTGTCTTTTCGGGATTTACTTCCAAACTTCCAAACTTTACATCTATGTAAAGATTATTAATTTTTTGGTCCTACAGAATTCTCTGTTATGGTGATTATGTATTAATGACGGAGAAAAATATTCGCTCATATGAGTGCGCTCTTTGAATAATGACATAATATATGTCAAACATGGTGTAATGCCACAAAGAGAGAAAACCAAAAGGAGAAAGATTCGATCCGGTGCTGTGGATTGAGCCTCGGCATAGCTCAGTGGTAGAGCACCCAATGCATAGAACTGGGGGTCCTGGGTTCGATACCTGGCACTGAAGCGAATTTTTCTCTGTCATTAACAATTGAGGACCGTTTTTGCAAAACTTGCTAACTGCAAAAATGAGATTTTGATGGATTCATTAACATAAGGCAGACCTCTACATGATGTTAAAGACGTTTTAGTAAAATCTGATTATTTCTCTTCACTGTAGTGTGTCAAAGTGTGATCGTTTTTCCAAAACTTGCTTTCTGCTATGTAAGAGTTACAGCAAAATTTTGCTTACTACAGTGTTTTGTCTCTCCTGTAAAATTTAGTTTTTTCAGTTAGCAAGTTTTGCAAAAAAAGGTCCTCAATTAGAAAATTCTGCTGATTTTTATATCTGAACCCTAATAATCACATATTTCTATACATTTTTGGGTACTGCTTTTGCATATGTGTCCTGGGATATAATCCTCAAGTGTGACAATAAACTCTTCATATAATCATTCCAAAGAAATAAGGTTTTTGGGAGAAGGGAAATGTTCTTTATTTGCCAGACTTACAACAATTTGAACAGTCTTCCACATGTCATTTTAAAGGTCTCTTGTATGCACGTAAGTCCTCATGATCATAGAGTTTGTGTATTTTACTGTACATGTAACGGAAAAAGAAAAGTAAGTTATCATATTCACCATCATACGGTCCAAAACATTCAGACATGTCTGTGATTTTGTTCTGTTCATTATTTGCACATTCAGGATTATTTACGTCAGTACTTGCACCATACCCTACATCAGTCTCCTTTTTTGTTTCGGTATCCCTAGTGTCCTCAGTTACAAGATCGTCACTTTTCGGCATTTCTGGTAGTTTAACTTTTCTTTCCCATGCTGCTGTGTGGAGTTCCACTAAAAACTGATGGATGGCTTCTACTGTAGCAAGATACCAACGTGGACTACCATTCTGATGTCTCCAAAACTGGGAGATTCTGGACTGCAGAACTACACATGGCAAATCTGTAACAAAAATAAGATTGAGTTTAGTAACAGTTCCATCTTGAAAAACTATGTACCGATACATGTATCATGAATTCTTCGAGGTAGAGGATACCAGCAAAAGGGATGAGTCAGCTTCTGAAACACGTAAAAGCCCTATTCTGTATAGAATTTTAATACTCTACCATTTTCTCTTATTTTGCAAGTTTGAGACTAGAGTATGCCATTAGGAAAGCCCAGGATAACAGAGAGGGTTTGGAACTGAACGGGTTACATCAGCTGCTTCTCTATGCGGATGACGTGAATATGTTAGGAGAAAATTCACAAACTATTAGGGAAAACACGGAAATTTTACTTGAAGCCAGTAAAGAGAAAGGTTTGGAAGTAAATCCCGAAAAGACAAAGTATATGATTGTGTCTCGTGACTAGAATACTGTACGAAATGGAAATATAAAAACTGAAAATTTATCCTTTGAAAACGTGGAAAAATTCAAATATCTTGGAGTAACAGTAACAAATATAAATGACACTCAGGAGGAAATTAAACGCAGAATAAAATGCCTGTTATTATTCTGTTGAGAAGCTTTTGTCATCCAGTTTGCTCTAAAAAATTTTGTTGGTTTTGGTCAGATCTGAATTTACTTTTAGTTAGTTGTTTTACAGAATAAAATGGAAGTTCGTTGTTAGATGGTTGTAAAATAATATCAGTGTGCTTTTTAGCCAGAAAGTCTGCCGTTTCATCTTCCTTTATATGACAATGGGGAGGAATCCACTGTAAACTAATTTTTTTATGTAGTTTAGTTAGGTAATAGATAATTTTCTTACAATCCTGAATTTTAGCCCTTTTGTAGACTGTTGTGAAATTATAGTTTGTATGGCTGCCATTGAATCTGATATATGACACAATTTGAAATTTATTTAATCTGAATAACAGGTTTTGCAAAGATATGTAAGGTGATTCAAAAGGGATGGTACAAAAGTAAACCTGATTTATTCACGACCGAATGAACTTGTCACAACTGTATTAACATAAAAAGAGCATTAACTTACAAATTTTATCTATACACTACAAAAGCTCGATTTAAGCCCCGTTGGTGACATAACAGATGTCGAGACAGTACTCCAGTTCTGTCCAGACTCATGTCAGTATGTCTTCTGATACTGACTCCACTGCTTTGTGACATGTCATCTCAGGTAGTTCAGGGTCTGTGGTAAGGGAGGTAACAGACACGAAGTGTTTGGTATACCCTCACAGAAAGAAATCACAGGTTAAGTCTGGCGATCGCGGGGGCCAGAGTGACATTGATGAGTCGTATCCTGCATGATCGATCCAACGTTTTGAGAGCAGACACAAGACACAAGCAGTAATAAAGCAATTCTGAAAGAAACACTTCCACACACTTTTAAAGTTGTATCGCATGTCAATATCAAAACTATATTAAAAAAAAAAGACAGACAGAGAGAGAGAGGAGTTAAGTGTCTCACCTCTTAACCGCTGATCCTTATAAATGCCACGGCTTTGATTCCAAGTACTGTCAATGAATATGGCTTTGGTAACTGGAAGTTTTGCACCAACATTTAACCTCTTGGGTTTTGGTTCAGGGCTGTCTGCTTGTGTCTCCCTACAAATGTAAAATATTACAAAGTAGCAGAATTGGTAGAAGTTACAAGGAAAATAATATATTAATTAAATGTAAATAAGAATGAATATAAAGTTTTGATTAGAGCTTGTATTTCATTCATCAGAACATTGGAAACAGGTTAGAAGTATAGAGGGTGTTTCAGAAATACTTTGACAAACCTTGGGGGTATGTTCCTCATACCAAAACAAGAAAAAAAGTTCATATAAACATATGTCCGAAAATCCTTAGTTTCATAGTTATCAATGAAAGAACATAATGAAACATCTGTTACATATTGTCAGCTTGGCAGCAAGTGTTGCAACTTTAATCAGTTCAGAAACTCATAACAATGAAAGTTTACGTATTTCGAGGTACAATCCAACAACTTAAGTTTGTAACCGATAATAATATTCATTTTGTTAGATAATCGAATGATGTTATTGATACAAGTCTGCTGATGCACCCATTGTATCCTAGATGGCTATATGTTGCCAAGGAGACTTGTTTACTACAGGAGAACATTTTGAACATCTGTTATGAGTTTCTGAATTGATAAAAGTTGCAACATTTGCTACCAAACTGACAATATCTAACAGATGTTTCATTATGTTCTTTCATTAATAACTAAAAAACTAAGAATTTTTGGGACATATGTTTATATGAATTTATTTTCTTGTTTTGGTGTGAGAAACATGCCCTCAAGGTTTGTCGCAGTATTTCTGAAACATCCTGTATACAGTATAGCCGGAGTTTGACGTAATGAGCTCTGAGTGGACACTACAAACTACAATATCAAAATAACAGTCGTCGCTCTTGTTTGAGCGAGTGTAGCATAAGCTTCTCATTTGATTCATTCAGAATGCATATTGTTATTTATTGTAATAGAGATACGTGAAGTAGTGACTAGTTTTGTTATACTATACAGGTGTACATTTAATTTATCTATAGGGTGTGTCAGAAAGAACGGATGGATTTCATAGTGCAAGAAAATTGTAAGGATTCATCAAATCAAAAATTTATTGTTATCAACAGATTCACCAATACATGCAGTTTATTTATGGTATACAACATCATCCATATGATGTCCTTGGCTTTTGATACAGGCATTGAGGCGTTTTCTGAAGTTCGCCGTCACTTTCAAAGTCATAGTTGGTGGGATTGCCGCGATTTCTTTACGAATCACCGTCTTCAGTTCGTCCAGTGTATGTGGTTACTTACGCCTTCAAATGGTCCCAAAGAAAGAACTCGCAGGGCGCGAGAGCTTACCATAACCTCGTACAATCTCAGTGCAATAGCATGTTTGCAGGTTGATCGTTGAGGTGGCCGGACAACCTACTGTCTGTCTCCACATTTGCAGGTGTACACGCTCTCCGTGTTCGTCCAGGTGATTTCTTCTTTAATGTTGAACCTGTGGTACGAAATGAAGCCACCCACCGCAAAATTGTATTCCGAGTTGGAATCCTAGCGTGACATCCGATGTCGAAATGAGTCCTGAGTGGCGATCACAGACTCTTCAGACTCTTCATTTTTTAAAAATGTCTCTGCAATGAAAGCACGTTGTACGCCAGACCAACACCATGTTCTCAACTGAAACTGCATTCTCTCGCTGACCAAACAGTCGTGGTCCCCCTCACTTTATCCCTCCCCTCGCTAAGTATCGATAGTTTGAAATCCATCCGTTCTATCTGATGCACCCTGTATTTATATTTTGTATTTTTTTTTAAGTCAGTGACCCAATCACTAGTTTCGTTATATAATAGGCCTACACAAATATATTTAAATTATGTATTTATTCTGTAATTCATTTAAGTCAATGAACCGATGACTAGTTTTGTTCTAAACAGAATACATAATTTACATATGTATTTTGTTTTTTTTTTTTTTTAAGTTAGTGAAACGCGACTAATTTTATTATGCATAAAAGTATATTTAATTTATGCATTTTTAATCCTTTTTAAGTACTAAGTTTTACATGAAATTTCTGCAAAATTATGTTAAATTTATTACAAAAGAAAACTGTGTTTCATTGCATTACAAGGTATTTGCCGGACTATACCTGTAGGAAAGCAAGCAGTTCCTCAGAAACTGGTTGCAAATGTGTTTTATTGATATTTTTTCAAGTTGAAATAATTTAACAGTAGTGAGTAATGAAATACGAGTTCTATTTGTGGTCTGTAGATTATGAAGTACACTCCTTGGTATATTTATTTCTGGTATGCAAATACAAACTTTTGCATTTTCAATTGAAACTTCTCCCTTCTGTGATGAGATGTGAATAATCAACAATAGTGAAAAGTGGAATGTCAACTCCTGATAAGGAATTCAGACATCAACACTCATTGTAAAAATTAAAATATAGAGGTTTACGAGAGACGTGGACCTAAATCCATCTGTGTGAAGAAAGAAACTATAAAAAAGATATGTCTGAGAAAAACAAAAAGAGAAATAGTTCGGGTGGCTGGTTCGTTTTGTTATCAGTTTCAGGGATGAGTTCACTTATGAATATGTCTTACAATGCATTTTAGATTCAGCAACAATGGTAACTTCCCTTCACACTTCCTCCAGGCTTAGGACTGGCAGCAACAATACATGTATGCTGGCGTGTTTAGAAGCTCTCATCTGGAGTATTTATGAAAATAACGTAGAAAGTACTGAAATAAAAATAGATATATTGTTTCAAATAACTATGATTCCAGCCAGAAGGGAAATTAGGACTTTTTTAAAAAAATTGGAAAGTAGAACCATTCAATGACAAAATAATTATAAAAAAATATGGATGCAATCTGCTTTAAAAATGAACAAATATAAACAGTTTATAATGATACAATAGAACCCTGATTATCAGTCACCCTATTAACTGATTGGTGGATTAAAGTTCCAGTTAATAGTTCATCTATCGGAATTTGGGGCATGATATTTTTGGGAGAGCAGGAAGTATAATCTTTTCGCTGTAAGAAAAATCCTAATGTAAACAATAGCACGTGACTGAAGTGAGGCTTCATTGGCCGCTGTTTGGAGATTCTCAGTACGTATTCCCGCCTACTGTTGTACATTCTGTTTTATGTTAAACATTTCCCGTTATTCATCAAGTAGGCCTAACCTCACTACTATGCATTCGTTTGCTTAGGAAGCATTTACTTTATAATTACTCTAATTAAAACTCACATAACTTATTATATACATTTAAGACTATTTGTTTTTCTCCGCTTTTGAGAGGGTTTCCACTCTTATGATTAATAACCACACACAACGAGGATGCAGAAGCCATACTTCAGTACCACGTGCTTACATGAACAACTACGAGCTCAAGTGATGCCAGCTTGTTACAAGAACAGACTACTTCGGTATTACTGTTTGTATTCATCTGCGTTCATAGTACATAACAAAATATAAAAGTAGCTTTTCTTTTACATATCGTTTTACAAATGAATGAAGTTATATGTTTCATTGTATTTAACAACTAGAATTCAATTTTTTATTTTCAAATAATACAAGATGATAGTTTCCAATTACGGACTATATTTTCCTGCGTCGTCTGAGTGTTTCAACTGGGAGCCAATCACGGGTATGGCAGCAACGTGCTTATGTTTACACTAGGATTTTTCTTACAGTGAAAACAGTATAGTTTAGCAATTCTAGGAGAAGAACAACTTTTATTGTTTAATACTTCAAATGTTCACCACCTAAATATGTTCTTGTATGGTTCAGTTCTGTTTTGTACTATACTTACTAATAATCTTGTAAGTTCCAATTGCTTTTCCTAACAAATTCGCTGCCATTTTTCAACAACTGTAAAACCATTCTACTGCACGAAATACCGACAAAAATTATCATGTTAAAACATTATTGACAGTGACAATGTCTGACTAAGTAATACAAAAATGTTTGTTGCATATCAGACACTGTAAAGCCATTTCATATAGTTTGATAAAAATCCACTTTTATACTTACCATTGTGAACTGAACAAATTTCCTACAGAAACAGCGTTCTTGCCAGGGAAAACCAACACTACCTAAAGAAAAGAAAATTAGGAATTTAAAATATTTATTGCATGTTTAATAATCGTAATAAGCTACATAAACACTTTATTGCTGACTTCAAAATGTTAAATTATGGTTTATTTAATGACGCTCGCAACTGCAGAGGTTATATCAGTGTTGCCGGTGTACCAGAATTTTGTTCCGCAGGAGTTCTTTTACATGCCAGTAAATCTACTGACATGAGCCTGTCGCATTTAAACACACTTAAATGCTATTAACCTGGGCTGTGATCGAACCTACAACCTCTAGCATAGAAGGCCAGCGCTATACCAACTACGCTATTAAAGCTGCTTCAAAGTGCTACATACATCATCATCTTCTAGGCCATTAAAGTAGCCTAATTTTGGGAGACCTATTTATTATTCTATCCTAATAATATTAAAAACACAGAATAAATATGGGAAATGCCTGTTGAGAAACTTTTATCATCCAGTCTGCTGTCAAAAAATCTGAAAGTTAGAATTTATAAAACAGTTATATTACCGGTTGTTCTTTATGGTTGTGAAACTTGGACTCTCACTTTGAGAGAGGAACATAGGTTAAGGGTGTTTGAGAATAAGGTGCTTAGGAAAATATTTGGGGCTAAGAGGGATGAAGTTACAGGAGAATGGAGAAAGATACACAACACAGAACTGCACGCATTGTATTCGTCACCTGACATAATTAGGAACATTAAATCCAGACGTTTGAGATGGGCAGGGCATGTAGCACGTATGGGCGAATCCAGAAATGCATATAGTGTGTTAATTGGGAGGCCGGAGGGAAAAAGACCTTTGGGGAGGCCGAGACGTAGATGGGAGGATAATATTAAAATGGATTTGAGGGAGGTGAGATATGATAGAAACTGGATTAATCTTGCTCAGGATAGGGGCCAATGGCGGGCTTATGTGAGGGCGGCAATGAACCTCTGGGTTCCTTAAAAGCCAGTAAGTAATAATATTAAAATTTCTAATTTTTATTTTCAATGGTAAGTAACATTCTTACATTGATCTTTCTGACGTAAAATACGTCTTTGCCCATGCTAAGTATAAGCACCTGTTCCAGGATACATGGCGAAACAAAAATGGCAAAATTTCAAATGCTTATTGTAAAAACACTGAGCCACAGCCGAATTCTAATGTTTTTATAGTTGGGCCATAAACCAATGTAACTTCTGTGATCGCGCCCAATGACGTCATTACGGACATAAGGGAGCCGAAATTGCGTATAAAATTAACCATGCTACACAGCCTCTCTCAGTAATATCTCGGCATCGAGAGCAGCTACAGATCTGTGCGACCATTCATTTGATTTGTAATCGCGAGTTCTGCATTATTAAAGTAATATTAAACACGTACAATACATTTTGAGTGTACGATAAATGCAAAATGTGCCCAAATGCTGTCAAAGTAAGCAATCTTATGTCTAAATGCACGGTAAGTATATTACTGTAGTTTTTTAATCTGTGGTAAGGCTGGAGTGGGTAAATGAAATAACTAAGTGACTGACTGAAGATTATGGTAAATTTTGAGTGGGTTAGATGGGGATAGTTTCAGTGACAGGAGGATGAATCAGTCAATCTTCTTAATGTATCCAGCTGTTTGCCGACAACATAAAGTCCACTATAGTCCACTATAGTCTATTCATTTGTTGTTTTTCACGAGAAATAAGGGGTATTTTGATCGGTGTTCATTACAGATGCCTGTTGCTAGTAGCCATAGTTGGGGTGTGTAGTCAATATATACTGCAGGGCTGTGTCTTCTGCAACTGGTACTGATGATTTTAATTTACTTCTTTTGTGGTTTATGGATGGACAGTATAGAAGAATGTGTTCCAGATCTTCATCATGATTATTACACCACAGACAAGTAGGATTATCAGAAAGGTGAAATCGATGTAGGTACAATTGAGTGACAATGTGACCTGTTCTGGCTCTTGTTAAAAATGTTTGAACATGTCTGGGCAAGTTTTTGTACATTCCCAGGTCATTTTGTTTCTTTTGTACAGACTAAAATTTTTCCTTTGTCAGAAGAGAGCCAATTGTTGATCCATAGGTTTGTAAAATGAGACTTTACTGAAGCAAAGGCACTGGATAGAGATATCACTTGAAGAGGTGTTGGTTGCAAATATGTTGCCTGTTTTGCAATATTATTGACTTTCTCGTTTCCATAGGTGTGGTACATATTTAATTGCATTAAATACAGGCCCCTTGGAGTCGGTAAGTATGCAAATAGATTTTTCAGAAATTTGAGTAACACACTGAAGAGCAGCATCAATAGCTAGCAATTCAGTGTCAAGATTGGAGGATGAACAGGGTATGAAATAACTTTCTTGATATTTTGGAATATAATACCCTGCTCCTGATGTCCCATTATTAGGATTTAGAGATCCATCTGTATAAATTTGAAGGTGATCCTTATATGTGCTGCAGAGTAGTTCCATGGCATCTAACTTAAGAATGTATGGAGGATCATTTTTGGGGTGATTTCCTGGAATTTGTATGCTGTGTTCTGGAATCAGAGGAGGATGAAGACAGTGACAAATTTTGAGTGAGTTAGATTATGGGATAACTAAGTGACAGAAGATAGAGGACTGTGAGAAGGTTAAAAGTGTGTTAGATGAAGGAATAGCTAAGTGACATATAGGTCCTATGTTGCATCATCACTTTTTCCTATATTTCGACCTATTATACAGTATGTGCCAAAACAAACAATGCTGACATTTAAAAAAAAATACTCTGAAAATAAAGATAAATCATTATAACGTGCAAGGTGACATAAAACTGATCCTGTACAATAGAATTTCTCGACAGCTAACAATGTTGTGTTACTTGGTGCCGCATTGTTAAATCGCTCCTGGTACTGCTCTTTAACGTGGCGCAAGCTGGGCCATTCTGACACTCCACTTCGTACGACCGGAAATAATGCTCGACAATAAACATCTTCTCTGTTGTGAGAACCATAATTGCAGAAAACAACACAACACTGAATTCGTAATATGTCAAACTATTATATTTTAAAATAAATATTTGTTTGCTGGGAAAACATAGACAGCAGATGAGCGAAAATTTCAGTATTGTTTGTTTTTCCACATACTGTAATTTAAAGTAAAAAATATCTTTATACTCCTCACATTTTAAACATAGTGCTATTAAAAAAATCAGGTTTTTGGGCAATTTTTTCATAAAAAAACTATACAGAATCCCGGTGACTCATATATATTTTTTTAATTGGTTATTTAGTATCGATGGAATTTGTGATAACACGATGGTATTTGGAGATGAGGATTCACCATAGATTACCTGACATTCGCCTTAAGGTTGGGGATAACCTCAGAAAAAACCCAACCAGATAATCAGCCCAAGCAGGAATCAAACCCGTGCCCAAGTGCAACTCTGGATCAGCAGGCAAGTACCTTAGCCGACTGAGCTACACCGATGGCTAATGACTCATATTAACCCTCTGATGGGCACCTGTGTTTTTTGGGACCCTGAGTTGATCTGTAATGTGCAGTGAATGATATATACATACCTGGGTCACCAGCATCCAAAATATCTGTCTTTTGATTGATTTTGTACATTAATTCACTTCACTAATTTAAAAATTTATTTTCTTGTGATCTGAATTTTAAAAATTCATCTGATGGATAATACACCAATCGAAATATAATTTAATTTTTGGTTTAACTGTATAATAAAATTGTTACAATAACTGGAAATAATAATTACAAGAGATTGTGACATGTCCTTAATAGTACATGAAGTGACAATTTATTACAAGTTGTCTTGTAAAAAAAATTGCAGGGTTCCTTAAAGATTATAAATGCCCGTCTAAGTAACTTCTCCAATATGCCCAGCAAAGAATAAGGATTTTTGTTTACCATGCTACAGCCCTTAAGTGCCCAGATCGACCAGAAGCTGATCAACACTAGAAGAATAAATTTAAATTTTAAATTATGTTTTATTTAACGACGCTCGTAATTGCAGAGGTTATATCAGCGTCGCCGGTGTGCCGGAATTTTGTCCCACAGGAGTTCTTTTACATGCCAGTAAATCTACTGAAATGAGCCTGTTGCATTTAAGCACACTTAAATGCCATCGACCTGGACCGGGGTCGAACCCGCAACCTCGAGCACAGAAGGCCAGCATTATACCGACTGCGCCACCCAGGTCGATTAGAAGAATAAATTATTTTTATAACAAGAATAATGTAAAGTGGATTAATTCAGATAATGACAAACACATCGATAGATCCACTGTCATACTTATTCCATTCTTTCGTAGCTGCTGAGATTTGTTCGTTAGGAACAAGGAAACTTGACCTGCATCTGCATAGGGTCTACTGCAAATAAATGTGGGTCATCCAGTTATTATTATAGCTACCTTCTCGTCCAGTCCATAATCCGGTATACATGGATACGTGTATATGTTGACATCTGATGATAGAACTGCTGCATGAGCTGCAGTACTCTTGCCATCTATTTCCCGCGAATGTTTTATAATATCAATCTTAATCGGCAACTGTAACAGTAACACCAAGGACTCACAATTCACTGTCATAAGTATCACGCAATTGGTTAACAAACTTTCTAAAGCCAGCAACACTAACCTTAACTTTCGGAACATGCCTCTGTAAATCTTGCACTGGGATGTAACAATTATAACAAAAATACTTTCTTGACTTTTTGCATTTCAGACATGGTTGTCTTTCATTCACCTCGTCCAAAATCATCCAATTACCTATCTTCAAACCTTCAAATGGGTCTTCGCCCTCAATTGGCCTCTCTTTTTTGGGATCCATAGCATATGCTTCTGCTTCCATAGTAAACACCAGTATTACCAACGCGTGGAAAAATATTCCAGAGATAGGGAAAAGACCATTTTTATTGCGGAAAAAGAAAATAATCGCATACTTATCCAACTCATGGACATTTTACAGTATTTTAAATTTATAGGGTTATGATAAGGTAAATAGGGAGATAAATTATCGGTATGTATTTGTGAAATTATGGAAAACTGCTGATAGTTGGCAATAGACCATCAATAATCGGACGTCAGAGGTAGTCGTTGCCATGGAGATCGCCATCTTGTTTTCTAAACAACTCCCATGTTTAAAATCGTGTACAGTAGAACCCCGATTATTCGTCACCGTATTAACCGATTCGTGGATTATCCGACTGTCTTTCTCTCGCCCCCCCCTTTTTTGGCTGCAGAAAAGATATGAAGTACTGTACAGTAGCCTATATTAGTACGAATTTTTTCTACAGAGTGTTCTTTTACAAACGTTTACCCTTACACAGTATGTTCTACTCGTCGAGTGGCCGTACTGTCTAACTTCTATGCAAAATGTCTTCCAGAGGTGTTAAAACGTAATGTGCTACAAAAAAAGTGCAAGTAAGTGAAAAGAAAAACTGAGACACCGGCGTAGCTCTGTCGACTAAGGCACTTGCCTACCGATCCGGAGTTGCGTTCGGGCGTGGGTTCGATTCTCGCTTGGGCTGATATTACCTGGTTGAGTTTTTTCCGGAGGTTTTCCCCGACCGTAAGGCAAATTTCAGGTAATCTATGCGAATCCTTGGCCTCATCTCGCCAAATACCATCTCGCAATCACCAATCCCATCGACGCTAAATAACCTCGTAGTTGATACAGCGTCGTTAAATAACCAAGTAAAAAAAAAAGAAAAACTGCGGTTCATCTCGTATCAGAATTAATTGCCAGTGTGGTAATGGAATGTCTTCCAAAAATGTTGAACCTCCATTGCATTTAATATTTTCCTATTTCTCAAGTAGTCTCAAACGACAAAGCATTCTTGAATATCTCCAGTCTTTTATGGGAACTAGTGATCTAAAGATGATAAATCCCTCTAAAACTAGGTGATTGGTGACGATAGAAAACAAAAGATGTGAAACAAATGAATGAGATGTATGAAGAATTGATACTCGTCCAAATGTATTATAATATAGGGTTACCATTTGAAATTTCAAAGGGAGAGGTTTCAGGGGAAGTGAGAGGGTGAAACCTAAAATGCAATTAACACTTTCCCCCTCAAAATCTAAATTGACATGTCTTTTGTTCAAATTAAATTTAATTGAAATAAATAGTTACTTAGACTGGGAAGTTTTGAAATGAAGGTCCTATATACTGTATTGCTAATGATTTGGACGTAAACCTTCCTGCAGGTGACTAGAACTGCTACCAAAAAAAATTGAAGTGTTAAAGATAACTTTGTTGAATATACAGAGTGATCCGTTTGGGTATGGATAAAATAAAAACACCGTAAAAC
The DNA here is from genome assembly GCF_040183065.1 of Periplaneta americana. Lineage (NCBI taxonomy): Eukaryota > Metazoa > Arthropoda > Insecta > Blattodea > Blattidae > Periplaneta > Periplaneta americana. The sequence continues at coordinate 142,390,416 of NC_091130.1, read as the reverse complement.
ATTTACTGCTGAATTTTATTTGTTGAAACTTTGTGCATACAACACTGAAAGATGGGAGATTCCTCAGAGCTCAACATGACCCCCATTGCGCACCCTGCACAACTCATAACGGTGATGCAATTCAGCCCATGTCCGTTGTAACATAAGAGGGGTGATTTGTTGAAAAGCTTGAGTAATTTTTATTCTCAGATCATCAGTGTTCCTGGGTTTCTGTGAATAGACAATATCTTTAACAAAACCCTATACGAAGAAGTCAGGAGGGGTTTAGTTCTGGGGAGTTTAGGGACCAAGTCAAGAGATAGCTGCTTCTCGTACTGGGTTTCGCCTGCGATCTCCCGCATGTTTTTTTTTTTTAACATAGAGCCTTTTTTTTATAAATGTTCGATACCACAACATTATGGAATCGTATTTAGGTACATTATGCACACAATACTCACGTCGAAATTCCCTTTGAACTCTTTTAACACTCTCAAATTTAGCATACCAAAGAACACATTGTGCCTGCTGTTGATTTGTAGTAGCCATTTTAATTATCTGTCATTTTAATTATCTACCATTTTTATTTGTCCTTTCAGAATATCATGCATTGTTGATTGTCATATATGGAAACTTACTTACTTACTGGCTTTTAAGGAACCTGGAGGTTCATTGCCACCCTCACATAAGCCCACCGTAGGTCCCTATCCTGAGCAAGATCAATCCATTCTCTATCTTCATATTCCACCTCCCTCAAATCCATTTTAATATTATCTTCCCATCTATGTCTCGGCCTCCCCAAAGGTCTTTTTCCCTTTGGCCTCCCAACTAACACTCTATGTGCATTTCTGGATTCGCCCATACGTGCTACATGCCCTGCCCATCTCAAACGTCTGGATTTAATGTTCCTAATTATGTCAGGTGTTGTGTAACTTTATCTATTCTCCTGTAACTTCATCTCTCTTAGCCCCAAATATTTTCCTAAGCACCTTATTCTCAAACATCCTTAACCTATGTTCCTGTCTCAAAGTGAGAGTCTAAGTTTCACAATCATAAAGAACAACCGGTAATATAACTGTTTTATATATTCTAACTTTTAAATTTTTTGACATCAGACTGGATGATAAAAGCTTCTCAACCGAATAATAACAGGCATTTCACATATTTAGTCTGTGTTTAATTTCCTCCCAAGTATCATTTATTTCTGTTACTGTTGCTCCAAGATATTTGAATTTTTCCACCTCTTCAAAGGATAAATTTCCAATTTTTATATTTCCATTTCGTACAATATTCTGGTCACGAGGCATAATCATATACTTTGTCTTTTCGGGCTTTACTTCCAAACCTACAAATATGGAAACTCCTATCTTTTAATCATAATATAACCAGCAAGAAATTTTTCCTACTATCATAATAGCTTTATAATCAATTAATATTATCCATACCCAAACGGATCAGACTGCAGTAGACAAAGTTTCTTTAGTAATTCATCCATTTCTTAGAATGTGATATTAATGGAATTCCGTTTGAAGTAATATAGCTGACCTTCTCAGTTCAATTCTCTCATTTATCATAGACGCATCTTGAGAACCTATACCAGAGAACAGTAGGCCTACTCATTCCATTTTTCACACTTACAGAGGTATAGGCATATTTCTTGTTACTTCCATGTAATTAGGATGACATGTGGAAGGAAAGAGCACCAATGTATTATCTTTATGAATACTGTTATTGTCGTCAATATCTACTGTCATAAACTCGAGAAAACATGTTATTATCTTGTGACAAGTCATTAGTCTTGCAAAAACAATGCCATGCACATACTTGGCGCGAATAATGTTTTAGTAAGTTATCTATTCTATAATCAGTAACCTAGGCAACCCACAGTTTTGTTTGCTATTGCATTACAATAAATTAATGTGTTTCCTCTGTCTATGATAGTACATGGGGAAGATCAACTGTTAATGTTGGTAAATCTTTAACTAATTTTCCCTTGTTTGTAGTCTTGATATCAGATATATTGATTGCAATATGCTATACTACATGAATATTAAAAGTTCGTCAGTGAATTATACTTCATTTGTTTCATATGCATTAACAAATCTTTAATGGCAAGTTAAATGGATATTGAAGAAACACGGTTGTAAAACAGCAGTTTTTGTCATAGTCATGTAAATTTTTTAAAGTGATAGAGAGATGTTTTGAGTACGTACTAATATTGTGTATTTTTTATTACTCTGATTATTGTTTTTTTTTAACCAGATCGATGTATTCACAAAATCAGGAGATAATGTGATCGAAATTGAGAAGAAAAAGTGGGGAAAAGATAAATATATTATTTTCGGCTGTTATGACAAAAAAAGAAGGAAGAGTGTGAGAAATGGATGGGAAGGAGTTTCTCCATCAAATGAAGATGAGAGCTCACTGCAGTAATCCCAATTCATTTCAGAGAGCCATGAAACCTGTACTAGTAACTGCACAGTGTTTTGCTTTAATGCCTGTATGTGGCATCACGAACCACAATGCTGCATCTCTTCGGTTAGTTTTGCTATTAATTCTAAAAGTAAATATTTACATTTCAGTGGAAATACACGTTTTGAGATTCTCTGAATACCTTTTCATTCATTTATCAATGATATTTGTATGAGTAACTACGTGATGCAATCTTGTAATTACGGTAACTCATACAGGATGTAAACAATATAAAGTGTCAAATTATATACATAGACAGTATGGGTCTGCTGAACAAAATGTCTAGTGAAATTTAATTATTTCTTACAGTTTTATTTTTAATTTGTGAAATACCATGTTTTTAAGATTGATAGTAGTCTAATTATTTCATTTTGAATCTTGCATACACTACTTTTAACACTTGAATATAATTAATTGATTAACTAGTGGACGTACTCGTGTTAATTATGTAAGATTTGTCCGGCTTACAGCTGTTTCAGTGCTTCACGCACCATCCTCAGAGCCTACTAGATCACGGCATCATCTCGAACTTCTCTGCCTGTTAAGTGGGTGTGTTTTATTGTTGAAAGGTGTTGAAGAGTGAAGTCGAATAGTGTGTGTGTACTGAAATTGATCTGTGTGTTGAGAATTTGATCGGGGTGGTTTTAGTGTGTTTGTATATTTCGTATTGTTCTAGTGTATTGAGTTTTTGGTTCTTGGGTTGTATGTGTAGTGTAATAGACAACATCATAAGGAAGACAAAACAAAAACTTAACAAACGCCGGAACACAACACAAACACAAGAACACAAGAAATACATCACACTAACATATGAAAACAAAAGCACACATAAGATCGCATCTTCATTCAGAAAACGGAAATACAACATAACATACAGAACAGAAAACACACTACAAAGACATCTCAACACACAAAAAACACAAACAAATAAATACGACCACACAGGTGTATACAAACTCACATGTAATAGTTGCGATAAGTTCTACATAGGACAGACAGGCAGATCATTCCAAACACGCTACAAAGAACACATTAAGGCAATAACCAGAGGACACAATAATCTACATATGCCGAACACATAACTAATGCTAACCACACATACAATAATATAAATATAGACATGGAAATCCTACACATACAACCCAAAAACCAAAAACTTAACACACTAGAACAACATGAAATATACAGACACACTAAAACACAACCTGATCAAATTCTCAACACACAGATCAATTTCAGAACACACACACTATTTGACACAACTCTTCATCACACGAATGCACCCACACAACAGGCAGCGAAGTTGAGATAGTACCGAGATCTACTAGGCTCTGAAGATGGTGTTGAATAGCACCGAAACAGCTGTAAGCCGCACATGCTTACATAATTAACACGAGTAAGATCGCCATTTAATCAATTATTTATATTCAAGTGTTAAAAGTAGTGTACGAAAGGTTCAACATGGATTATCAAGAAGAGAATAATTTGATACTTGTTTACGGCTATTCCAAAAGTACTCTGTAGTCTAATATCACTATGCCGTTTTCTTTTGAGTCTTCTATGGACTGGATCTTGCGGTGGATTGGTGACAATTACTCGAAGTAACGGATTCATGTGGTTTAGGAAAGAGTGATATAGTCTAATGTAGGTAGCTCTGTCTTAGAACCTCCATTACCTCAGAAATACATAGGTCGTCATGCAAGTTATTGTTGCAAATACGACTATACCAAGGTCTGGTTTCTTTTGTTCGTAAAAACATTGATATAAAACTCCCATCTTTAAACATAACATTTGAAAACAGAACGAGAAACACAGGCTATAGCATGACGTCATATTCTTAGTCATGACATAGCCAACTTTGAACAAGTTTATACCAAATGCACGTTTAACATGAGTTTAATATAGCAATTCCTTTGTTTTTAGGAATTTTGAACATGTATTTACATTAGGCTATTATCACAATGGCCACAACTATACGAAGATAACCATGTGACTCCGATTTGTGCTATAGCCTAGGAACTAAAAAACTTCCGTATCACTACTGATACAATTTTTATAAAGGTTTAATTTTATGTCTTCGTAAATGGGTCACATGGTATAATTACAAAGGATAAGTTTTAATGCTGAATATTACTTATGTCCCAGCCACTATAGGAACTTGATAAAACACCTTGAAAATTCCCTGGATTTATAGTATTGATTAGTAGAAATTGATGTGATCACTGGGAGAGCTGTAAGCCAACCCAACCTGCCCTAAATACGTACCTTACTTATGTATGAAAATCGTCATGCGTGAATGATGAATACGGCCATATTTCGTTAATGTAACAGTGGGTTTCAGTGTCGCCAACGTAGTAATAATACCACACACCTAATCAAACCTAACCTAACCTCTCTCATAATAACTACACACCTAATCTAACGTAATACACCTAATCTAACCTAACCTAACCTAACCTGTGACATAATACTACACACCTGTAGCAACATTCCTCACATTTAGTATAATTTCGTATGCATGTATTGCCGGCCCTGCTGCTAGTGTCGGTAGCCATCTAGTGAAAGTGGATCATAATTCCATGAAGAAAATATGGCGACTTTCATAATAATTACATTTAATTCGTTTAGTCTTTGTCTTGTGGTATATTAAATGTGTCAATGTAGTAATAATTCTATCTATATATATAGTACAATAAGAATTGAAATGTGTTGTAGTTGTGATAAAAGTATTGAAAATTGGTTTGTAGCGCCACATTGGCAGTGATAAAAATGTGCAGTATTCGTTCATTGGCCGGTGAATACTCTATATTGACCGTTTTAATAATTTAAATATTTACATTTTTCTTTTGTTTTCAGATTCAAATGGTTGTCCCTTCGTGTCTTTTATAGTGTCGTTATTATTATAGGTTTAATTGCCATGAGTATATTCACTACAATTGACCTATTTGATGGTGAAATTTCCTTCAGAAGAACTAGTAAGTTATTTACTTCATTTTGTTTTAATTTATTTTAATACATTACTATTATGCAACAAAAGTTATTTACTTGTTTTTTTTGCACACATCTTATTTGATACTTGTTAGATTACTCATTGCATAATTGTGTGTTGTAGTGTGAATTATATTCTTAGTTGATTTTCGTACCCATATACTGTAGATTTGCTTTTACAGAGCCACACTGTAATTCCAAACTGGTCCACCGCTATGGAGTAACGGTTAGCGTGTCTGACCGTGAAACTAGCATGTCTGGCTTCAAATCCTAGTTGGGACAAGTTACCTAGTTGGGGTTTTTTTTACGGGGTTTTCCCTCAACCAATTGAAACAGAATTGCTGGATAACTTTCGACATTGGACTTCTTGACTCATTTCACCATCATTAATACACATACCATCATCCATACTGTAGCCTGGGTTCAGTTCACGGTGCAACGTGCTGTACTTGTATATGAGCTGGGCGTTCGGCTATCCAATCATTCACACAATAGGAATGGTAAGCATAGTAACCCTCAAGCTGCAGTGTAAGGATTCGGATCCCTCCTCAGTACAAGAAAGAAAATTTCGAACTGATGTTACCATCGATGGATGCTGCTGTTGAATGGGGGATCTTTTCTAAATTGCCATCACAATACCTGCTGTACAGAAACTACCAAACCACACTTTACAAGTTGCAGACACAAAATGTTACATGCTTTGCAGTCGCCAAATTGATATGATATATTTCGTCACAGCATTTCTTTACATATAATGGTGTACCTCTCATTTCTGTATCCGATGCCACCATTAACATATTACAGTAACACATTATTTGCAGTATGCGTCTACACAAATACTCCCAATTACACTATGTACCTTTTTTGTTATTTGGTCAAACTCCCCTTCAGTATTTCTCCTACATTTCGTTTGCTATTCTCTATTTGTTCATTAATCCTAATATATCTAATATTCTATACTACTTTCACACCCCCTTTATCCTATTCACTAAAATCTCAATTTCAATTTATCTCGATAAATTATCATATTGAATTATTTGTCCTATTTGTTCTTTGACCTTTTCTCCTATCTTTCTCTTATATTCATTTACTGTTCCAACCTTCAAATGTTAGTACTAATTTTGTTCACTTCTCTTAACCCTTTCTCACTATTTTCTCTCATTCCTATTTGCGCTCACTTTCACTTTCTCACTATTCTGCTTACACTTAATCCATTGTCACTACTCTCACTTCCTATAAATAGCCTACTTATATTTTATTCAACACATCTGCTTATACACGTTCTCTCTCCCCTATACTTCTCGATCTTTTCCAGTTTCACTTTATTTGCACTTTTTGATCACATCCACATTTTTTAAACGTATCAAATATCACTGCTATATCCTCAGCTGTTGCAGATTTTGGCCTTTCTTTACTGTTCGTCTCTGCCTTATTTCTGTCTTTGTCTGTCTTTCTATTTATTTCTTCTTCTATTCCTCTTTTATTTTTCCCCCCCACGCTTTCACTTTCACATACTAGATTTCCACTTTCACTCGCATCCTTATTCTTTTCACTACTTCCTGCCCTATCATTTCCTGACCCTTGGTTTCTCTTTTTACCACCACTCGCCTTTTTTTCTAGCACCCGTGTTTCTTGTTCCGTTATTGTTAGCATTGCTTCTGGAGTGCACTAACCTTACCGCCATCGTATGTAGACTAGTCGCCAAATTATACAATGGCTCTGTCATGAAACAATCAGGCGGAAAATCATTTTTCGCGCATGAAACTTTAAACTTTCACAGCTGCTCTTTCATCACATGTAAGATACATCCATTTCCAACCATACCGACCATCTGAAACCTGGACAATCATTTACGAACATTGCATATTTAATTAATTGCATTTCCTGTGAACAGGAGGTGCAGTCTTTTGCAGCAGTGCAACTCTGAGCTGTGTGATGTTTCTTCATCTCGCTACCAAGTGGAAATCTCTTATGCTGGAATGGGAGTCAGTAGAACTCAGACAACAACGATACGGCTATCCAAAGAATTTGCTGTGGAAGATAAATGGCACTGCCTTGTTCATTATTTCGATGGCAACAGGTGTGTTCACATGGAATTTGACTGACTGTGAGATACGAAATTTGGTATTCAGTAATTGCCATGTAGATTTTTCTTTAGTCTTTCCTACAAGAAAATATTTGCTGTGATGTTCTACCCTAAATTTCATCTTTGAACACCACGTTGTCCATTTGTATTGCATCTTGATAGGCCACAATATTAACCATACGACTAAAATTGTGCCCTATATAAAATTTACTTATGTCAGGAGAGAAGTGCAGTCAGCAATTCTGTGTCACAGATTTGTTGCACACAACAGAACTTTGTCCACAGAGGACTGTAGACAAAAATTCACTTCCCATTTCTCGACCGTGAAATACTAGTAAATACAGTACAACCCCAATTATCCATCACCCTATTAACTGATTGGGGGGGGGGGGAAATCCACCTGTGGAGTAACGGTTAGCATGTCTAGCCGCGAAGCCAGATGGCCTGGGTTCGATTCCCGGTCGGGGCAAGTCACCTGGTTGAGGTTTTTTCCGGGGTTTTCCCTCAACCCAAAATGAGCAAATGCTGGGTAACTTTCGGTGTTGGACCCGGACTCATTTCACCAGACGCTAAATAACCTAAGCTGTTGATAAAGCGTCGTAAAATAACCTACTAAAAAAAAAAGAAGAAAAAAACACTCACTCTCTCTCTCTTTCTCTCCTCTCCCTCCACTCTCCTCATCTCGTCCTCTCCCTCCCTCTCTCCCACCTTCTTCTCCTCTCTCCTTCTCTTTCCCCCCCCTCTCTCTCTCTCAGAAAAATATGAAGTAGGTCTACTGTACATTATTGACTTGAAAAGAAAGATTGAATATATATGAATATAATCACAAAATTACAGAAAGAGTACAATTATTTATATACTGGTAATCAGTATTGTTGTTGTTTGATATATAAAATTGAAACTTTATATATAATAGAGAAAATATATCTAATTTTATTTATAATTTTTAATAACATTACATTTATTGCCTTGCAGCGGAAACAATCCTTGCAAATTTCAATTCAGTGATGTGGGGAGCTACCTGTCAGAGGACTGGCCAAGGAAACCTTCTATATTGCTATGCTATGAGCAGCTACCGTCACATCTTCAGATTTATCAGTTATTCGTCTGTGGTGGCCATTATTGCAATATGTATCAACTTCGTGGCTACATTCTCGTGGAGCTTCATAGATTTGTTCATTATTTTGATCAGTACTGCACTTACTGAAAGGTTTCGTCTATTCAATAATCATTTGAAATCTATTAACGGAAAAGTAAGTTAAACTGGAAAGTATAGTAAGATGTAGGATTTATTTACGTTAGTACCGGTATTGTAGCTTTGAGATATGGAACAAGTAAATTATACAGAAATATGTACCTAATACATAGAGATGGTAGATTTTTGCTATCGTGATAAATACAAAATATGACCAAATGCTGCGAATTTGAGTACAAAATGCGAAATGTATGTGTTTCTGCGAAATAAAAGCGCACTTTCAGTAGCTGATACAGCATTGTTAAATAACCAACTAGAAAAAATTAAAAAAAAATACTGAAAGCCAATCAGGCTAAAATTGCCCATGCTTATGTGAACACAAAGATCTAAATCAATAAAAAACGATCAGTTTTTAAACTGTTGTTATTATTAATCACTTGTTAGTCCTACATTAGCAACTTATTGGAAAACATGACTTTAAAAATATTTATTAATGTTCACAATTTCACTGCAATCTGAGTAACATTGAATTTCTACCATTAAACTTTCTATCCCAAAATACTACAACATGCTAAATTATGACATTAAAAGTGCTATGGTATCACTTGTGAGGTTTAGACCTGTCTTTAGACAGTTGACTAAACAACAAACAAAATGCTAACTTTGATTTTTTTTAGTTGGTTATTTATCGATGCTGTATCAACTGCTAGTTTATTTAGCATTGATGGGATTGGTGATAGCGAGATGGTATTTGGAGAGATAGGGCTGAGGATTCGCCATAGATTACCTGACATTCGCCGTACAATTAGGAAAAACCGCAGAAAAAACACAACCAGGTAATCGGGAACCAAACCTGCACCCGAGCACATCTTCAGATTGGTGGGCAAGTGCTTCAGCAGACTGAGCTACACCAGTGGCTACTTTGATTTTTAAAGTGCTAAATTTGTAATTTTAAGTTGCTAAAATGTACCATCACTAATAATATATAATTATTAATTCAAAGTAAATAGATTAATTTAATATTTCTTCAATTGGGTAAAAAGTACGAATATGAAAAAATTTTGTTAATTCTTTTTAAAAATATTTCTCTTGGCCCTTCAAAGATTCAAGATAATTAGACAGTGCATTGAAGACTGTAATATATGACTAGTGAACTCCATTTTTATAAAAACTGAGATTAAGGGGAGAGGGAATGGAGATCTAATTTGTATCTTGCATTAAAATTACGAGTGTTCTGATTAATACTAAAGGTATCATTAAGGAAAGACTTTACTCATTCCTAAGATAAGATCAGGATTTATAATTTTTTGGAAAATCTTTTTAAAAGATGTCCTTTTATGCAGGGGCGGCCCGACCTTATGTGCTACAGCACAATGATAATTTTGGCTCAAATAATGTATTTGTAATACCACCATAGTATTTGATCTGTCATTTGACAATTTCCCGTGGTTATGTTCATGACGCGTTATAAAGTGTTTAGTCTTCGTGCCTTCTTTGGTGCCTCAGGGAGTTCGTTGTGCTACTCAAAGCTCCACATGAAAAATGTAGACAGTTATGCGCATGTGCGAAGCTGAAATCACTGCTCTGATTGGCTATTTTTACGCGGGAAAGTGCTGTAGTCAGCTTCAGCACAACACAGCTTGGAGATTGCAAAAGTAAAGCGTAACGAAAGAATGCTTGTTTGTGGAAGAATTCGGAACTATGTACAATGTATTTGGTAATTCAAGTGTCCGACTGCTGCTGCCATCTACCAGTTAAAGTTGCTGTCAACAGCTATACTATACTGAACAAAAGAGTGTTCCAGATACAATTTGGATTTCTATACGGAAGACCTGACTTCTGAAATATAGATGGCTGTTCAATTGTTACAACACATAGTATCCAACAATTTACAGGATCCATTCTGTGAAGTATCGAAGTTGTTAAATATTTTGGTTACAACACCAATGACCACTGCTGAGCCAGAAATATGTTTTTCTTCCTTGAAACGCATAAAAACGTTTTTAAGGAACACTGTGTCCCAGGATCATCTCACTGCTCTTGCAATACTGTCAATAGAAAAGTGTATGATGTCCAAGATGGAGGGTTTAACACCAAATGCCAAGTTCTGCAGTACGAAAGAACGTCGTATGGACTTCATATTTCATCACTAGGCGAGACTCCAAATTAAGATAAATACATAAGTGTAGGCCTATACAGTAGGCCGATATAGAGATTGTAGCACACTCATTATTTTGACCACCAGCCGCTACTGCTTTTATGCACACATGTAATAAATTCATAGGTTTTCTTTTCTAAAACAAAAATATGTTTAGCTTCAGATGAATTAACCCAGAATGTTAATCCATATTTGATTATGGAATGAAAGCATGCAAGGCATACAATTTTAAGGATATTTATAACATCAAAATAAAGAATAAAGATCTTAATGCGTAACAGCAGATCTCAATTTAGTTTTCCAGTTCAAGCAATTGTCTAATTTCAAGCCAAGAAACTTTGTGCTTATCGATTCTTTGGTAAATTGGTACATTGCAACATTGGGACTAACACACATAATACACTAATTTTAGGTTTGAATATTTACTGAAAATTAAAGTTCGTGTGAACTTCCTAGTGTGGCAACACTGATGGCCTGAACATAACTAAATAAACATAAAAACTGTTTGGATTTTCTTTATTAAAACACATCACACAACACAAATAATACACTAATTTTAGGTTTGAATATTCACTGAAAATGAAAGTTCGTGTGAACTTCCTAATGTGACAAAACTGACGGCCCAGATTGTGGCAATGTGGCAGATTCAAACATTTTTTTTTTTTGACCCAGCCATAAATGCTGTTGTTTTGGTATTGCTGGTTATTTCGGTGCCGGTTATGAGGGATTTTACTGTACTGGAAAACAAGAGAGAAAATAACTCGATTTTTAAATCAAGAGCATTAGATACCTATCTACATTCTGCTGGTGTAATTATTTATTGAGCTCTTAGTGAAAATATTTCTGCTTCCATTTCATGGTCAGTACACTATAATATATTCAATATGGTTAATGTATGTAATGTTGCATTTTTAATATTGCTTGCTTTAAGGACTGAAGAACTTTCTAAAAATTAATTTTTATTTAAATTGTTAGCCACTGAAAGGAATTATTATGTCCGTTGTAGGTCATAAAAGAAGAATCATGGGAAAGACTCAGAGAAGAATACAATAGCCTTTCTTGTCTTACAAGAAGTGTTAATACATGCATTTCCAATATACTTTTAGTGTCGTTTGGCAGTAATTTATACTTCATATGTACCCAGCTCTTGAACAGCCTCATGTAAGTAAATAGATTGTATCGCCTGTGATTTAATTATTTGTGACTGAAAGAGAGTGGCGATATACCTACCATAATTTTTTCTTTCAAGTCACACACAATTCTTAGCAATTAAAAAATATGGCTTTACGTATCTTTCTAAACTACATAGACCTGATATGCAGATATGCATTTCTGATGCAATGTTGTCATAGAATTGAAGATTATTAAAGTATAAAGTGAGATTTTCATGGGTAACATTGTTTTAAGGCAATACTTAAAGGAAATAGCATTGTGTAACCATGAGACTAAGTAAAATTGTGAGTAAAACCCAAGGTACCGGCACTCCCGCAGTCTCTTGGTATTATCATCCTGTTCAATTGGTTAACGTGGGCAAGTCAAAATATTTCGATTGCAGCGATATTTTACTACTTAATTAAATTATTATTCCCAGAACATGAATTTTATCAGCTATCGAAAAGTACTGGGAATAAATTTGAATAAGGAACAAAAAAAAATTTTCCTTTCCAGGCAGGATTCGAACCACGAAAGTCTTAGTTACCAGTCTATCGTGCTCTGGAGTGAACAAGGCTCTGAAATCAGCTACAAGGGTCGGTCCGGATTCTTTTGCCACTACTGTACACTAATTGTTGGTGAAATTCTCTGTTTACAAAATTGTACACTTCTCTCCCAACCAAATCAGGTGAAATTATCGATTTTTTGGAACTTGGATATTTCGATACCAGACTTTTAGGAGTTGTAGAACTCCAGTGCACAATTCTGTCGTCGATTTGCAAAAGGGGTCATGTCCAAAATAACAAAGTGTTGAAAAATCGCAAAAACTATAACTAAGTTAACAAATTAAAATGTTCATATATTTTTTTCTAATTAGAACACTACGGGTACATACATTCAGGATCCATGAACATTTTAATTTTTAAGTCTGTTAGGGTTTTTTTGCGATTTTCCAACACTTTGTTATTTTGGACGTGTCCCCTTTTGCAAATCGAGGACAGATTTTACTAACAGTTTACTGACAATTTCCTACAGTCCTTTCATTTTCATTGGTTTCTTGACTAACACAGATTATTTTTTTATGTAACAATAAACACTACAAATTATTCTCTGCGATTGTTTGTTCAGCATTTCAAGAACAGTCAAGAAGTAGAAATGTTGCAACAAAGCATTGCACTCCACGTGGAGTCCCTTATAATTTTACTCGAGAAACTTCTTGAACCTGATTTGTTGGGACTAAAATACTATTGGTGCGGATTCTTAAGCGAACTTAGGGTGATAGTTAAGAAGTGAGCTCATTTTAATATGGCTAGTCTTTGACAGTATCACAGAGCAAGCAGCATATTAACATAATGAACAGGGCGATTATGTTATGTACAGTCTGCCAAGCAGATTGCCAGCTCTTACAGATTATGTTCTTGTCGTCACATAGCATTACAGTGTGGCAAGTGATCTTTCGCGTAACTAGTAAAGTATTTATTTTAAGAAATGGAAAAAAATCTTGCCTGAACTTCAGAGAAGTTGCTCAAAATTTCTTCCATTTCGCTGTATACACATGACGTTTCAGTTTCATGGTAGATAAGTTAATATAAACTTTGTTGAATGTGTTGTATATCTTTGGTAACCATCACTGACAGTAACCTAATATGTCTGTTTTCAGTCCTATGGAGAGCACTATAGAAAAAGTATATTTCTATCTATCATTTGGCTACCTCCTTCTACGAGCAGGAATGGTCTCTCTCTATGCTGCAAATGTTAATGAAGAGAGCCATGTACCAAGAGCAATCTTGTTTTCCGTGCCTTCAGAAAGTTACTGTACAGAGGTAAGTAAAATAGAGAAATATTACATTTTTCGTACTTCTGGCTGTTCTTTAATAAAATTACGATTAAGGAAAATATGTTTAAATGAATTGTCCATATTTTCAAATAGACACTGATTAAATTTCCAACTTCTTTACTATGTTAAACTTTAGGATTTATCTTGCTTGACTAGTTTCGAAGTCTTGTCCTTCATTGTCCAAAACCTAGTGGAGATCCCGCGCTGTCTTCTGGTTTCCTGTTGTGGTGGGGTGTGTTCATGATTGTGTCGAAGACAGCGCAAGATCTCCACTAAGGATTTGGACAATGAAGCACAAGGCTTCGAAACTAGTCAAGCAAGGTAAATCTTAAAGATTAACACAGTAAAGAAGTTGGATATTTAATCAGCTGCATATAGAGTGTTTCAGAAATACTTTGACAAACCTTGGGGGCATGTTCCTCACACCAAAACAAAAAAAAAAGTTCATATAAACATATGTCCGAAAATTCTTAGTTTTTTAGTTATTAATGAAAGAACATAATGAAACATCTGTTAGATATTGTAGCTTGATAGCAAGTGTTGCAACTGAAATCAATTCAGAAACTCATAACAAATGTTCAAATGACAAATGACTGTAGTAAACAAGTCTTCTTGGCAATACATAGCCGTCTAGAATACTATGGGTGCATCAGCAGACTTGTATCGATAACATCATTCGATTATTATCTAACAAAACGAATTATTATCGCTTACAAACTTAAGTTAAGTTGTTGGATTGTACCTCAAAATGCATTGAACGTAAACTTTCATTGTTATGAGTTTCTGAATTGATTAAATTTGCAACCCATGCTATCAAGCTGACAATATCTAACAGATGTTTCATTATGTTCGTTCATTAATAACTAAAAAAACTAAGGATTTTAGGAGATATGTTTATATGAACTTTTTTTCTTGTTTTGATGTGAGGAACATGCCCCCAAAATTTTTGAAATTATTTCTGAAACACCCTGTATAAGTGTCTTCGCTCTGATTGAGGTTCTGGGTGGCAGTACATCTCACTTGACGATATGTGTCAGAGAAAGAGCAATTGTTTGTATACATCTGAAGTCTGACTAGTGTAATATGTAGCTAGTCGGCAATGTATGCAATGGAGGGGAAAAGGAACTGGCCACCCTACCCCATTATCTCATAGTTGCCTCATAAGTGGTGCTTTCTTGGTATCACTTGTGAGGTCAGACCTGTCTTCGGACAGTTGACTAACCAACAACTAATATAAGTGTTAAAAGTGTACTATATAGAAAAATGAATTTTCAAATAGATCTGACAGACCAACTGACCAACCAACATTCTCGATATATAAGGATTAAATGGGAATATAACACACTTAATTTTTATTCAGGTGTTGAGATTTGAACGCCAGGTCACAACTGATGAAGTGGCACTATCAGCATCAAACTTCTTTTCTATTACAAGATCTATGATTCTTACAGTAAGTGATTTTTCCTACTTAAAATGTTGACAGTGCAATATACAAATAGATATATGAATAGAAATGCATGTGCCCATTATGCATGTATCTGAGCAAGTGTGTGTGTGTGTGTGTGTGTGTGTATCTATATATACAGTGCTTTTCTCTGGAGAAAAAGATAGCGGAACTCTGTATAGAATATACTGGGTGTTCAGTTCAAAGTGTGTCATGGTTCGCTGTATGCCGTCATGTGGCTAGCCGATGAGCCTAGAGAATTCAATCTTCCTACACTTCCGCAGAGGCGTATTACCTATATGCCAGAGAAGTTGCCTGGCAAGTACGGCGTTCGTTCTGAAGAGTACTTACCGATACGTACAGTAATGCCAGGTAGTGGCAGGAATGTGAACTGTTTGGAAACATGTACTGAGGTAAGTTTTTTTCTTACTGTCGGGATATGGGGAGAGGGTTAAGACGATTACTTACGTATTTGTTGACATTAACTTCGACAGTCAACATGGACACGGAGCATTTGATTTGTATTGTGGAATGTTGCCGTACGAAATCGATGATAACAAATACCCTGCGTACGACTTGCCCGCGCAAAACACAGTTCGAAAGAGGTTATGGTAGCACACAGACCGTACAGACTGCCATCTGTTGCTATGACATTCAAGTTATACTGTACACATTCTCAAGTTCAGATTGAACGCCTTGATTAATAGGCAACTTCTCTGACATAAAAGCTGAAACTCGCTTCAAATTGCTGACTCACAACAGTGACGTCATGACACACTTTGACATGAACACCCACTATTATAACGTACAGGAAGATGATTACTGTCCATTGCATGGGAAACTTGTCATTTTAAGGTACGCACTCATTTACCAGAAAAAATTCGTTCGGCACATTCGGATTTTTATTATAGTATCGCTGATTTGTCTGTATTACCGAATTAATCATCAAATTACAGTGTTATTGTTTACTGCAATAGCACATTATTTCATTGTAGTGTTCTCAACTGAACATGGAAATAAAATGAATAGCTCCGTAACTTGAACTATGAAGAACATACCTGGATGATTCAATATTTCCCCAATCTCATCCCAAAAGCTCTTCATACTGTTAAGCTAACAAAATAAGTTTTGCGTCATCCATTTCATTTATAGGCTACCTTTAATATTGCCGCAATTGGAGGCCCTGCAATCGGTATAATTTTCATGACATACTTTATTTCGAATCTGGCCCATACAGAAATCCGTCTAGAATGCTCTGGCCAGAATTCTGGACGAAATCCGGTCATGCAGACAGAGGTGATATGGCCAAGTGAGTGATGCTCCATTTAAAATAATGCAAAGAATAAAAGCCAAATGCATCCAACGAATCCATTCCTGTAAGTGAACTCTTACCTTTAACCTCCTTTTCATCCAACTTCACGATTTTCAACGCCTAAGCAGAGTTCAAAGAAAAATTATATTAAAAACGTAATTATTAACACATTTGTCGGTTCTGTGATGAAAAATAAAACAAAATAGTGCCGGAACACTATGTTCCGGTATCTTGCTCCAGAAAAAAAGCACTATGTGTATAGGAGAAATTTATCGATATATTTATCTGTTTATACATATGTTAAAGTATTTTATAATCTTAATTTAACACCTATGATACTTTTATTGCTTTGCAGCTAGTTGGAACGATTGTAACATATGAAGTTGTACTGGTACAATTCAACAACGTTAGTGGTGGAAGTTGTATCACTGTAGCGAATGTTACAGCATCAAGTTAATGTTCAAGACAAACTGAGAAGACAATATTCTCAATTACAATGACACACTGATTTGTGAATCCTTAGAATTTGGAGAAAATGATAGTTACAAAAAGTATACCGAAAATATAGTAAGTATAAACAAATATAAGTGAAATATTTTCAATGAATGTTATAAAAGTTGTGACATAAGTTACATAATATCACACTTTTACATTGTTAACTGTAAATAAGTAGTAAAATTATAGTGTTTGTGATAAATAGATAATAATAATAATAATAATAATAATAATAATAATAATAATAATAAATAATAATAATAATAATAATAATAAAAATTATAATAATAATAATAATAATAGTAACAATAATAATAATAATAATAATAATAATAATAATAATAATAATAATAATTAGTAAGTATAAACAAATATAAGTGAAATATTTTCTATGAATGTTATAAAAGTTGTGACACAAGTTACGTAATATCACACTTTTAACTGCAAATAAATAGTAAAATTATAGTATATAGATGATGATGATGATGATAATAATAATAATAATAATAATAATAATAATAATAATAATAATAATAATAATAATAATAGTAATTTATTTATTTATTGATATTTATGTGCTGGACAACAGCCATTGGCCAATAAAAGTCCAGCACAGTGATACAATTAATGCATTAAAATGAACAACTATGGTACAAATTAAGTGCTTGAGTTAACAACAAAATAAAGAACATAGATTACAATAATTAATTTACAAGAATTCACACTATAAAATATTAGGGAAAGGAGTTGATTCTTACTACCAATTTGTGTATAAGGATTATGCAAATAATATTAGGAAAGACATTGCCATATTCTAATACTTCTATACATTGCCTACATGTAAGTTAGCATTTTTAATAATCTGGAGACCGGCGAGGAAGATTTAGAATTTCTAATATAGAAGCGTTTGTGATGTGTCATGTCCTTCATAGGAATACGAAGGCTGACACTGTTTAAGAAAGATTGACAATTAATGTCACCTTTAAGGACCTTACATAAGAATAAGTAATCGAGATCATGACGTCTGGCATACAGGCTTCGACATTTAAAGTGCTCGCATTTTTTATCATAGTTATACCCAGAGTTATTAGGCAAGAATCTGTACGAACATAATGAAATAAATTTCCTTTGAATATTTTCCAGTTTTGCCGAATCAGAACTAGTAATAGAGTTCCAAACTACAGATGCATATTCGAATTTCGATCTCACTAATGTATAGTATAGTATTACAAGAGAGTCAGGTGTTGAAAAAGAATAAGTAATTGACCGCATTATTCCTAAAATTCTTATTGCATGGTTATGAATATAATCAATGTGGTTGTGAAAATATGTTGTTGTTGTTGTTGTTTTCTAATGCCAGGCATTTGACAATAAAGTCATTTGACCTCTTGCACTCCAATATTTTTCAAAGATATTATCATGGCCAGCCACTGAAGCACAGTTTTTGAGGTGTTCCGAATCCATTTCTTGATGATTGTGTACCATTAAAGTAGTCCCCGCCCGGAGATCCGATTGGGGGACTATTTTACCTCTGGATAATTTTACCTTAATGGTACTCATTTCATATTGGAGTGAAAATGGCAAGTTGTAGCCGATTTAAGTGAACACCATATTTTAACGTTTTGGTGGCTACTTCATTCACACACAACCCCCAGAATGTCTGGAGGACCACACCTGCTGTTGGTCGACGGGTCCATTGGACCTAGCTGGGAGATCTTGTTGATCACCAGATTTCCCTCCTTAAGCCACTGGAGGACGATTTTAGTGCCATAGCAGGTCAGCACTAGGAACAGAAAAGTAGAAAGAGGAGGAAGGAAAGGGAAATGAATCCCTAGGCCTCGAATGCTCTAATGCCGTCGGGATCGGAGAAAGTAAGTGTTCAGTCAGAGTACTGGATAGGAAAGGGTAAAGAGGGAATTAGGTATTGAATGGAGGAAAATTATACCAAATTCAGTCATTAACTCATCAAGCTGGCCAGTGCTAATTGATGAGTAGCCCCTCCCTTTAGTTCAGCTTGTAAAATTATGCTTACTAACAGCTGCACCACGGGAAGGTAGGGATGGGACATTGGGTATTTGTCCAGGTTGGTTCCTTAAAGCCTTCAATGGGAAGGATTAATGGCTCTCCCCCCTGTATCCGACAGATACCCTTTTGCAGCCGGTTGTGAAAATATAATTTATTGTGAATTAATACACCGAGGTCTCTAATACAATCTTTTCTGTTAATAATAATAATAATAATAATAATAATAATAATAATAATAACAGCAACAACAATAATAATAACAACAACAACAATAATAATAATAATAATAATAATAATAATAATAATAATAATAATAATAATAATAATAATATGGTAGAATCTCGTTTATCCGAAGCACTGGGGGTGGATATGATGTAGGATAAGCAATTTTTCGGATAAATCGTGAATTCCAGAAATTCCACATATCTCTGGAGGTAAAAAAAATTACGATTTAAAAATCTCTCTATTGTTATCTGTATATTCTGAAAATGTATTTTACATTAACAAGATCTACTTAAAGTAATCAGATATTTTGGTCTGAAAATTTTTTCCGCAACGTTTCTTTGCTGTTGTGTCCCTCCACAGCTTTATTAGTAAAACATCTGCTGACGATGCGTCCTTACTTTTCTTCACTAAATGTAAATCAATCTGTATTGGAGGATTTCACCATTTTTGTTCTCCTCACAGCCTCAAGTTTTTCTTCAACTGTAATCATTACACGTTTTTTCTTTGTCACGCACAAGATACATTCTTTAATTTGGAAAGTTTTGAAGAAACTACAGTGTCTGTACTTTATTACAGATTGTCCCATTCAAGTACCGGTACTGTAATGTAGCAGAAGGTATGGGAAGAACTTAGCAACCACAGGATTGTGTTCCATATATCATAATGCCATCTGATATCTTCTATCCCAAACTCTTTTCCCGTTCACCATTCCTTTCAATGCATCCTTCAGTAGGCAGTTTCTTCTCAGCCAGTGACCCAATCAATTCCTTTTCCTCTTCCTGATCAGTTTCAACATAATTCTTTCTTCACCCACTCTTTCCACTTCACACGTTCCATTTTTCTTCATATCCACATTTTAAATGCTTCTATTCGCTTCTCTTCACTTCGTCGTAATGTTCATGTTTCTGCCCCATACAATGTCACACTCCACACAAAGCACTTCACTGGTCTCTTCCTTAGTTCTTTCTCCAGAGGTCCGCAGAAAATATTCCTTTTTCTATTACAGGCTTCCTTTGCTATTGCTATCCTCTTTTTGACTTCCTGGCAGCAGCTCTTGTTACTGCTTACAGTACATCCCAAGTATAGGCTGCAAAACGGCATTTGTCGAATACAGGAGGGAGAGCCATTAATCCTTCCCATTGAAGGCTTTAAGGAACCAACCTGGACAAATACCCAATGTCCCATCCCTACCTTCCCGTGGTGCAGCTGTTAGTAAGCATAATTTTACGAGCTGAACTAAAGGGAGGGGCTACTCATCAATTAGCACTGGTCAGCTTGATGAATTATTGACCGAATTTGGTATAATTTTCCTCTATTCAATACCTAATTCCCTCTTTACCCTTTCCTATCCAGTCCTCTGACTGAATTCTTACTTTCTTCGACCCCGATGCTATTAGAGCATTTGAGGCCTAGGGATTCACTTCACTTTCCTTCCTACTTTTCTGTTCCTAGTGCTGACCTGCTATGACACTAAAATCGTCCTCCAGTGGCTTAAGGAGGGAAAGCTGGTGATCAACAAGATCTCCCAGCTAGGTCCAGTGGACCCGTCGACCAACAGCAGGTGTGGTCCTCCAGACATTCTGGGGGTTGTGTGTGAATGAAGTAGCCACCAAAACATTAAAATATTTTTTTTTAATGCAATGCCACCAGGTTGTCTTTTCGACATTTCTGGTCTTCTCTCCTGGCCGTGGCTTAGTTGTAACCCACTTCTGAGGTTGGGGCACCTGGAAGGCAGAGTTACATTACCCCGATGATGTGATAGGATGATTATGATAATGTGGTGCCAGGAGAGGTCTTAAATCTAAACTTAACCTAAATTCCAGACCATGGACGAACACAGGAATAATCCCCTTTAAGGAAAAATTCCTGTGCTCTAACCGGCGGGAATCGAACCCGGGACCTCATGAACTATAGCCAGAAGCTCTGACCACTTGACCATGAGGCTGGTCACATTAAAATATGGTGTTCACTTAAATAGGCTACAACTTGCCATTTTCACTGTCCATTGTGCAACTCAAATCAAGAAATGGATTCAGAACATCTCAAAATCTGTGCGTCATGACCATGACACTATCTTTGAAAATCATGGAGTGCAAAGGTCAAATGACTTTATTGTCAAATGCCTGGCATTAGAAAACAACAACAACAAAATCCCAAGTATTTTAAGCTGTCCACTTGCTCTACTGCCTCATTTAGAATTCCTATAGAATTACTATAAGCAGTAACATGAGTTGCTGCCAGGAAGTCAAAAGGAGGATAGCAATGGAAAAGAAAGCTTTTAATAGAAAAAAGGGAGCAATTTCTGCGGACCTCTGGAAAAAGAACTAAGGAAGAAACCAGTGAAGTGCTTTGTGTGAATTGTGACATTGTATGTGGCAGAAACATGGACACTAAGATGAAGTGAAGAGAAACGACTAGAAGCATTTGAAATATGGATATGGAGAAGAATGAAGCGTGTGAAATGGACAGGCAGAATAAGAAACAAAGCTGTGTTGTAAAGAGTGGATGAAGAAAGAATGATGCTGAAACTAATACTAAGAGCTCAATAAAATAGATAACAAATATTGCAGAAATACAAGATAAAATTTACAGGTATGAAATTGTTTAGCGATGAAATACATAATCAATATTGAGTTAGTTTGTGTTCCATTATTTTTCACCTGCGAAGAATGACACATGTCATTGTCAATGGTATGTTAGTCATAGCTTTCTTACCACCAGGACTAGAGACTGCAATGCAGAATGGAAACATAATAAACAATGCATGTATCGAACAGATGTAGTGTTAGTACTTATCTCCAAGTTCACAAAACCCTGTCGTTATTCTAAGAACGTGGGTAAATAATGTCACAGCCTGACAGAGTGGAAAGGTGAGTCATGTGAAAGAGAGCGTGCTCTACAACTTATTGATTAGTTGCATGTAATGATTCTTTGTCTTTGTCTTGTATTGTTCATATAAAAGACAAGTATGTTGTTAAATTATGTTCAGGAATGTATTGAATGTCTATGTGAAAGTGTTCAAAGGCCTCTGGTGGACACAGAAGATACATAAAGGAAATTGTAAAAAAAAGAAATAAATAAATAAAATAAAGAAATATAATAGGCTTTCAAAAGTCACAGAGTTTTTATTGTTAGCTTTAATGCTGATTGGAGATTAGAAAAAATCAGCAGTAAACTCCCATTTTCCTTTCCTCATTAGTTAATTTTACCTTCTTCATTAAGAGGTAACAAACGTAAGCAAGCCACCGGCGTGGCTCAGTCGGTTAAGGCGCTTGCCTGCCGGTCTGAAGTTGCACTCGGGCGCGGGTTCGATCCCCGCTTGGGCTGATTACCTGATTGGGTTTTTCCGAGATTTTCCCCAGCCGTAAGGTGAATGCCAGGCAATCTATGGTGAATCCTCGGCCTCATCTCGCCAAATACCATCTCGCTATCACCAATCTCATCGATGCTAAATAACCTAGTAGTTGATACAGGGTCGTTAAATAACCAACTAAAAAAACGTAAGCACTGTAAACCTGTAGTCTGCTATTTAGGAAAAACATGAAGGTAACATTTTTTTTCCCATGATCAGTATGCGATGATAATTGTCATCTTTTAAGTTGTTTATAATTTATTAAGAAAGTGTCTCATATTTGATGCTATTTCATTTCAGCGGAATTCAATATTAAGTTTAATTTTGAGAGTACAAATCATAATTACTACAGAGCCATTCAGAGCAAAAGTGGTGTAAGTCAAAATTGAGTACTGAGGTTTAAAGTAAAAATTCTGTAAAATACAGCGCAAAGTAGTAATTAATATGTCGTTCTTGCTATCCACTGATTACTAATAGTTTGAATAAATTGAATATTAATTGCTACTTTGCGCTGTATTTTACAGAATGTTTACTTTAACCCTCATTACTCATTTTTGACTTACACCACTTCTGCTCTGAATGGCTCAACTAATAATATAGGCAGAGAAAAAATATGATAATTATATATTTTACATAAATTATTAATATTTATAGTGTGCCAAGTGAATTGAAATAAGATACATTATATTTTCCTTTTATTGTTTTTTTTTTTTTGCAGAGAATTGAAGTGACATAACTGGGAAGTTGTTTCATAACTTTTACACTTTATAAATAGACATTAATTTATTTTTAAGAATTTGTTCCTCTGAAATATGGATCTAAAACTGACTACTACAACAAATAGATTCTATTAAACGTTTATATAGGGTCTGGCAGAATGATCTTTACGATTAGAAACATAAATAATAAGAGCAACATAGATCCTATTCAAAATTTTATTTTACCATCTTACAGAAGAATGTTTGCCATTTTGACATCACTTTGTTTTAAAGATAATATCGTCCAAATGCTTGCCCTTACGAGGCACTCCTTAAACAGTGACTGTGCGTCCTTCATCCTCAAAAAAGCATGACTCTATTATTCTAAATTGTGCAACAGGACACCAAACAAGTAACATGCTCGCTGTGGAGAGGTCGCTGATGCATTTCTCGAGGATTTTCTGGGGACCAATATAGAATGTACTGTTTAATGCAGCCCGACAAATGAAAATGAGCTTAGTCATTACTGAGCACAACAGCATCGCTTGGAACATTTTCCAATATGGTTTTGCTAGCATCTTGGCGGTTGAGCCAGTCACGTTGCCAAAGTTCCTGAACTAGCATAACTTTGTAGAGATGAAACTTGAGGTCTAGGTGTAAGATTCGTCTGACACTCCGATCAGATATTCCCAATATCAGAGCAGGTTTAATGGTTGAACATCGTGGAGATGTGGTAACAGCATGTCTCACTGCTGCGATATTCTCGGGAGCCCAAAAGTTGCGACATCTACCGGACGACTTCTGTTTGAAAGTTGAACTTTTTGTCTGACAGTCCTCACCCATATCAGTAAGGATTTTCTTATCATGAATTCTCACGTGTCGACATACTCTAAAATGGGTACGAAATTGCCACAGCATTGCAATCACAGTCACCATTTTTTTTAAATGCTCAACAAAATGCACGATGATCACCTGTCCACACCATGATAGTACGGCGTGGCTTGTGCTGCTCAAGCGCAACTATCAAGAAACCTGTATGACGGCCAATTCACTTAAACCAAGTAGTTAATACAGCATTGTTAAATAACCAACTGAAAAGAAAAAGGACGTGGACTTCAAATACCATTTCAAGTTACTGTATATACACATAGATTTGCATTTTATGTTAGTAATAATAATGAAATATGAATTCCTAAATGGCCATAATAAGTGTATAGATGTAGAAACTTATATAGTAGAGGCCTAGATGGGAATTAGGTAACTTGATAGGAGACGTGTCCAAGACTTATGTCGTTTTTAATTTAAATAATACCGAAAATTCTGTTGAGTTTTGTTCTTTGGTGCAGAGCACAAATTCAAGAAATAACTATATTTCTTTGCATTCAAATAAATTGCCCTGGACCAAAGACTTTAGAAGCACCTTCAGATTTCCATTAATTGGGTCAGGCGTATGCATTCTTTATTGAGAATCAATTTGCAGCACAAATTCAAGAACTTGCTTATCTTCAGTGCATTCGAATAGCCTACATTGGTCTAAATTCTAACCAAAGAACAAAAATCAACAGAATTTTCTGTATTAAAGTGAAACCGACGTACGTTCATGGCCACGATTCCACACGTGAGAAAACAAATGTTAATAAGTAGCCTACGCTTGAATAAGTATAATCTCCCGCTCATTTATTTCATCAAGTCATATTCAGCAATTATCGCGAATTTTATAAGAATAATCTGTGACGTCACGATCATTAGTATATTATCACAGTCTAGTACATACAGTTACGAAGCTTAATTCGTAGGGAATATGCATTCAGTGACAGTTGAACTTTGGTTGCTAGCCATTGGGATAGGTACTGTTGCCTCATCACAGACAATACGAAATAGTACCGCCACACTCTATTGTTCCTAGTCAAGAGGCCTATATATATATATATATATATATAATTATTATTAGTCCTCTTGTTCCTAGTACTCTCTGTTGCTAACCGCTTGGAGTACGTATTGCATCGCGAGAAATGCAAAAAATCACCTCAAGCTTCGTGACTGTACGATGGTATAGCCCTATGTATAGCCACGTCACGTACAGCGCTGAGAAACCAATCACGTGTCCAAACGCGCGCAAACTTCATGGTCGCTCGGAAATGTGTAAGGGAGAAGAAAAAATGAAAAACAATTTACTCAGTTTCAGTTAATTATGATGGCGGGCATTGTCGGCCGTTTAGAAGAGTTTCAATTAAATAACTTACAGTATGTGAAGTGATAATTGAGTATAACAGCAGCAGCTATGTTATAAACATGAAGCTGGTTAAATTAAGTTACCGGTACGTTAAATTCTGTATTAAAAAGTGTTTCGTAATAGTATTTAGTGGAAGAAATCATAGATCCAGAAGATATGACTAGAAAGAGGCGATGCAGAATAGGTAACGTACAAATTTGGAATATAGGCCTGCTCACCTAATGTGTACCTATTTTAAATTCAGAAGTATTGTAGCTTAGCTAATAGGTTATATGTTTGTGTTAAACTAGCGCTTAGTTTGTTTCATTGATTGCTGAAGTAAAAATCCGCCATTACACTACTATTGTCCTCAGTCCAAGTGGTTATGTCGCATCCCGGTTTCCATCCACCGATTTCTGCTGACTCTGTAAAGACTAGTGACTGGGCTGTTTAGTTCTTTCCTGAAAAGATTTGCTATACGGAATTGAAAGTATACATACCGGTAATATATTATAGCACTGTTTAAAATAATTTAAAGAAAAGGGCCCCGTTAAGTAAGGGACTGTCACGTGATTTCCCCCGTTTTGACGACCCTGTGACATAACCACTCTGACGGACAGACAGGTACTTGGAATATCACAAAGCAAAAAATCACCAGCCTTTGCCCAATGCTTGAAAATTCTGCACAGATCCGTATATGCAAAGCATAACAAAACCCTAAACTAACCTAACCTAACCTGTCACATTCGTATAATATGCAAGGCATAGCGTTGAGTGTACACTATCGTGAAACTTTCGTAATGTCACCAAAGTTATGTTGGTGTGACTGAAGAGAGAGCTCTGAACATTTGAAGGTAGGAATCGCCAAGC
The DNA here is from genome assembly GCF_040183065.1 of Periplaneta americana. Lineage (NCBI taxonomy): Eukaryota > Metazoa > Arthropoda > Insecta > Blattodea > Blattidae > Periplaneta > Periplaneta americana. Next base: position 142,363,919 of record NC_091130.1, on the reverse strand, counting down.
AGAGTACGAGGAACTAACTCAGCGCTAGTTTAGCCTATTTTTTCTATAAATATCTGTGAAGGCTACCAATGCATGTAGCTTAATTTAATTTTAACTATGGTCAATGTTAGACAGTAGTAAAAGGTTAACTGGATATTTCTATCTATTGATAAGTGGAAACTACAGTAGACTATAATTATATTTCTACCTACACAACAGTGCTCAAGATACCGGTAATTATTTATGGTTTCAGCAGTCTTCCATTGCCTTTTTTTTTATGAAAATGACCGAAATACCTTGTTTTGACGTAGAATATGCCTTACCTCGCACATCATATCAGCATTCGTGGTGAAATGAAAAATGATAGAGTTCCACTGTAACTAATACCAATGCTATTAGTAGTTAGGCTACGAACCATGTACAGATCTTGGATTATATCTTTGCTGGTCAGTGGCCGTTAAATTTCAAGTAGCTTATCTTACAACGTGGGCATGGACTTTTCTCCTATCGCCTCACCTCCCCATAGCAAATGTGGCATTCCACAGAGGCAGAGATAAAATATGAGATCTGCAACATGTATGACCACGTCCAGTGATGACCTATTCTCGCTGCGGGAATGAGGCCCCTGGAAGTTTCGTATAAAATTAGCCATGCTATGCGCCTCTCTCTGCAATATCTCGGCATCTAGAGCAGCTACAGACCTGTGCGACCACTCTTTTGATTTGTAATCTCGAGTTCTACAATATTATTAAAGTGATAAACTGGTAATAGACACGTACGATATATACTTTGAATGAACCATGGGGAAAAATTTGTTGTGAACTGGGACTAATTCCAGAATGTCGCTTCATATGAAGAGAAAATATATTACATAGCCCACTTCTCTTATCATAGAACCACACTCTCCATTTGTAGACCGAAACAAAAATAAAACGTTTAAACCAACACAAAAGTTTCATTACCGAAATTGGATCATTTATTCTACGTGCAGGTGTATCCCTGATAGCCTATAGAGCACAATTTTCTTCTTGTTCCCTCATCATCATAAAGAAAAAGTACGCGTGGGAAGTTTAACTTATTTTTGTACCTTTTTATAATTGTGTTACCAAAGGAAAGCGAATATCTGGAAAGGCAATTTTTCCTGGTCGTTCTCTGAAAGTCCTATTTTTCAGATAGTCTGCATCTGCAACTGAAGTTCTCTGCAGTTTGTAGAGAAGGCCGCCATGCCAAACTGTGTCAAATCCCTGTTGTATGTCCAGGAACATAGCTAGTTGCTGCTGTGTGGTCAAAATGATAGCCCTCTTTCTGTTGGAATGGAATTGAATTTTCGGGAGGAGGCACTATGACCTAGCACTACGACCTTTTACGATCTGTTGCGCTAACTCTCAAGCTAGGCGCATTCTCAAATCCACACCGGCTGACTACACAAAGGTTCGCTGCGTACCCAGGTTTCGAGCAGGCAATCCCTCTCGTCCCTAGGCCAGTCCCCTCCGTGCGTCGCCAGCCGTCACGATGTTCGAGGAATGCTATGGAATGTTGACGGAATAATGTAGACGCATAATATGGGGAAATGGGGGAACCCCGAGAAAAACTTCTTGTCCGCCATAAATGTCACTACCCTGCCACTCAGGCTCTCGGTGTTGGTATCCATTGCTTATGTACTTTTATTTTATTTTATTGGGTTATTTTACGACGCTGTATCAACATCTAGGTTATTTAGCGTCTGAATGAAATGAAGGTGATAATGCCGGTGAAATGAGTTCGGGGTCCAGCACCGAAAGTTACCCAGCATTTGTTCGTATTGGGTTGAGGGAAAACCCCGGGAAAAACCTCAACCAGATAACTTGCCCCGACCGGGATTCGAACCCGGGCCACTTGGTTTCACCGCCAGACGCGCTGACCGTTACTCCACAGGTGTGGACGCTTATGTACTTATATTTCTTTTTTTTTTTTTAAGATGGGACATGACAGGAGCGTCGCCATCGGAAAAACAACTGAATGTCACATAGAATGGTAGGTCTGTTGCTATGGTAACAACGGTTGAGTTGCCAAACTTACCTTTACCACGTGCCGAGTGCTTAATAGCTCTCTTGGCGACATTTATTGTGCACACAATGTTAGCATTGGTACGTTTCGTGTTTGATTCTCTGTCGATTTTTGTATTGTTTTCTTACATTCGCGTCAATTGTCAATGAATGTTTTATATAACTTCAGCCATCTTAACATCAATTGCTAGCTTCCATCAGCTGGCAGCATGGTAGTCCATATTGGCAACATAGCACTGTAGTTCCACGCTCGGCCGCTTAACTGTCATGTCCCATCTTAAAAAAAAAACAGGTATAGGTAGTGAGTGAGAAAAACTGTAACATCAACGCCACTTGGCGAAGTAAATTGTAACTACTTATTCAAAACACTATTATGGAAGGTTTTGTTGGGTAGGCTAGGAGCTAGATGCTAGTAAACTCCGCTTTATTATAGACAAAATAGAAAACAAACCTTCATCCATACAGTTGGTAGAAAAGAAACCCGAGATCATTTCATTACGTACAGCAACTATGTTGGACAATAGGCCTATTTGAATCATATGCGAAGATATCTCGAAATTGCTAGAGTCCTTGCGTGAAAAGTGTTTCTTCAAAATAATAATTTTATTACTACACAGTTAATACACATATTGGAAACTGTATTATAACATAATTTTTGTAATTAAAAATAAACTCTTTTATGCATTTTGAAGCAATTGCAGCTGATTAAAATACGTAGTTGTACTGGTATGAGACACTCACTATGAGTTTCTTTATTCAAAATTATGACACTTATTGTGTTTCAATAGTAATGTTTTATTTACGTTAATAACCTTCACAATATACAGTGGCTCCCTTTAATATTCGGTTCGTGATTGATCTTACAGAATTTTGCTATTGATGTTTTGTTCTGTGTTCAAGTGAACCTGCATTTCGTTGCAGATAGAACATTTGAACACTTTGTACATACCGTTAAAAAGTTTACATCGAAAGTTTAATGTTTACGATGTAATAACAAATAATCGGTAAGTAACATCAAAGTTCACCCTCTTTAATATTCGGTTTTGATTTATTTGCTTCCAATCTAAGGCAAGTTTTCTGCTGACAGTATTGTAGGGTTCAGTAGCGAACGTGCAATCATTCGGTCTACACGTTGTGCACAGCTCAGGCGAGGTTGGAGTACAAGTAGTAAAATGGGTCGCAAAGGAAAAAGCACAACTTTTGAACAGCGACAACTTGTGATCTATCATCACGAAAAATGGCTAAAATACACAGAAATAGCCAAAATATTACGTGTGAGTAAGAGTACAGTTGGGGATATAGTAAGAAGATACAAAAACGAAGACAGAATCGAGTCCACACCACAAAAAGGGCAGCCGAAAAAAATTAACTGAACGTGAAGAAAATAAAAGAAAATCCTCGACTAAGTGCAACGAAACTTGCAGCATGTGTTCGTGAGGAGTTTGGCAAGCAGGTAGGTGCCGAAACAATTCGAGGAGTTTTAAGGAAAGAAGGGTTTAAAGGGAGAATATGTAGGAGGAAACCTTACATAAATGAAATGAATAAAAGGAGGCGGCTTCAGTTCGCAAGGGAACATGTCCATAAAGAGGAGAACTGGTGGGACGATGTGATATTCGCTGATGAATGCAAATTTAAGGTCTTCTGATCGGATGGACAACAGTACGTGTGGCGTAAGAAAAATGAAGAACTCGAAAAAAATAATCTATTGTCAACAGTGAAACTTGATGGGAGCAACGCCATGGTATGAGGTTGTATGGCTGCAGGTGGGGTTGGTGAACTTGTTTCTATAGGAAAAAGGATGGATTAGCATGTGTATTTGGACATTATGAGAAATAATTTAAAACGAAGTGCAGAGAGTCTAAGAATTAAAAATAGTTTCAAGTACTATCAGGACAATGATCCTGAACGCACAGCTGAAAAAGTGCGTTTATGGCTTCTATACAACTGTCCGAACCCCAGCACAATCACCGGATTTAAATCCGATTGAGAATTTGTGGGAGGAACTTAATCGCAAGATTAGACTAACTCCTATCACTTCCAAGACAGAACTGAAACGGAGATTAAAGGAATAATTGAGGAAAATTAGTCCCCAATTTTCTACGAAGTTATCCAGGAGCATGCCAAGGCGTTTGAGGGCTGTTTTGAGGCAAAAGGGGTGTTCAACAAAATATTGTTTTGAACAAACCGAATATTAATGAAGCAATATTTTCTATTAGAAATAATGTAATAATGTTTATAACTTTTATTTATATAACAGAGGAGATTTTTTCATTTAGTTGTAAATCTATGTAATTTAACAGAGAGTATACTTTTGCTTTTATTATAGTGCAAATTTTTATTTTCATTAAATTTTTTTGAAAATAATTAGTGTATTTATTTTAATCTTACATGTCAGTCAAACCGAATATTAATGGGAGCCACTGTACATAAATATATGTTATGAAAAAAAAAAACGAAGTCAATGCATGTAATGAATGTATAAATACGAAAATAAAATTTGGAGCTCCCTTATTGTATGTTTCGCTGACAACACATTGCGTAGGTGCAATAAACAAGAGTTCTTGTATATATGCTGCTTGTGGACAGTCATGCGGAATTGTTGCCTACATACAGGTGGACTCCGATCAAGACTCGCTTCAAATTTTAATTCCGTACATGTATACCATTCGACGCGGAAATTGATCGCTGTTCACAATAAACCAGAAACGGAAACGATAACGAAAAGGGAAATAAGTTATTGTTAAAATAAATGTATTTAAATGTAAGCATTCACAATTAACTATTGTGAATGCTCACATTTAGATATATTCATTTTAACTATGGCTCATTCACAGTGAAAATTTTTTTATTGGGTTATTTTACGACGCTGTATCAACATCTTAGGTTATTTTGAGTCTGAATGAAATGAAGGTGATAATGCCGGTGAAATGAGTCCGGGGTCCATCACCGAAAGTTACCTAGCATTTGCTCGTATTGGGTTGAGGGAAAACCCCGGAAAAAACCTCAACCAGGTAACTTGCCCCGACCGGGATTCGAACCCGGGCCACCTGCTTTCGCGGCCAGACGCGCTGACCGTTACTCCACAGGTGTGGATCAGTGAAAATTAAACATAACGTAAGCGTTGACTTAAAAATGTAAACGTTACGGTGAAATCAAGAACATTCACGATGGGAACATAAACATAACAGCAAACATACTTGGTAACCATGGAAACATAACAACGACGCCATTTCCTCATATTCTGTCGTATACTTCAGCGCTCCACAATTGTGTACTGTTTGCAAATCACGTAAACATAAGCATGAAAGTTTGGAGTTTGCAAACTTTCATGTTAACGTCTAACGGCAATGTTAATGTCAGTGTTTATGTGAATCATTGTGAATGATCCCATTTGATAATCTGGCCGCAAACTTCTGTGTTTGTGTTACGGTTATGTTTAATTTTCGTTGTAAATGGACGGTTAGCTTTCCGAGACCTGAAGCGCTCCCTCCCTTCCTGTGTGGATGTTAAAGCGGCTAGCTTATCGTATCAGCCACCCTGCAAGCAAAAGCGTGCGTAGACCTACAAGTACAGTGACATTAAAAACTTTTTCCTTACATCTTATTTTTTGACTATACCATGCAGGCTTTACAAGTCATCTATGAGCCTTGTTGTCAGCATCTTGGAGCACAATACCACATCACACATTGGGCAGTTTTTGGGCTCATGTTCGGTGCCCGTGGCACGATCCCACGTGAAACTTTAAATCAACTTAAACAATATAAAATTTCTGATGCAACGATTGATGCCATAGGATCTCACGTGTTAAAACCATCTTTAGCTATAATTAGTAATCATTTGTACCCAACAAAATTTTTATTGTAAATGATTTCCTACGTTTTCTTATCTTAATGTTTTTTTTTTCTTTCCAAGTGTCACAAAATTGTTTTGTTTACTTATTATTCTTTATGAATTGATTAGTAGGCCTGATCTATCGTACCCTTATTTAGGGCGGCTTTTGTTTATACAAATTATTATTTTAGTTGCCATGGTAATATTTTACAATGCATTAGTACAATCAGGACATAGTTAAAATGCAAGGAAAAAGTTTTTCACTTTATTTTATTTCAGCCAGTATAAAGATTTCACATTGTCGCATAATGATGCAGACCTATGCATGTTTTGTTATGTCTCCAATATCATTGATTCCATTAAATGTTCTTCGACTTGGTATGAATTAATGTTAAACTCAATGTTAAAGCAACAGCTTTTTTACTGACCGTCCATATACAGTTATAGAGGATTTCACGTTAAGAAAAAAGCATTGAGCATAGGGAGCTATTCCATCAAATGACCAGTTGCCATAGAAACGCCTACCTACCACATAGCTTGTACAATGTATTAGGCAAGGTCCATGAAACCAATGCTTTTTTCTTAATGTGGAATCCTCTAACTTGTTCTCTTTATGAAGAAAGACGTTTCGGAATAATGTATTCCATCTTCAGAGTTCCTATTGATATTAATTACATTGTGTCAAATCCATAATTTTCAATATCATTATACCTTAGTAAGTTACGTTCATGTTATACAATTCCAAGTCACACAGAGTTTGTGTGCACTCGACGTGGGTCTGTGGCGCTTCGTCAGCCCACGCGAGTTGTGTGGATATAAAGGGAAAAGTTGAGACGGTTTCGGGTGGAGTTCCCGGGTAGCTCAGTTGGCAGAGCGCTGGTACGTTCAACCAGAGGTCCCGGGATCGATACCCGGCCCCGGAACAATTTTTTCCCTTCAAATTATTCGAACTAATGAATTATTATTATTTACATGTTGATTCATACTTACTTACTTACTGGCTTTTAAGGAACCCGGAGGTTCATTGCCGCCCTCACACAAGCCCGCCATTGGTCCCTATCCTGAGCAAGATTAATCCAGTCTCTATCATTATATCCCACCTCCCTCAAATCCATTTTAATATTATCTTCCATCTACGTCTCGGCCTTCCCAAAGAACTTATTCCCTCCGGTCTCCCAACAAACACTCTATATGCATTTTTGGACTCGCCCATACGTGCTACATGCCCTGCTCATCTCAAACGTCTGGATTTAATGTTCCTAATTATGTCAGGTGAAGAATACAATGCGTGCAAAAAATAATTAATAATTAATAATAATAATAATAATAATAATAATAATAATAATAATAATAATATAGCTAGTTTCTGTTAAATTCGTTGATATTGTTTGCATTGCAATAAAATAAACTTAATAAAAATCGACATATGACTGTGTTCAAACATAGTAATTAGAGAAACAACATATTTTTGTTTGGTTGTTTGTAGCAAAAGTAAACCATTGCGTATCGTTTCATGAAGTTTAGTTAAGGATCCTTATTTGCGCCTCACCCTGTGAAGTGGAAGATACTGTATGCTACATTCATCATGACACGTGACATACGATATTCTGTACTTAACTGACTTGTTTTGAAAGGTCGGACCCGATGTCCACTCTTTAGATCGGAGTAATGAGCAATTAACACGAACGGTTTGGAAGTGGTAGGCGTATTCAGGCGTAGATATTATCTCTCATTGTTTAGTCAATGCCACTTGAGTGCACCAAAACACAGGTATGTAGTTTCCGCCTGTAGCTTCTTTTGTAAGTTGCTTTTACAAGGTAATGTAAGTTGTAGTGTTTCATGTCCTAATTTATAAACAAATATTTTTATTACCCATATACATCCATTCCTTTTGTGCCATAAACAAATTTTAGACAAATTTTGAAAGAAGATTATAGGGAATGGAATTTTTAGGAAGGAGCATTATGACCAACCATTACGAATTTTCAAAATCGATTGCGCTAATCCTCGAGCTAGGTCTACCGCTGTGGAGTAATGGTTAGCACGTCTGACCGTGAAACGAGCGAGTTTGGGTTAAAATCCTGGTTGGAACAAGTTACTTGGTTGAATTTTTTCCGAGATTTTCCCTCAACCAATTGAAGCAAAACTGCTGGGTAACTTTCGGCGTTGGACCTCGGATTCATTTCACCTTCATAATTATACTTCCCCTCTTTCATCATAATCATATCCGTTTCTTTCCAAGTTTATCGGGTTTGTTCCAATGTAGAGTCGCTGAAGGCCGCCGCCGAACTTGGACTACGTGGATATGTGGTCATTCGTTGCTGGTGGTAGTTCTATGCACCGTGGGCTCTCCAGTGAGCTGGTCCACAGTAAACCGGGAACGGAAACAACGAGAACGGAGGAATTGTTAAATTACATATATTTAAATGTGAGCATTCACAATTAACGAGAAGTTTAGCAGAGCCCGGGAACAGGAACTTGAAGGTTGGCGAACTTTTGTCATTCTCGTTTCCGATCACAGTCTACTACACTCATTCTGTTGTCATCAAAAAGCTATTTGATTGTCGTATATTTTGTAGCAAGGAGGCCGTGACATAATTCTTGTTCATCCAACGTTTCCAACTAACTCAGAAATTCAGTAGAATCACTTTCAATATAGATCGTTACCTCAAAACAACAGTGGGATATCTTGCAAAAATCATGTTTTAAATAATGAGGATAAAAATTGCTATTGAACAACGTTCATCTAGTAAAATGAAATAAAAACATCACATTGTAATGTAAGATAAGTTTATGACGGACTTAAATAAAATATTGTTAAATTATTATTATTATTATTATTATTATTATTATTATTATTATTATTACTACTACTACTATTACCACAGTCTAATAGATACAGTCACGCAACTCATACGTATAAAATATGCCAACATTTGACAGCTGGCGCGACAGTAGCCCTCTAGCGGCAGGCAAGTTAAAAGTGTGCACACGACATATGATAACACATCAGAAAACGGGTTTTGCGTAATTTATTTTATATTTTTATGCTATACAATAAGTGTATATGGTTCTTACTAATTCTACCTTAGAATCCTGGAAGAATTTCACACGCAGTTAATCTACAAGTTTCAGAAGCTGGGAATAAACGTAATTCTTTCTGCTCCTTACAACTGAATCATGGCCCTGATCACGTATAATGGTTTGAAATAATATAATTGTTTGTACGTGGACGGTTAATTCAATTCATTCCTAAATATATTTATAAACCATTGAAACTCTATATTTCCTGTGAGAAGAGTCAAAATTGTAGGGCATATCTCGTAGGGTACATCGCGTGGTGAACTCCTCTCCCTATTTCCTGAGAAATTAACTATTTTCCATACCGCAAATTGGGGTAAACTCGGCAGCTGAGGTAAACTTAAAAATAAAAAAGGGGAAGATTTAAACCTTAATTTGACAGACATTGATTTATGAAGTTCATTATTTTTTAAATTTTTTTATTATTTTGAGTCGCTATTAGTGCTGATATTATGGTTTAAATTTTTATGGAAAGTTTACCGAATTTTACCATTACATTTCCAGTTTTCACAAATAAGCTTAATTTTAACTTACCCTAACCTATGTAATACGTAATTTACATGCACTTACTGTTATTATGACGTAGGTGAGAACAAAAGAATACACAACTTTGTTGAAAAAAAATTGTAACTTCAATTAACTCAGAAAATGTAGGCCTAATTTTATTTTCAGAGCAGAAGTGGTTAAGTCAAAAATGGGTAATGAGGGTTAAAGTATATATTCTGTAAAATACAGCGCAAAGTAGCAGTTAATATTGAATTTATTTAAACTATTAGTAGTCAGTGAATAGCACGAAGGATATATTAATTGCTACTTTGCGCTGTATTTTACAGAATTTTTACTTTCAACCACATTACCTAATTTTGTCTTATACCACTTCTGCTCTGAACGGCTCAAATAATCACTGGTAATGTAAAATCAACACCAATAACAGTCATGCAAATTATTACAGAAATACTACTTTTTATATTAAATTTAAAAAGGCCCTTTTATTTCTTGAGAACTTAATACGTCTGCCACACGAATCTACACCAACACATCAGAAATTTATCGACAGAGTCTGGATTTATTCAAGAAGTGAATATTTTGCATAAGGATTATAATAGGCCATGAATTCTTGAAAAAATTAACACCATAATCCCTACTTGAATGCAATATAATACTCAACTTTTGAAAAATATAAAGAAAAAAACACGAATACAAAAATTATGGAATTACTTACATTAAAAACTATAGATACATTATCCAAAATCGGAATGGTTACACATTTACACATGATCTCTGCAAAACAATAATATACTGTAACAGGTATTTACTTTGTTTTTATTTAACTCTCCTTCCTGACATACAAATAGGTAACTGATAACTAAAAAATGTTTTATAGAACACAATACGTAGGCTACCTACAGCGTGGATTATAGGTTATGACTGAGTTATGATTTTCTCTTGGTCTTTACGGAATCTGAAGAACAACAAATTCGGAGATTTAAACTTGTTGTTACTGCAATTTTCGTCATTGCACACATTGCCTTTATTCCGACGCATGATTAAAACGTTATTATAACATCTCGCATACCTTTAAAGCATGTGCTGACTGTATCAACCCTATGACCAGTGCCTTGCCTGCCGCTTGAGCGCTAGTGTCGTGAATGTTGGCAAAAAAAGTGTTGAAGTTGCGCGACTGTATATATTAGACTGTGCTATTACTTTCAGACTTTCTTAATATCTGCAAAACATGAGACGTTCCACAGTGCCTACAACTGACATGCCTCCGCGTCCACGAAACCCAAAAGTTTATCCTAGATTGATCAGAACGCCTGCAGAAAAAGTAAGTGGCGCCTCCGTCTGGGTAGTGGAGGTCGCACCTTCGTCAACATCCTCTGTGTCTACTCCATCTCTAACAACTATTGGAAGGGAACACGAAGAGAGCACTTCTATCAGAAGAGAATTATTACTGATTAATGCAACTGGAGTGAAGAAATTTCCTTCAGATTTGATTAGACGTAAGCAAATCTTACTTGAAATATACTTCTTCGTAAAGAATACGTGTTTATTATAAAATTATTCGTTTTAAAAGTTTTGTAGAAGTGTTCATCGAAGGGAATTCTCGGGAAAAGCATCAAAACCGGCCATTATGAGGGATTTCTCACTTAAGGCCTATTATAGTCCCGTCGCTCTAATTTCCTGCAGCCAATCGCGTTGCAGGTCGGCTACATTTAAACGTGTGCGTCTTGTGATTCGCTGAGGAAAACGTTATTCATTTCTTAAGACTCGATAAATACTTAATATAATCGCCCGTCATTTTGGCTCTTTCGTTGGCGTTCGCAGAAAGCACACGAAGACATTTGCCGCTCAATTATTTGCTGAATTACAGTGCGTTTGATTTATTATCATAGGAGCTACGACATGATAATGTTTAACGGTGTGGCAAATAGATTCCTCGTATGGTAGCTCAGCAACGAAAGAACAAAAATGGCGAACTATACTACCTACCTAAACTTTATAATGCCTTCACTTCCTAAGACGTAAGCAAAGAGGAGGAGTCATGCCAGGAATAACAGCGTCGCGACTATAGTATATAAAATTACAAATTTACATGTAATTTTCTTCGACGATGCTCTATGATATTAAACATACGGAGCATTCATTTTACCCGGGCTCGCTTTCAGAGGCGTGTGGCTGTAGGCACATACAGCTCGCCTGCCGATATTCCAGTCCTCGCGCGGTCGGCGGACCCACGCGACGTACACACATTATTATGCATCAAGATAAATAGGATGAACGGACATGCTAATTTAGTACCATTATTTTGAAAATTAGATTGTAAATATGCCTAACATTGCCTATCTTTTCAAAGAATCTGTTGAACATTTCCAAAAATGGATTCATATTGAAAATTGTTCATATTGATCATATCTACCACCTCTTAATGTTTGTAAAAATGTCACTGAAACTCTCTGCATAAAGGAAATTTAAGTTAGGAATTATAACATTGAAACATCTTGGGCCATATTCATAGACATTCTTAGCGCGGGCTTCCGGTGGATGATCAGCGAACTAACGTTTTTCGTATTCATAAACCAGTGTTAGCGATATGATATGATAAGAATCCTGTACTAGTAATCAGTCGATAGTCGGGGCTAGTTTAGCATGCTCGTAGCGCGGACTAGCGAAATGTCTATGAATAGCACCCCTTTTGTATAAGGTAGGTAGCTCTAAGTTCGCCGGGTCTCCAAAGTTCGCCACTCGTCATTTTAGTAAAGATATGATGTTTGGCCAAAAGTTGGCAGCAGTAACTTGATACATGATGCGTTAGAACTTCGTTGAATATGCAAGGTGCATTACCAGTATCTCTTGCTATGAGGTAGTCGCCATATTGTGTTAACTGTGGTTGCCGGTATAAGATATGCTCCGTAAGTATACATTTCATCCAACGAAATAAATCCATTTACAGAGTGTAATATATCATTTTAAAGCCTATTTTATGTACTTTCTAGCTGTATTTTTAGAATTACATGTAGGCCTACTATATTGTAGTGACGTCCTACGGTACTTCATAACATTATTATTAAATGTTGGAACTGCTCTTATGGCCAACTTAGGATCATATGTTGCTGCTTCTCTGAAATCGTTTTAAATACTTGGCAGTTTAAATAACTGATTACATTTTAACTTTACTATTTAAATGAGTGATATTTTAGAAATTTTATAGGTAAAGGAATACTAAGTCCCATGCAGTGGCGTCGTGGTCTAAGGCATCCTGCCTGGGACTCGCGTTACGGAATGCGCGCTGGTTCGAGTCCTCATGGGGAAGAAATTTTCTCATGAAATTTCGGCCAGTGTATGGGACCGGTGCCCACCCAGCATCGTGATGCTAGGTAGCGAAATCTGGTTATGCAAACCAGCTATAACGGCGGGGTGGCTCATCGTACTAACCACACGATACCTCCATTCTGGTTGGATGATCATCCACCTCTGCTTCGGCATGTGGCATGAAGCCAGCAGCCGGCTGGTCGGTCTTGGCCCTTCGTGAGCTGTAGCATCACGGATTATTATCATCATCATTATTATTATTATTATTATTATTATTATTATTATTATTATTAAAGGAATACTAAACTTATTAATCATGTGATAATTTATTAATGATGAAACTTTGTTTAATTCCTACTATGACCCTTTTTTCTGTATTAAAATATATTATAACTGTACTCTGATGATATTAAACTATTATTTTAATTTACAACAGGCACACAAATGGCGAATTTAGAAAACACATGCGTCCTAACTTCTCCAGTTGCATCATCCTGTCTCTTTTGTTTTAGTACGAGAAGGAGTACCTTATTCTGTACGAAATTTTTATTTAAGATGCTCTTTAGTATCAATATTGCAACGCAATTTTTTTTATACTTTCGAAATATGACTTCATCATCAATATAAAAATAAATTTGCTTAAAGCGGCGAACTTCGGGAGGCTTACTTTTTATCAGTTTTTAATGCCGACCATTAACAATTTCAGAAATGGCCAAGAACTCCAAAATTTTTTCAATTTGAAAATGACAATAACTTTCTTTTCTCTAAAACAGCATCCAGCATGGACATAACTGAAGGTTTACCAGATATTATGGGCACAACAGTTTCATCGTCAATTATGCCATATAACAAGTCAGAAGAAGAAATATCTACTGTCTGTCAGTTAAAATTTCAACCTGATTCTGTCTCAGAGTCCGATTCCTTCCATCAATCAATGAGATCTATTTTATTCGCTGCTCAGCTTTTCACAATTATGCCGGTTCAAGGAATTACTGGCCCGAATGCTTCGTCTCTCAGGTAAAATTTCACTCTTTTTCAAGTGTTTAGCAAATACGAATTTAAATTGATTTTACGAGTATTTATAAAATTTAAGTTATTTATTTGGTAGTGATTTAATTTCTTTTGGTTTAATTTTATTAAGATTATGGATTTGTGTTTTAATAATTATAGCAAGAGAATCTATTTTTCGTTATAGTTATTATAGAAATTTTATAGATCCACAAACTTCTTATTACCGATTAGAGATGAGGTCGCTATCACTACAAACAGGAAACATGCAACTAGCTCAGTAGTTCTGACTCCTGCCGTTGGTAATCGAAACTTGGCTGGCCTATAAGCCATTTATTATAATTGACAGTGTATAATACGATTGTACAGAGCGTTCGCCTACGGGTGGGGCCAGGAAAGCGGCCTGCCTGCGGTGTCGCTTGCGGGAATCGTCTATCCGTAAGCTTCCGCTTTCTATACTATACTCTGTAGGGTTTTAATTCTAAAAGTTTAGCAGCAGTAAAGACTGATGTTTTTGAAACACTAACTTTCTGTGAAACACTTCTTAGAGATTTATTAGGAGAGCGTGTAAATGATGCACTGGTTTCATCAATTTTTTCTTCCGTCAATACTCTCTGTTTTCGCTTACGAATTGTAGCATTTATCGACCCTGTTGTCCTTCATTTGTTAACAAGACGTCTAACAGTTTCTCTACCCTGAATTGGAGCACCCGAATATTTCACTTCAAATTGCCTACGCACCTCTCTACATGACTCTGTTTTCACATAATATGCATCATACATAATAAAAAAAACTCTCTGTTCAAGCGTGAATTTTGCGTTTTGCATTGTTAACAAATTTTACACACACGCTGAATATTTAAGCAACTGTGTCAAGAAACTGCACTGTACGTGTTAAATACTGCAACATCTGGCTCACAACTGATAACTTGTCGACCTTGATTGTCGAGCGTGTCTCAACAACTGCGCGCACAAAGCGGCGTATCAGTACATGCCGCTTTCCTGGTCCCACCCGTAGGCGAACGCTCTGTATTTTGTCTAATAACGATATTAGTGACTACTTTGTTGTACATCGTTGTTGTTCAGTTAACTGTCCGAAGACAGATTGAAATTTCATAAATGATAACAATAAAGCATCACTCATGAGGCAACTAAGTCAAGAGATAATGGAATAAGGTGGCCAGTTTCTTTCCCCCTTCATTGCTTACACCACTGACTAGTTACATATTAAACTAATCACATGTATACAAATCTTCAAGCGAGATGTAGGCCTACTGCCTGATAATAGATGTACAGATCCAGAAACAAAATTTGGATCACCTGAATTTTGTTTCTGGGTTTGTACATATCAGCCAGAACTTCAATCAGAGGTTATGTTGTACATTATGATATATAGGGTAAATTAGGGTCCGTTGGACAGTCGGGCATGTTGGACACTTTGTACTTTAACGTGTTACCTCGCCACTTGTGGGCACCACATTCTGCTAGAAGTCAATGACGGAAGTAGCCCCAATCGTGGCTACTTCCGTCATTGACTTCTAGCTGAATGTGGTGCCCACAAGTGGCGAGGTAACACGTTAAAGTACAAAGTGTCCAACATGCCCGACTGTCCGACGGACCCTAATTTACCCTAAATATCATATACTAGTCAGTTACGATAATTTTGTGAATACGAGTTATTAGGAGAATGAAATATTGTATTAAAGAGCTGAATGGAATTTGGTTTTAATTTTTCTTTTTTTTCGCACAGGTTTCGCTGGTTTACACTTCGGGTCATCTACACAAGTGTCATTGTTATAGGCTTGGTGATTATGACAGTGTTTTGCGTAATCAGATTTTTCCATTACAACTCTGATTTTAAATTCAGTCGTAAGTTGATATTTACTGTTGCTTCTTGATTGTATAAATACCGATATTTCAATAATTATATTGATCACAAATCCAAAATATCTGTAAATATTTATATGCAATTTATTTGATATTAAGGCCCGGTTGCAGAAACACAAATCAAATCAGTCCCTGATCGCCAATCAGTTGATGTCTGATTTATTTGATTGTTCATTGCGTTGCACAAACGTGAATCTCCAATCAACTTATCTCAATTTACTAATTGCTGATTTGAGAAAGAAATGCATTTGACAATAGCGCTATTTAGCAACCATAGCCAATTTGATGCTCTTTAAGAGTCGTGAAACGAATGCATCAAGTGGGCGGTGACTAGGAAAACAAGTGAATGTTTTGCTATTTTGTTGCTTTTTGTAGAAAGGAAACAGGCGGATTCTATTTGTATAGACTACAATATAGTGAAAAAAAAAAAATGAAGCAAACAAAAACAAAAACGTGAGGAGGCTTCTGTTGTGGGATTTGCTAGGGGAGTCGACAAGAAATTGGAATATGCATAGCCTCCATAACCCAAAATAATTCCATTTCCCATCTCTCTGTTTACAAATGGAGCTCGTAACCTACTCATTAAAAATAGTGTTGCCATGTGTAGAACCCTGTCAACGGGCTACAACATTCCAGAATTTCAATGATGGTGTAGACTACATATTGCCTGTATATTCACAGAAAAGAAACCTTTTCTATTTCGATAAAGTTCGGCATCATTTCAACCAGTGATTGGATGGGGATGTGAGCAGTCTATACAACCAATATTAGGCTACTCTTGGAAATCCTGACATGGCCGAAAATTCTCTCTGGATTTCAAATCGTTCCCTGTTTGAAGTTTGAGGATTTATGAGATCCTGCCATAACAAAGCAATTTCATACGTAACATTCCTAACTACGGGAAATAGTTGATTTGTGGACCCTAACAAGATAACCCAAGATCGCCTGAAAAATTCCAACAGCATAAAATCTCAGCATTATTAGAACTTTGTTCATAGGAGAAAGTGGAAGGTTTCGATTTGTCTGTCTGCATATATTTGTTTCAATTTTTGAAAGTAACAAAACACACGAATCCTTACTTAACCTAAATATTTGCTCAAATTCTCTGTCATTATACATAAAAACAATTCATGTCTATCACGGAAATGCCTTCTTCTTAATAATATTTTTTTCATTCTAAAATTTCTTCATCAGAAGAATCCATTATGTCGAAAACAATATTGTTACGCTATAACTATTTACTATATACATTACAGTAACTGCATTATAAACAGAACAACATAAATAGCCTACTTGATCGATGATCAGTGACTTAACCAGCAAAAATTTGTTGATCAAATCTGATGGAAGACTGATCTCCGATCAAACACTGATTGTTCTTTCTGCAACAGAAATAGAACTGATGGCCAATCAAACCCCCCTTGATTGCCAATCATATTTTGATCGGTGTTTCTGCAACTGGGCCTAAGAAAGAGAACGATTTTATATTCCTCACTTTACAATTCTGTGGCCGGGAGGAAAAAGGTCTTAAGTAAAAATTTTATACTTTTTTCAGGAGAGCAGTAGAAAGATTGACATTGGTGTCAATTATAGAGTTCTTTTAATGAAGAGGTTTTTGCTGGATATTATTTGTTTATATTTCTTCTAAAATAGGTAATGTTGCTCATTTAACAATTTTCTTGATTATTTCCAAAAATAGCCGCACTTAAGCCCTTTTGAGACTAGAACCCAAACTGAGAAGAAGGGACAATTTAAAGATAAGAACTTTTTCATGTCAAAATAACTGAGAAATGTAAATTATTAGGAATGCAAAGTTAGACCTTTTTAATAGGGAAGCTAGGAAAGTAAACATGTGATGTTTGTAAGGAATAAAGTATTAAATATTCTTAAGTCCTTTATTCTGTGTGTGCTCATTCAAAAAGTACTTGGGACATTTGGCAACGCTCTATAAATTCAGTCAGGAGTCTTATTTCAATTTAACCGTTTTACCAGATTGTAGAGAATTGTTTCCGCTTTCAGAATATATAAAAATCTCATTTTCACAAAAAATTGACTTAAGACCTTTTTCCTCACGGCCACAGAATTAAAGAGTGTAATTCCAAAACGCGTTCTGTCCATTTTTATGAAAGGACTGGGCTAGTTCTTTATCCACATGTCTATGGACTGAACAAATTTTCAAGTGACATGCACAATAACACAAACTTTTAGACAAGGATTGGCGTTGTTTAGGAAGATAGCAAGCTTAAAATATGATAGAGATCTCAAACATAATCATATATACAGAGCAGAAGTGAAATAATCTTGCAGATTTTCAGAGTATCCCCGTAACATGCCATGAAGGCACTTGGGGGGCATGGAGGTAGAGCCCCATGCTTTCCATGACCTCGGCACTAGAATGAGGTGGTGTGGTCGGCACCACGCTCTGACCGCCTTTTACCCCCGGGAAAGACCCGGTACTCAATTTTATAGGAGCCTGAGTGAACCTCGGGGCCGTTCTGAAAGTTTGGCAACGAGAAAAAACCCTGTCACCACCTGGGATCGAACCCCGGACCTTTCAGTCCTTCAGTCCGTAGCCAGCTGCTCTACCAACTGAGCTATCCGGCCGCCCTAACTCATGTTGTATGGAACAAAAAACTGTAATACCATATTGGTGGAAAGTTCATAGTTTTTTCAGATCCCCCCCCCCCCCAAATGTTTAACACCTTCTTATTCGATACTGGTAACTATTGCGACTAAGATCGTGTTTTTTGTCCATATCGATAGAAAATCTAATAAAGAATCATTTATCCCTCTGGCGTATTTCACTGGCATGAACGATTTTCGTG